>NW_026057577.1:29747297-30047297 GCF_023721935.1 Panthera uncia
AAAAAAAAAAAAAAAAAAAAAAAAAAAAAAAAAAAAAAAAAAAAAAGTAGTAATTGACTATTTTTTTAATGGCCATCTGTTTAACTGTATTTAATGAGGCTTTTGTTCAATTGACATATGTATAAACAGATTAGCCACTCAAAACCCGCTAAGCACGCACCAGTATGAACCCACAGCGTGGGCATTGGAGACACAAACTGCTGGCTCCTGTCGTCAAGGGGAGCACTGCCTGACGGGAGAGAGGAGGTGTGTGCCCACCATTTTCTGTCGTTTTCATCTCTGTGCTTGCTGGCCTACTTTTTTCTTTGCACAAGTTTGGCTTATTTTTGTCGTGGTCTTGTGGAAACACAACATTAACAAAAACGTGGTAACCACTCTCTCTCACCTCCTATTGGAGTTTGTTTTTCCTCGTCCTCACCCTGTTATGTTCCCACAGTGGCCACAGAGCAACACAGAGCAGGCCTGCAAACTGCCGATTGCTGATAGATGGAGGTAGCCTGCCTTCTAATTTGCAACGTGCCTTCACATCCATTGACTTCTGCCAGCGTTTCTCAAAGTGTGATCCAAGAAACAGAGATTGCTAAAGAGTAAATCCTTGGGGCTGGCCCCAAACTGCTGAGTTGGAAAATGTGAGACTGGACCCCAGACACCTGAATTATAAACAAATAGTGTCTCTTGCCTTTTTTGGTCCACTTCTCCAGTGATTCTTCGGCACGTGGAAATGTAGAACTGCCACCGTACATGATCGTCACAAAACTCCTATAAAGTAGTGGGCCAAACGGCATCAGCACATTTCAGAAATTAGGGCAGTGAACATCGAAGAAGTTGAGTGGTTTTGTTTCAGATGATGCATTGGTATTGTGGCAGCTGGTTAGGGTGTGGTCCAGAGAGGCGGAGCGGGTAGCAAGGAGGTGCACAAGAGAATTGCTGTCAGCCAGAAGCTTGAGGCACAGGATGGAAAGTACAGCGTGGGCATGGGAAGACTGAGCTTGGGACAGAAACGTCCCTTCAGGAGAGTTCGCACTTCAGTAGCTAATCGTGGCAAGAGGCAGCCAGGGCCTCCGCAAGGGGGAGGGTATTGGGTACGAGAAGGGGAAAGTAATGCATTCCCATTGTTGGCAGGTTCCATGTTTGCAAATTCACCTGCTTGCTCAAATGTACTTTGTAATCCCCAAATCAATACTTAAGGTGCATTTGCTGATATTCATAGATGTGCACAGAGCCGTGAACAATAGTGCTCTGGGGTGTTTTGGTTTTGTTTTTGTTTTTGTGTCCTTTCTTAGTGATTTCGCTGTTGAAAATGGCTCCCAAGTTTTCCTAAGTGCAAGAGGGCTGTGATGTGCCTCATGGAGAAAATACGAGTGTTAGAATAAGCTTCATTCAGGCATGAGTCATAGTGCTGTTGGCTGTGAGTTCTATGGTAATGAACCACCAAAGTATGTTAAATAAGGTGTTTTAAGATGGAAGCAAACACAGGGTTCTGTATTGATCAGCTGATGAAACTGTGATTGAGGACTCATAGGAACCTAATCCTGTGTTTCCCTAGGAGCCATGGTTCAGAGTCTACTAATTTACTGTACTTCGTGACTTCATAGAATATAGCTACCAGGAATAACAAGAATCAGGTGTAATTACTGGGGCAACATCAGGTCGTATCTCCCAGGTGTCAGAAACTCTGTGCTTTGGTGTAAGGGCCATAATCCTCATCCCCCCTGCAGTGTGTTTGCCATGGTCTACACAGCAGGGATTAGGATACAGACTCAGAATTGAGTTGATCCAAGCTCCCTAAATGAAGAAATGACAAACGCTACTTTGCCGTAGACATTTCAGAGTCAGAACCAGCAAAAGAGTTTTACTTACTATTGGGATGGGTGGGCAAGGAAGCCGGGAGAGCCCCACTGACCAGGAAGCTGGTGGTGCTGCTAGAGAAAACTACAGGCTAAGATTTTGGGTGGAAAAGCAGGACTTGATTTGGGGTGTAGATTTGGAAATCACTCACAAAGATGCATTTATAGTCACGGGAGAGAGTGAGACACAACCCCCAACCCCTAGAAGAGACAGAATTTGAAAAACTTTCTATTTCAAGGAAGAAGGGGGAGCAAAGAAACTAAGAGAACAAAAAGGAAAAAAAAGGAGGGACAGACTAGGAGAGTAGGAAGCAAAAATGGATTTTCCAAAAAGGCAAACAGGAGATGGCCCGTGGTGTGAGACAGTCAGAAAGGTCAGGTGGGATGAAGGCTGAGAAAAGGTCACTGCGTTTGCTGATGGAATGTCACTAGTGACCTTTGGGAGAGCAGTTGACCGTGGGGACAGAAGATAGGGAAGTAGTGAGTAGGTCTGAGGCAACAGAGGCCGCTGAACAGGACCACTCTCTCCCGGGTGCAAATGTCCAGAGGAGGAGATGGAGGGAGAACTTTTTTGAGCGGAGACGGGAACCACCTTGGAGACAAGGAAGTGGAGTCCAGGGAAAATGGAAAGGCAAGGGGAAGTGTCATTTTGAAAACGGAAGGGAATAGGAGGGGAAGAAGAAGCAGGTGTGTCCTTTGCAAAGAAAGGGAGACACTTCCTCTTTCTGAGGCTGCATGCAGCTTGCATGTGCTGAGGCCTCACGTGGAGACAGAAATTGCAAGTTTTTAGGCTGAGATCTAGGCTGCAAGAATAAACTGCAACACAGCTGGGACACCTGCTCTGGTGGGGTTTTCAGTCTTGGAGATGCTACACTGAGACCCCATCAATTCTAACTGGAGACTTTAGTCATTTCGGGGAATCTCGTTGCTGGGGAAATAGACCGTGCTCTGAAGCAGATGTAGTCACTTGGCTACTTCTAAAAAGTTATGACCTAGAAATCTTGCTGAATCCGCTTTTGCCATTAATAACAACTATTTAGGTGCTGGCATTTTTAGGCAGACACCTTGTTTAAGTTCTTTGCAAGTAAAACAAAGACTCACTTAAACCCCTCACGTAGGTTAAACGTTTCCCCTTCTCTCTCGTCTGTTTTCCTTATTCATCAAGAAACCTTGGGGCGCCTGGGTGGCGCAGTCGGTTAAGCGTCCGACTTCAGCCAGGTCACGATCTCGCGGTCCGTGAGTTCGAGCCCCGCATCAGGCTCTGGGCTGATGGCTCGGAGCCTGGAGCCTGTTTCCGATTCTGTGTCTCCCTCTCTCTCTGCCCCTCCCCCGTTCATGCTCTGTCTCTCTCTGTCCCAAAAATAAATAAAAAACGTTGAAAAAAAAATTAAAAAAAAAAAAAAAAAAAAAAGAAACCTGGCAAACCTTTTTAACTACCGATATTGCAGAGGCAAACTTCAGTCAGGCTTGTGTTACGTTGTCGCAATACCCCCAGATTAATAAGATCTGACTACCCAACGCCATTTGCCGGCTGGACCTGAGTGCCCTTAATTGCCCTGCCCACGGGAACGGGAAAGTGGGGTAGTCAGTTTCACTGCTCTTGGTTATGGCCTCTCAGTGATAAAATGCTTCCAGACATAGAATGTTCCAAACAGCCTATTCCCTGGGAAATGCTGTGTGGAAGCTGATGGGTAGCTTGCTCAGTCAAGCCCAGCCAAGAGAATTGAGATATTAAAGTTGGAGATGCTGATATGCTGGGGAAGCAGTTCTAACCCTGGGTCTGGCTCAGAGCTGTCACCGTCCCTGCCCTGCCCCAGGGCACAGAAAGAAATTGCTCACCTCCCTTGACACCACTGTTCGGGAGCCTGCTGCCTGGCCTCTGCCCTCAAGCTCAGCCTTTCTCCAGGGCTTCTGCAGTAGGATAGACCTAGATGCAAAAATCAGCTCTTGGCCTTACACTCAGACTAGCGCAACTTCCTGAGCATCTCTGAGCCTGGAAAATGGGAGCACAGGCTCCTTGGAGATGCAGACAAGATGCAGAGGGTAAGATGCCTAATGGGCAGCAGCAGTCAGGGCTTACTGCTCTCACGTATGCGTCTTAGATGCCAAGCAATTTTCTGTTTCCAACCCTTTTGATCATTGTTTCCATCTCAGATTCTGGCAAAGTGTGTTCATTGTGACAAGTCAAACAATACAGAATTGTGCAAAGAAAACCGTAATTCTTTCCCTCCCCCTCTTCCAGCACCTCATCCACCCTTCCACAAGTATCCATCGCTAAGTTTTGTGGGTAATCTCCCATGTTTCTCCCTGCTCGCACTGACACATGCATAAATGTCAGGGACTTTATTCCCCTCTAAGTACGTATGCGTATTGTTCTTGGTGTTGTTTTACAAAAAATAGGATCAAGTGTACTCTTACTGCTTTCACAGATGTCTCTCTAGGTCAATATTACAAATCAACTTATTCTTTTGAAGAGCCATGTTATCCTAAACAGCCTGTTAATAATATAATCAGCTCATAATATAACGCCACTGTAATTGTCTCAACCAGCTTCCCACTGATGGAGAGTCAGTCTATTTATAGTTTTGTTTCTCCAGCATAAATATTGTCATTATCACTATGGTTCTGTAATAGGCATAAAACTGGACCACGGTTTGGATGGGAAAACCAGACTCCATAAGTCTCATTCTGCATTATTTTTTTCTTCTGCCCTCACTTCTCCTCTCTTCTTTCTCCCCCCCCCCCCCACCTCTTCTTGCCCTCACAAACCACAGCTGGGCCTCTCAGTCCTGATAAACCTGGAAACAAGGGGACAGGGAAGGTTTGTTTCCAATCCTGCATTTTATTGGATCTGGCCTTGAGGGAGCCTGTCGTCATTTCGTGAAGCGACTTTGCAGTCCCTAAGGAAATCCCTAAGCAAAGGTCTTAGGTCAGTTAATTAACAGGCTGTGTTCTCCCTGCTTGGTGGGCACCCTAATAGGGTCATTTTGTTCCCTTAGTGTCATCAGGAAAATCAGAAATATGAGATTCCCTTAAGCAGAGGAAAGCTCTTATTGCATTCTGGGGTATCCATGGTGGAAATTTTCAACAAATTCCATTACCAGTGGCATTTTGGGATCTGCAGGCTTAGGTGCATCAACTTCTTCTAAGAGTTTAGCTCCTTCCTTCTTCCCATACCCTCTGCCTCTGGCACATACAGACACTGAGCTGATTTTAAAGCCAGAGACCCAAAGTCTTAGCCCATCCTGCTGTAATGGGGGTGCCCACAGGTGACCAACACTGGACACATAATGACAGCAGACCAAGGCTGGCAGAGAGGGAGGGGCTGGTCCCTGGAGGGGGGGCAAATCCCAGCTTCTAGGGCAGGAAAGGGCTGGCTCAGGCAAGCCCTCATGCTTCTGCTTGGCAAGGAGAAAATTAAACTTGCATAATGCACTGTATTCAACCTGTAGCATCGTGGTCACTTGTAAAAAAAACATTGCCCAGGTATTGAGTCAGATTTACATTGTGCCATTATTTAGGTACTCTTCTCAAGTCAGAGCGGTCCCTCCAGGTGTTACACACACACACACACACACACACACACACACACACACACACACGCTTATTGATTCCAAGTTTCTTGAGGTCTCACACCAAATAGAGTAGAAAGGTGGAAGAGGGAAGAGTCTAGTTATGGGGACTCTTTGCCCTACTCTTTCAGAACTGGAGACATGGAAGTTTCCAAGAGCCTTCGTTATGCCATCTTGGCCTTTGCCCTGCTGTGCATCCTTGGTGCCCGGTGGCACACTGGCCCACGTCCTGGCATGCTGGCACACCCACTCGAAGGCCCACACGAGTCTACAGTGCCAGCTCCAGCTTGCAGGAGGTTGGGGACCAAGCCCTGCCATGCTTCTTTCTCATCGTGCCGCCTGCCATCTCTGTTGCAGGTGATGCAGGTGATTCTCAACTGGTAGGAAATACCAGTTGAGAAGCAGGTACGAGACCCTATGTTCACAGTCACCCCTAGAGTCATTAAGAACATTCTGGGAAGATCACCCAGAGAGGGAAAAAAAACATTCTGCAGATGTAGTTCTCCCACCTTCTGGACTTTCCTCAAAGCTCCTCTTCTCTCTTTCCCAGTCCTTTTTTATCATCTCTCTTGGTGGCGAAAACCACTAACGTAGTTGTGCTTCATTTTCTGCTTGGTGCAGAGTGAGAGTCTGTTCCCAGAAGGCGTATCTCTTTGCATTTAGAAGATGAAGTATTTAATCTCTGGTTATCAGCTGTGAGCTTTTCCATAACTGGGCACCGGAGGGAGGAACGGACTAGTGGATAAACAGACAGAGCAAGGAAGGCATCTTTTGGTGACAGTTCACATCGCCTTGTCCCAGAATCCTATAATTAACTGTGTGACCAGCCACTTTATTTTCAGTTTGCTATCTGCGGGGAGGTGGTGTGTTAGTGGTGGCAGAGACCACGCTGTTCATGGTTGTATCCTCGACAATCTGCCCCAGACCTGCCATGTCACAGGCACTCAGGCAGTATTTGCTGAATGAGAAATCAGCCCATTGCCCAAAGTCAGAACCTGCCTGTCCACAAAGGTAAGTTCTGACAACCGTAGGAGGGCTCACTGGTACACCTTCATGTTTTCGTCATGGGCTACAGCCACCAAGATGAGCAATTGGGGGAAAGGAATGGATTTGGGGAAGGAGGTATGACCTCGCAAAGAGGCTCCTAACTAGGGGTCTCCTGGTCTGAGATGCCAACTGCTTCTGTCTGAGTATTGAGGACAAGATTCTATGCCTTGACTTGGGGTGAATTTGAAAAGGAAGGGGAGAAGGGAATCAGCCCCACCCACCTCCATCTTTCACTTGGGAGGGTTTGGTCTGTATGCCTGGGTGCAGGGAACTGAAATCCTCAAGTGTTAGGCTTCCTCTTCCTTCTTACAGAAGCATGTGTCATTCTTGATTTCATGCAGGAGGGGGCATAATATAGTGTTTAAAAGAGTTTGGAATCCATGGGGCACCTGGGTGACTTGGTTAAGCGTCGGACTTCAGCTCAGGTCATGATCTCACCGCTCTTGAGTTTAAGCCCCGCATCAGGCTCTGTGCTGACAGCTCGGAGCCCAGAGTCTGCTTCAGATTCTGTGCCTCCCTCTCTCTGCCCCTCCCCTTCTTGCTGTCTGTTTCTCCCTCTCTCAAAAACAAATAAACGTTAAAAAAAAAAAAAGAGTTTGGAATCCAAATTCTGCTACGTGTTAGCTGTATGACCTGTTACTAAACTGTCTAAGTGACAGTTTCCTTATCGGCAAAATAAAGGATGTGTCTATAATAAGCATTATAAGCATATAAATGTTAGCATATATGATACAATAGGCAGAGAAAATACCCCTCACACAATTACCTCCGTTGGTCAGTTAGTTTCATAAACATTATCCCAACCCAATTTCATTTATTTGTTTATAAACTCATTCATTTGACAAATCTTTCTTGAGCCACTGCCATAGTTGCTAAGACCATGGACTTTGGAGTTCCACTGTTTGGGTTTAAATTCTTGCTCAGATATTTATTGATTGCCTAGGTCGCCTTGGGCAAGTTGCTCAACCGCTCTATTTCCCCAACTCCCATTTGCAAAGTGAGCGTATCAGTAGCATTTATTTCATGGGTTATTGTGAGCATTCATTAAATTAGTACATTAAGAAAGTAGAAAGTACCCAGTAAATGTGAGCCCGGTGTATCCGATGTGAACTGCTGTTATAGTTTTGAGCCAGACCCTGTGCTCAAGGGTAGGATATGGTGGTAAGTAAAAATGGATGCAGCCTCTCAGCTAACAAAGATCGCAATCCAGCAGGAAAGAGGGTTTGCAAAAGATTATACAAATATTCTTATAATGGTAAGTAAGCCCTAAGAAGGCAGCATAAAAAGGTTAGTGCGCCGATGTGGCAGAGACTTGATCTGGAATGGGTGGAGAAAGGGCCTTTGGAAAACCTCCCAGTGAAGTTAACAGGCTGAGGCCTGAGGACTGGGGAGGTTTGGCCAGGCAAGTCAGAATTCCAGGTAGCGAGAAGAGCACGTTCTGAGGCCCTGGCATAGACAGGAGCAGGGCACGTTAGAAAAGCAGAAGATGGGGCCATCTGGGTGGCTCAGTCTGTTAAGCAAGTGACTTGATTTCAGCTCAGGTCACGATCTCACAGTTCCTAGGCTCGAGCCCTGCTCAACTGACAAGTGCTGAGCTTGCCTGGGATTCTCTCTCCCTCTCTCTCTATCCCTCCCCCACTCATTCTCTCTCTCTCTCTCTCTCTCTCTCTCAAAGTAAATAAAATAAACATTAAGAAAAGAAAAGCAGAGGACGCTGGCATTGTGACGAGGAGACAGAGGGTGACCAGGCTGGAGGCGTGTGCAGCCTTTGGAGACAAGGTTCAGGACTGTAGGCTTGATCCAAAGAGCATCAGAACCCAAGGGGTTTTAAGTGGGGTGTGATATGACAACTCTCTCTCTGCCATGTTCTGTCTGTGGAGCCACAGGTGTGATTAGGCCAGGGCCCCCTGGCCACTGAGTCCTCTTAATACTCTCCTTCAGCTCAAGTCTATTAATTAGCTCATCAATCTCAGGTGTTGCAGAGCTAGGAACAAATGTGGGAAAACTCTTAGGGCTCAAATTCCTCAACCATTCCTGTCTGGGATTCTCCATAGGAGGACACTCTTCTGGAATAAAATGATGGCATACTTTTTCTCCTCTGGTTACATCCCCAGTGCCTAACACAGTGTAAGATGTGATATGAATCGACCAACCTATAAATGGTGGGCATTCAAACCTGTCACTATGCTGACATCACCAGGAGCTCATCACACGGCAGCCAGCCGGCTTTTCACTGGTTTTTATGGCCCGGGCAGAGCACCTGCCCCTTGGGCTCCTTCCCCAAAGCCCTGGCACAGCATGAGTCAAAGTTATTTCTGATGTCAGGCGACTGTGAGGTTCACAGAGACAGAATGCTATGACACGGCTTAGTTTTATTTCTATATTTTGCTTTTAGCATCCATTTGTTCCCTCCTCTTGTACCTCTTTGAAAAGCTCCTGATTTCCCGGAGAAGGACTGAAGCTATTTGCATTACAATACATTGTGTTCCCAGCCAAGGTGTCTGCGCAGTGAAACCTTCCCTTGATCAAACACCGCAGCTACTGTCGAGCCAGCTTTTGGAACAGCACAACACTTTGTGCTCTGCCTGAGGAGTGTATTTCAAGAAGAAAACATTGCGTTCTCTGCGTAATAAATCATACCTGTCAGGTAGGCTGCCCATCTCTGGGAGCATTAAGCAGGAGGCCAAACTCTGCTATCTTGCCTGGACCGAGGCTGATTTCTCAAGCACTGATTAAACGACGAATGCACCGTCTATACAGGCAAATATAGGTCATCTTCCCCTTTCATGGCTGAATTGCTATCATGCAGCCAGAACTCTTACATGTCAGATCCCTAACAGGGTTTTGTTTTACATTCTGAACACAACAGGCTCATGGAACCTTCTGCCACCCACGTAGCCTCCCACTCTTCAGCCCCTCCTGCACAAACGCGGCCCTCCCCTCCTTCCACAATCCAGGGATTTGAACCAAATGAAATAACGGTACAATTCAATTCAGATTCAGTTTAGGGAATATTTTGATTTTCTGGCTGAATAATTCTAGAAAAGATACAGGTTTAGTCCCAGGTCCAACTGGCTTATTGGATTTATGTATTTAAAAACAACTCTGATTTGCTTCATAGCTCACTTTAAAATAACCTGGGCTCAATCTGATTCTGGCAAGGAGAGTGACCGACCTATCCCCACTTCCTGCTCAGTGCTCACTTCAAGACTGCGCTGCACGTTCACACATGAAGCTAAATGAAGCTCAGTTCTGAAAAATAAATGTTTCAGGGTCCTTGTCTGATGGTGCTTGAGGTCCAAGCTGAGTTGAAAAGGCCCAAGAATCCCATTTTAAGCGAAGAGTTGTCCTACATATGGTTTTAACAAAAATGTGTTTACTTTTCTACAATGACCATAAGACCAGCCTTCCATAGCACAAGACAAGCTTCCTGGGTACAAGCTACCTGAGAAAATCAGCAAATGATCTACGTTCTTCCAAGAAATAAAGGATTGACTGTGGCCCAGTCCAGATCATAATGGGCTAAATGCTTCTCTCTGATCTCTTTGTGTGTGTCTCACCTTTTCTTGATCCCGCGCAGTCCTGACGTTCATTATTCCTTGTGCTGTTCCCATAACTAAGCACTGGGCCTAATAGATAATAGGTGTTTGCTGTGTGTGAGTTGACTTGAATCCCAGTCTTATCTTGTAGAAGTTAGGCTTACATTTGGCTGCAAGGAACAGAAATTCCTTAAATGGTGACTTAACAAGATTGAGGTTGGTTTCTCTGTACTGTACAAGAAATTCACACGTGGACGATCCAGGGCTGACCTCACATCTCTCCATGATAATCAGGAGCCCCATTTTCTCTCTGCCCTCTGTACTGGGTAGCCCTCCTCTTGCAGCAACACACATCCACACATCCATACACACACACACACACACACACACACACACACAGACTTCAACACGTCATTATGAAACAAACAAACATACAACCAATATCCAGGTCAAGAAATAGAATATTATCAGCACCTCAAGAGTTCTCCTTCAAGTTCCTGCCTAGTTTCACTACCATCCCTTACCCCCTAAAAATTACCATTCTGACATTACTTTCCTTATAGTTTTATGAATTAAGTTTATTCTGATACGCTACATTTCAGTACTGTCTGTTCTAAAGTTTTTGATTAGTGGATTTGTACACTGTGTATCATTGTACACCTGATTTCATTTCTCAGTGTCATGTTTTTGAGATTACCCCATACTGTCATGTGAAGAAGTTCTTTTCATTGTTGAATGGCATTTTGGTGAGTAAACAGTGGTATCACATTGTGCTACTAATTACCATTTTCCTGATTACTAATGTAGTTAAACACCTTTTCATATGGATTTTAGCCACTTGAATAACTTCTTTTGCGAATTACCTGCCCAAATCTTTCATTTTTAAATTGCATTGTCTGTTTTATTTATTTGCAAGAACTCTTTGTGTATTCTGGGCAGAGTTCCTCACTTCCTGTATTACAAATACCTTCTAGTAGTCCATGGCTTGCCATTTCATTCCCATCTTCTGACGGTGAAAGTTCTTACTTTTAATTTAGTCACAATTATGAATCTTTTCATTATGGTTAGTGCTTTTGGTGTCTGGTTAAGAGATCTTTCTGGACCTTGAGGTTATCAAGAAATTCTCCGATGTTGTTTTCTGGAAACTTTATTATGTTGCCTTTCTTATTTAGACCTACAATCTTCCTGGGATTGATTTTTATGTATGCTTAATATAAGCCCAAGTGTTCCCCTCATTGGATATCCAGTAGTTGTAGTACCTGTTGCCAACACGCCCATCATTTCCCCAGTGCTCTGCTGTGCTCGCTTTTACATCAGTCAAGGGTCCATATATGTCTGGTTTGTTTCTGAGCTCTCCATTCTGTTCCGCTAATTTGCATCTCCTTAATTCAGTATCACATTAAAAAAAACTGCAGCTTTACAGTCCATTTTGATATCAAGCAGAACCTGTCCTTTGACTTTTGTTCTTCAAGAGCATCTTGGCTTTTCTTGACCCCTTGTATTTCTTTTTTTTTTTTAATTTTAACGTTTATTTATTTTTGAGACAGAGAGAGACAGAGCATGAACAGGGGAGGGGCAGAGAGAGAGGGAGACACAGAATCTGAAACAGGCACCAGGCTCTGAGCTGTCAGCACAGAGCCCGATGCGGGGCTCGAACTCACAGACCGCGAGATCATGACCTGAGCTGAAGTCGGCCGCCCATCCGACTGAGCCACCCAGGCGCCCCAGACCCCTTGTATTTCTATATAAATTTCAGAATGAGTTCGTTAAGTTACACAAACGAGAATTCTATTAAATTCATAGATCACATCTGTATAATACCAGTTTTCTCATCCACGAACGTGGCACATTCCTCCTTTTACTTAGGTCTTCTTTAATTTCTCTTCTTAATGTTTTATAATTTATTGTATTGTGAAGTTCTTACACCTCAGTTAGTTGTAGATATTTGATAATTTTAACATGACTGTAACTGTGTCTTTTAAAATTCCACTTTCCACCCGGTATATAGAAATGTAATTAATGTTTATATTCTGATCTCGTAACCAATAATCTTTCTAAACTCTATTCTAATTTTCATTTCTCTGTGGATTATATTGGCTCTTTTACATATATAATTATTATCTATAAATTTCCTTAGATAATATGGGTCTGTTCAAATTTTTTATTTCTTCTTGAGTCTGTTTTATTAAGCTCTTTATCTCATTCTGCTTGCTTTGTGTTTAATTTGTTCTTCTTTTTCTAATTTCTTAAGCTCTAAGTTTAGATCATCAGTTTGAGCCTTTATTTACTAATAAAGCCTTTTAAACTTAAAAACATCCCTGTAAGCATTGCTTTACTGTGTCCTCAGATTTTTGATACATTTGTATTTTTATTATTCAGTTTAAAGATATTTTGATCTCTCATGTCATTTCTTTTCTGAACCAAGGATTATTTATTATAATTGTGTTATTTAATTCCTAAATACTAGAGATTTTCTTGGTTATTTTATCATCACTGGTTACTTTATTTATTTTTGTTTATTTGCTTATTTTGAGAGAGTGTGTGTGCATAAATGGGACAGGGGCGAAGAGAAGGAGAGACAGAATCCCAAGCAAGCTCTAAGCCATCAGCGCGCAGCCTGATGCAAGGCTTGAACCTACAAACTGTGAGATCATAATCTGAGCTGAGATCAAGAGTCGGATGCTTAACCGATTGCGGCATCCAGGCGCCCCGTTACTGGTTACTTAAAAAAAATTTCTGCAACTTGATTCTCCTTTCTCCTATGTCATTTCAAATACCTGTATGTTTACTATTAGATATCATCTAACACATCCATAAGGCTCTGATCAATTCCATTTCAGTCTTCATTCCCTTTCCTCTTCATCTTGTACAGCTTCTATTAACCCATTCTTTCCTCTGCATGCCCATTTGTCTATTAAGTCTATCCCATGACTTTTTGGTTTAGTTTTAGAAATTACATATCTTCGTTCCAGATTTTCCACTTCTTTATTTTTTATTATTTCTGTTTTTCAGCTGAGCTGTTCTTTTCTGGAAACATGTTTTGTTTCACTTCATTTCAAGAATAGTAAGGACAGTGCTTTCAAATCCTTTTATGCTGGTTTCAACATTTAGTTCATCACAGGCTTGGACTCAGTTGGCTGTTTTCTCTTGAGAATATGCTCCATTTTCTTGGTTCTCTGAAAGTCAGGTAATTTCAGATTATATCCTGAACGTTATGCATGTTAAGTTCGGAGAATTTTGGAATTTGTTATTTTTACCCAATTTTTATTGCTTGGTTTGTTTTCACAGGTAATTTCCTCGGCTGGGCTCAAGTTGTGAATGTTATTTCTTGAGGAGCAGCCTCAAGATCTGGTCTTAATATGGATCTTTTGTCTTTAGCTTAGTTTCTCTCAATCTGGCTCATGCCTGAGTCATTCAGAGGTTTTAGAGACATATGGCTAAGCAGAGTTTGGGGATGCTCCATCTGACTCTTTCCCTTTTGTGATTCCTTCACTCTCTTCAGGACCCATGATTGCTCAGCTTTACTTTTCTGGTTCCCCAGGCCAGAAAGAGCACAAGGTGTTTTTAAGGCAGCCTTGCCTGCCTCTGTGCGTGCAGCTTAGCCCCACGCAAAAAGCCTTGGAAGTCAAAGTTTATTGGTATCGCTCTCTGGCTTCCTCCTCCATGCGAGCATGCATCCCCAGCTGTCTCTCTGTTTCTACCCATTTTTGCACGATCAGGCAGTTGGGTTTCCTACTATGTCAAGGATTAGTGTTTGTTTTCTGCAAGGGAAGGGAGCTGTCTTAGTCTCTCATACCCCAAAGTGGAAATTCTCTCTCAGACTTCCATTAAGTTAGTGAGGAGAGGAGAAATCCAATGGCAGTGAGTCAGCCTCCAACCTGGCCTGTTGATCCACTCGATATAAATATTTCAGCAGTAAATGTCCTTGCTTCTGACCTCAGAATATGGGCAGCCGAATCAGACTGCTTCTCCTCCTATCCAAAATACTCAGATACATGGGCCTCTGCGCAGGCTTTCTCAAAGTGGCCCCAAGGCATTCATCCACACTAGCGTATCTGGATAGTTCTTGGGTTTCAGGCATATTCAGTAGGACCTGAATTAAGTCCACAAATTAGAACCTACGTTCTGTGAAGAGGACCCGTCCCTGACCGTTGTCACCAGTGTTCCCCAGTAAGGAACACATGGTCTTGTGGAAATCTCAGATGGAAGACTTAATCAGGAGAGGCTGGAAGTGGAAGAAGACAGGAAGGGCTTACCATGAAATTCACATTGGGAAGTAGAAATATAAAAGGCACTAGGGTTTATTAAGTATTGATGTACTGAGTCATCTGGGAAGTAAAGTTGGGAGCGAATTATGGGCAGGCAAAGGGCTACTCAGCCGGTCTATCTGGGGCGTGCACTCCACAGGGAGAGGATAACTAGATATCGAGTGCCCACCAGGCTCTATAGCTGCCATGGCCCCCTCATGGCCCCTGTTGGACAGAGAAGAAATTGAGTCTCAGACTGTTATTATCACCTGCCCAATAGTTCACAGCCAGGGAGTGGCAGAGTCCTGGTATGAGTCCTGATCTGCTGGGACGGAGAACAGGTAGGAATCAGGCCAGGAGAGAGAGCTTGGAGCCATTCTCTGGCTCAGAGAGGTTTTCAGTCTTCACTCTAGTGTAAATAAGACAGACAGTGGATCTTAGAAAGCAAATTGAAAGGCAAATGAGCAAGACTGCCATTGTTAAAAATTAACCATGCATCTCAATTTACTTAAGAAAAGATGGAAAAAGTCATTTGCCCATGGTAGTATCTTGATCATTATTCATAACAAATTACTTGGGCCACTGCCTAACTTAGCCCCACACTTCAAGGTGAAAGTACTCAAGGAATGTTAACCTGAGGAAAGGGAAATGGTCCATATTTGGATGCAGGGAATCAGCAGGAAAGAAACTGAATCAGACGCAGAGAGAGGCAGCCAACCGGAAGCCTGGTTTCTCCCAGCTGCTCCGAGCCCCTCTCCACCCCCTGGTCTCACTCCTGCCTGCAATCAATCTGGCCTCTTAGAGCTATTGACCAGTCTGTCTGAAAGTCATTGCCTGGATTCCATCTCCTCTAAAATCCATTTTCCCCGCCTCACAGAGAGCCGATTGGATTTCTCAATTATCAAATTGTACAGTCGTGAGCTTATATACTTCTAAGAGGTAATATGGTGTAAGTTCCTTTTCTGTGGAAATGTCAGATTGGCTCCTCTGGGGAGTGAATGGAATATTTAAAATACTCTTCCAGTCTCCATGGCCTGTTAAGAGGGATGCAAAGGTGAAATGTGACTTTGCTAAGGCTGGAATAACAACGGGTGTTCTCTGAGAAGCTCTGAGGCAGTCAGCGTCACTGACAGCATCCCTGCCTAGTCTTTGATCTGTTTGTCTTTCTACTTTTCTACAAGGATTAAAAAGTACACAAATGGGCACATGATATTTCTCTGCCAACACACGTCTTTGACACACATAAACTAAAATTTTGGCAATATATTTTGCACCCTTAAGATAATTAAAGCGGTAATGCTTGTTTATTTTTTATAATGATAAATGCAGCTACTAATTGCTGGGAGTGTACTTTGTGCCTCGCGGTACTTAGGTACTTAACAGGTACTATCTAGTTTTTAAATTAATTTTGGATACAAAAAGCATATATGAACACCTTCCCCTTATAAAAAACCCAAATAATTTAAATATTTCTGAAGTCAAATTTGATCTCCATCCTTGTCCTCACCCAAGATTCTGCTGTCCTACCAGAGTGGAGCAGCTCTTTCAGCTTTTTGTGTCCTTCCGGAATTTTCTACCTATTTGCATATACATGTTCCTGTAGAAGTGATATAGGATCGAGTTTGTTGTATAAATAGAATCATTGCTATTTTTCATGCTGCGATTTGCTTTTTGCATTCAACGCTGCATCCTGGATATTGCCCCATGTTGATAAGAGTTCTGGCTCCTTTCTTTTTAAGCTCCTGTTTCATTGTCCAAACATGATAGCACCGAACTTGATTTAGCTCTTCCCTAGTAAAGCAGAATTAGGTTGTTTGATTCCCCCTTTTTCTTCTTGCTATTACACAGAGGGGGAATTTCTATATTCTTCAGGTATTTAGCATTTTTTTAGCTTCTTTATTACGAACAAGAGGAAGCCAGTAGTCAGCCAAGCCTGGTACATAGGGTACACAGACACATTTCAAAAGCTCAGTTCTAGTACTAACTTACAGACAGAATGATCTGCATTGTATGCCAAGCCGGGTAGGGAGAGGGAGGAAGGGAGAGAAGAAAGCTGAAAACACAGAGGAGAGCTATTGGGGTATCACCTCTGGGATCAATTACAAATTTGTCAGACAAATAAGGACAGCCAGACCATAGGAAACACATAATTGTTGTTTTCATTTTGGTTTTTGTGTGTTTTTAATGAGAAAACAGCAGAAATCTCCCGTGGAGATGAGAACAAAGCCTTACTTAAGATGAGTGTGCTAAGTTTGCCGAGACCCCTTTCTATGCTGCTGAAGAACAAAAACGTCCGCGTTTGTTTGGCTCGTCACATTCGTGCTGTTGTTTAGCAGGTTTTATTGTAAACCTGACTCATATTCAAGCACAATGGAAGATGTTTAATGGAAGTGAAGAACAAAATCTCCCCCGGTTTCTCTACCCCCAAATTAACATTTTGGTAAAGATCTTCTGGACATTGCCCCTTCTCTCTCTGTCCCTGAGAAAAAGAATTTTCTGCCAATGGGATTCTGGAAGTCATGCATTTTTACAGCTGACTATTTTTTTCGCTTGACCACACGTGTTATACCTTTCTTTCACAATGCTAATAGGTGTGACCTTTCCCTAATAGTGAGTAAATTGTGATCAGTCACTTTGATCATTCATTCATTCATTCATTCCCTCATCTCCAGAATCTTCATTTGCAACCTGTCCACGCCAGGTATCATGCTAAGCCCTGGGCACACAATGGGAAGCAAGATAGGCACAGTATGAGGCCCTTAGGAATTTAGGACTACTAGGGAAAACAAGTAAGTGGTGACAACCTGTGATACATCACAGGGGACCTGGTTTAGGAGGTGTGGGTGGCAGGGTGGGAGTTGGCAGTGAGGGGTTGAACAGGATGGGGAGGGGACAGCATTTGCAAAGATGTGGAAATGAGACAGATCCTGGCCATTCCGTGGACCGAATATATTCCATCTAGCTGGAACACATATTTGGGGGATAAGGAAATAGATGATGCAGCAACATTTGGGCAGTCACATTAGCTGTGCTCAGTGGTCCTCTAAACTGAATCAGCACTTATTTTTCCCCACATGAACGTATTACATCTGTAAATCACCTGGTTAAGCTCAGACCTGGGCATGACTCAAATAAGTTGGAGCAGCAAGTTAGTTCTATCTTTTTCGATAGACTTGTGCCTAGTTGTACATACAACAAGTGATATCCAAAATAGCTCTCAAAAGGAGTGAGAGGACACGGATTTGGTTCTTTTTCTGATGCAGGGGACTGTTGAGTGGGACCATAGAAAAAACTGAGTGCGTACGGGAAATGGGCCTTGGGTTCGAGCCTGTCTGCATGGGTCTAACTATAGGGCTATTAGAGGTCTGCTGGTTAAGTGCATACCTGTGAGTCCTCGAGCTGCAGTTGAGAGTCTAAAAGCACTGGTTCTACAGTAGACACGCCAGGGTTCTAACCTTGGCCGGGTCCCTTGCCTATGGTATGTCCTTGGGCAAATACCCTTGGGATGTTTCTTCCTCTTTAAAATGGGCTGTTGATACTGCCTGCCTCAGTTCAATGATCTGTAGGGCTGGCTGGCAGTGGTGGTGGCATCCACCCTGGCATTTCTTTGTGGCTCTGGTATTTGGCTAGAAAGAGAAGGTGTAAGGAGGAATCGAGGGTACTTTCCCTTCCAGAGCACAAGGCTCCTTGCCTCCCAACTCACCTTCAGCAGGGAAAGGATAAGGAGCCGTAGACAAGGGACTTTCCCTGGACTCCCAGTGTTTGTACCAATGGGCTCCCATCAGCCTAGGTCCCCATGGGGTGAGAATGAACCCACGGGGGAGCTAGGAGCCTACTGAACGTGCATCAATGTCAGAATTGCGAGCTTTGAAAGACCAAGGGACAATTTACAAGACTCTGACCTCAAAGATGGGGATAAAGGGACTAACATGGGGAGTCTGGAACTAACAAATAATTTATAATTTGGGCATATAAAAGTAGCATAGGGGCGCCTAGATGGTTCAGTCGGAAGAACATGTGACTCTTGATCTCAGGGTTGTGAGTTTGAGCCCCACACTGGGTGCACAGATTACTTAAATGAATAAAACTTTTTAAGCAATAAATAAAAGCCTAATTCCTCAAGTGTGGCTTTAAATGGGCATTTTTATACCCCCACCAAGGGAAGCAGAGCCATGGTCCTCCTTGCTTTCTAAATTCTGTGATTCCCTGAGCTTTCTGGTTAAAATATCTAATTTTTCTCTATGTTGAAAAAAAGTTGAGTGCCTACCAGGACAGTGAGGTAAGTCAGACACTGTCCAAATATCACAGGAAAAGATATCTTTGATCACATTTGGACCCCAGGAGTCAGGTTGGAAGCGCATCATTCCAAGGCAGTGGGAAAGGATTTGCAAATGAGTTAAGTCCCAGTGACTGATTCTACAGGTAGCTTGCATATCACAAGGAAATGTTTATTGACTGTATATTACACTGAGAAATAGAACAGATAAATATTTACGCTTCCATTGAGACACATTTGAAATTCCCAAACACCCATTGTGTAATCTGCTAAGCAATTTGCCTAACTGCTTTGCATTCTTTCCTGAACAGGTGATTATAATATTTATCCTAGTCTGTGTAGATTTGTTATTGGTGGTTATTTTTAGTTCTTATTTATCTGGTGTTGGTTTTTTTTTTCCTTTTTGAGGGGGTGGTAATGACTTAATAGAAATTATATATAAGGTATTATAATAAGACTCTTCTGATTTTTTAAATCAGAATCAATTTGGCTTTTCCATTAACAAAATACACAAATCCACAATTTGGAAAATTGTTAGTGGGACAAAAATATTAGGTAGTTAGTGTAAACCCTGCTTGCAAAGTCAAGGAACTAGGTTTCCTGGTTCATCAAATACACTCATTAGTAAAGAATCATCACACATAGACCCAGAATACAATAAAGTGTATATTACCAAATTAAGATCACATAGATATTTTTCTTTGATATTAAGGAGGCACCTCAGAATCTTCAGATGCCTTGAGGGATCACCATTCATCATTTCTTACTTATAGAAGACCTGTGGAAATAAGACCCATTAGACAGCTCCGATTCCACATGTTGAATGGCATAGCTTACCATGCATTTTGCTCATTTCCTATTTTCATATTCAGAGATTAATTGTTCATAAGTCTAAATGGAATGAAATGCAGGAATATTTGCCTAGCAAGTATACATCTTAGAGACAGGATTAAGAAGAAATCTGAGTAGTAGTGAGGTTCCAGGGTGAATGCAGGCAAGAAGTGAAGAGGGTCTTGATGAGGATGAGGACAGTAGAGCTGAAAAGAAAAGGAAAACAATTGGCCAAGAAAGGAGCCAGGGAGTAGAGGAAGGGAGTCAAAGGTGTTCAAGTGTTAAGGCAGCAGTAATATATGGGTTTAGGGGATAATAGGCATTGCTTTATTACTTACAGAGACTGTAGTCATCTAGGGGATTCCGTGGTCCTGAAGGTCATACTGTTATTCTACATCTCTGAGAGCTTTGCTGGTAGGATTTAGTTGATCATGGAACTTTCCCCTTGTATTATAACTGCCTTCTGCTTTTGCCTTTCCCCAACAATTTTTTTTGAGACAGAGAATGTGCGTGAGTGGGGGAGGAGCAGAGGCAGAGAGATAGTCTCAAGCAGGCCTCATGCTCAGTGTGGAGCCCGGTGTGGGGCTAGATCCCTGGGATCATGACCTGAGCCAAAATCAGGGGTCGGATGCTTAGCTGACTAACTGAGCCACCCAGGTGCCCTATAACCCATGAGCTTTTTGATGGCAGGGTTTTAGTCCTTCATCTTTATATTCCCAAAGCCCCTAGAACTGTATGAGGCACATAATTGGCAAGACTTATTAAATGTCTGAAAAAGGAAGGATGTGGCGAGGAAATAGAAGGAAGTGAGAGATTAAGTGGAAAAGGGCATTTGTCATTTGATACGAGTCTTAAAATTTCAAAAACAAAAGGAGCAAATCCTAGAGCAACATCCTTAAATTGCAGAATGGTAAACTGAGGCGCAAGCAAAGGCAGTGACTTGTCCACCTAAGGTCAATCACCTATGGAGGCAGAGGTGGAGTCAGAAACTAGGTTTGTGATGTATGCCCAGCTGGTGAATTCCCCTGCCTCCTCCAGACAACACAGTGCCTGTTTAAGTTCTCTCAGTGGACAAGGTTTGAGACCCAAAGAAGCAACTACATGAAATATGTCTTTTAATAAACAGAGATTGGGCCATGATGATTCTAACAGGGCTAGGTTCAAGCCGGTAAGACTGATCACAGAACACCCGGCTAGGTGATGGAAAATTGGATTTCAAAAATTATTACCTGACTATGTTTTTGATTTGAAACCTTAAAAGAATAAAGAGATATAAATAAGTAGGTAGTGAGAAATGTCTGTCCTGCCCCATGCCCCTACAGACCAGTCCCTAACCACCGTATAGGTACGTACATTTTAGTTTCTTCTGCATCTTCTGGAGTTTGTGGTTATACAAGCCAAATGTGAATAAACATTCTTGTTTACCTCCTTTTTACTACACAAAATGGAGCATATTACAGATGGCTGATCTATGTGTTTTTTTTTTTTTCCCACGTAAAATGTATCTTGGAGACCTCTCGTATCAGTACAAAAAGAACCAGTTTTACTTAGCTATTCTATCAGATGGATGCAACACAATGTAATTAAATGGTCCCTTATTGATGGACATTTGGGCTGTTTCAATCTTTTGATGTTAGGCGAAAAAAAAAAACCTTTAATGGCTCACATTTTACATACACACAAAGGGTTTGTGTATTTGTAATTTTGACATATCGCCAATTACATTCCTAGTGGTTGTGCCAATTTACATGCGAGTCAGCAGCCTGAGAGTACATGGCTCTTCACAGCTTATACATCAGCGTGTGTTATCAAACTTCCGGATGTTAGCCAATCTATGGGTGAAACATGCTATTTCAGGGTGGTTTGATTTGCATTTTTCTGAGGAGTGAGGCTGAGCATATTTAAAATGTAAGAAAATGGAAGTATAGAGAAAAAGGACAACAGGATTTCCTCCTCTTACCAAGATCAGTAACCAGCCCACAGCGGGCCCCAGAGAAGAATTCGGAGCAGAACATCCCTCAGTGCCAGCACTGTGTATGGAGGACCTCGTTCAAATCCACAAGCCCTCGAATGGCAGGCACTAGGATCTCCATTGTACAGACGAGGAAACTGAGGTTCAGAGGAGGTAACCTCCCCAAGAGGTGGTAAGTGGCAGTGGTAACCTCGGACGCAGGTTTGGAGGACCCCGGCACCCTGATCCAACCACCACCACGCCCGGTTGAGGATGCTGCCTTTATGCAGAATTTGTATTAGGTCTTGTACGCTTTTCTTCCCCCATTGGATTCTTGCCCTTCTCCCTTGGCCTCGCCATCCCCCAACTGCCTGGTTTGGAAAGACACGTTTTCTCTTGAATGTAGCTGTGGTTCATCACTTTTCCCTGTAGGATTCTGAGATGCAAGTTTACTCTCAGGTGGTCTCTTTCTCTGCACTGTTCCCTTTTCTGTTCGTGTCTTGAAAAAAGCCACTGTGTTGGTAGCAAATTATAAATATTGATCCGTTTTCTCTCTCACTTTTATGTGAATATGGGAGTTGGGGCACTGGACTGTGTAACGATAATAAATGGAGCAAATGGGGAAAATTTATTATTAATTCCGTATGAGGGACTAGCTCAACATAATCATGGGAGAGCAAAATAATGTAAGACTAGTTGACTTCTAAACTTACCACAACTGGACTTCTCCCAAATCACCTGGGAAGGGCTAGTTCTCCCCAAGTAGAACTATTTCTTTGAACGGGATGGACAATTTAAAGTCAGAGTGAATTACTAGCCTTCTACTAATGTGGTACTCACCCCTTCGAACTGGACTGGAGCCCTAGCGGCTGCCGCTATCTAGCAAGGCTTCCCCGTGCTAGCAAGTAACTAAGGTGTGCTTGCCTCTCTCCTCGCCAGGTCTGTTTACAAACCCTTCCTGGTCCTTTGATTCCATTCTTGCCTCTGGGCATCTGTCGCCTGGCCTGGTAGCCACACTCAGAACCCTCTGGGGGTAACCCAGGACAGCACTTCTAGAAACGGCTTCTGCCTTCCCAGTCTGGCCATCTCAGTTCTTCTTCCAATCCTGAAGCCTCAGCATGCCCGCTGAAGGAAGGCAAGCTTGTGAAAGCCAGGCACCATCCCCATGAAACCCGCCTTACCACCACCAAGTGTCAATCTTGGCGTCTATATATCTTAGAAACCAAAGACCAGGTTAAGGCTGTTTCTTTCTTTCTTTTTTTTTTAATGTTTATTCATTTTTGTTTTTGTTTGTTTTTAATATAATTTATCGTCAGATTGGTTTCCATACAACACCCAGTGCTCATCCCAACAGGTGCCCCCCTCCATGCCCATCACCCACTTTCCCCTCTCCCCCAACCCCCATCAACCTCAGTTTGTTCTCAGTATCCAAGAATCTCTTATGGTTTGCCTCCCTCCCTCTCTGTAATTTTGTTTTCCCTTTCCCCTCCCCTGTGGTCTTCTGTTAAGTTTCTCAAGATCCACATAGGAGTGAAAACATATGGTATCTGTCTTTCTCTGACTGACTTATTTCACTTAGCATAATACCCTCCAATTCCATCCATGTTGCTGCAAATGGCCAGATTTCATTCTTTCTCATTGCCAAGTAGTAGAGGTTAAGGCTGTTTCGAATCCAAGTCACCCAGGCAAATCAAATCATTTATAAATTGCCACGAACTTACACTTTTCTGATGTCTGACATGTAGTTCAGTCGAGGGCCGAAGGAACTCAGAGAACTGCCATCCCATGTATGGGATGTAGGTATTTACCTCATCCTAGGGCTTGCCTCAAGGCTATTGTTTTCTGTCCCCAGTTGTCAGGAAGAAGGGCTTGGCAGGAAGCCAGTGAAGGGGAACCAAAATGCACATGTTTCTATATTTCTTCCCTCTGCTTCCACTGCGAACAACCACTTTTACTTGAAATGGTGTTTCTGTCCCTGGCCGCACAAAGGAATTACCTGGAGCGTTTTTAAAAATACTGATAGCTGGGTTCCATTCCCAGAGATTTGGATTTGGATAGTCTGGGTATGACCTGGGCACTGAGTTGTTTTAAAACTCCACGAAGGGGCACCTGCGTGGCTCAGTTGGTTGGTTGAGCATCCAACTTCCACACAGGTCATGATCTTAGGGTTTGTGCTCTGTGCTGACAGCTCAAAGGCTGGAGTCTGCTTCAAATTCTGTGTCTCCCTCTCTTTCTGCCCTCCCCTGACTCATGCTTGTCTCTCTCTCTCTCAAAAATTAAAAAAAAAAAATTTTTTTACAGTCTTAAAAAAATTGGAGTGACTTTTACCTCTTCCACAGATCTTTCATGGATTCCTTTCTTATCCTCATTCCTTTTCTCCCCTGTCTCTGATCACAGGATACAATCAGTTTCATGGTTTAGGGCCCTTTCCATTGTGAGCATGTATCTCTCCCTGTTGGCATTTTCAGAATATGGTCTCATGTTCAAGACTGATTCTCCCTGGAATACAAGGTTCTAGCTTAATGCTTGGCTCAAAATGTCTTTAGTATTTATGATATTGAATTGAATTTAACTTTCTAGCCCCAAACCTACTTCTAAGCTCCAGATAAATATATTCAGCATCTTCAGACGCATGATGTGTCAAAACAAGGTCTTGGTTTAATCCTGCAGATTTCCCCTTCTCCTTCTTTCTCAGCAGTGGCGTCTCTGTCCACTCACTTGATTGCTCAGTTCAGAACGCTGAACATCAACTTGTATGCCTCCGCATTCCTCAGTTCCTATATCCCGTCAGACATGAGGACCTGACAATTCCATTTGTAGGATACATCTCAGACCTTCCCTTTTTTCTTCATGCCTCCTGTCACCATCAGGCAGGCACCACCAGTTCTCTCTCAACAGCAAAGTGCCAACTGGTCTCAGACACCCCCCTTGCCCCTTCCACTGGGGTTTTGTCCCTGCAATCACACTGAAGGGTATAGTGTGTCTGGATATATCACTCCACTGCTCAAACCTTTTCACTGGCTCTTCATTTCTCCTGATGGTCACAGTTTTTAACAGGATCTAGAAGGTTCTGCCTGTGCCTTCTGCCAGTCACCATGTTTTTAATCCACGTTGTGGCAACACCAGCCCCATGTCTGCTTTCTGTACTTTGACCAATGTTTTTCCTTCCTCAGAATATTGGCTTGCAATACTCTTTCTGCCCAGAATGCTATTTCTGTAATTGATAGTAATATTGACCACCTGCTACTCTTCTTTTCCACTTTACATATCATTGCCTCAGGGAGACCTATCATCAGCTCAAGTACAGTAGGTCCCTAGCTTTCCTTCCCAGAGCTCCCTTGATTTTTCCATCATAGAATATAAGCACAAGTGTGCTTATAAAAAATTATTGTATATTCCCACTCCATTAGGTTTCTGCTCTGATTGTATCCCTGGATTCAAGTATCTATAATTGCTCAGTAAATATTTATTGCATGAATCATCTCCATACAACCCAGCTGCCTGTACCAACCATCCTCATTCTCTGGGCCCTACTCCTTTCCAGCCCCAAAGTAGAAAAAATCATCATTATATTAGCCACAGAATTTCTCCTCTGTTGTTGATCTGGCCCAAGATAATCATTGATACACAAAGTGAAGAGGGCTGGCTGAGGAGGGGGGAAAATGTAGGATTGCCCCTCACCACCATCATGCTGAAGTTTCAAGTCCTCCGTCCCATCTCCTGTGTTCCCCTCCTGTCTGGGAATACAGTTTTGCAGCCTCTGTTCCCCTACCTGCCAGACTCCCCTCCTAGGGTTTGAGGATGGAAGGGAGGAAGACTCAACCCCTTCCTCTTTCCCTCTCTGTGCACATTGTAAACAAAGGAGGGAGAAGAAGGAATATTTTCTCCTGATGGATGCTGCACTTTAAACAAAGCTCCTTAGGCATTTAAACAATCATTTTATTCTACACGCAACAATAGTTTCATTATATGTAGTGAGAATTCTTCTAAATGTTAATGTAACATTGGTCCAAGAACCTTACATTTGGAATAAACAAACCAAGATATGGCCTCACAATAGTGAAAACTTACCGAGTTCAGTTCTCTCTTTGCTTTAGGTTGTTTTAGAGAGAAAGCAATTTCTTATAGTTGTAAAGAAGACAGCCTTTGAAGTCTGAAAAACCTGGGTTCAAATCCTAGCTTTACTAACTGGGTGACTTTAAGAAAATTATTTACTGTTACGGAGTCTACTTTATAGGGTTTTTGAAAAGATCACATGAGAGAACATGTATCAACTGTTGAGCACATTGTGCTTTTAGTTTATGGTATATTGCATGTAGAGTATATAGCCAATACTCAATGAATGGTAATTAATAATTATTAGTATATAAATTCCTTATCTTCTAGCTCAGCAATAAAGCTTAATTGGGGTTAAATTGAAACTTGCCTAATGTCTTTCATTCATTCAATAAATATTTCTAGAGCCCCTACCCTACTATTGCTTCAGGCAGTGTGCTAGGTACCAGATAACCTTTTGGTGAGTAAAACAGGTATGGTTTTGTCCACACAGAGCTTAAAGTTCAGTGGAATGCAGAAAAACGAGTAAGAAAACCATTTAATATATAGCTATAAAGTGGAATAAGCGTCAAAGGGATATGAGCAGTATGTTCTGGGAGGAAATGATGGAGAGGATCTCCATAGATGGAGTAGTCAGAGAAATGGCAAATGAAAAACCCCAGCTAATTCACTAAGTCCATCGTTTATCCATTCGGTACTTATCAAATTTCCTGATACATTTTACAAAACTAGCTGAACTCTGATGCTCTAATCTGATCAAGAGTGGTGAATGTGAAATGCGCCTGTAACCTACAGGTCGGTAGATTTTTTAAAAATCTTAGATAAAATGTTAGCAAATTAAATCCAGCAGCATTTGAATAAGACAATCCACGACAGCCAAATGGGTTTATTCCCAGACGCCAAAGGTGGATTGGCATAAATTAATCTACTAAAATAATTTATTCGATCAGCTGGTCAAAGGAGAATATATCTGCATCATCTATAAGTAGAAAAATCCTTCCTTTGTATTCAACATTCACAATAAGGCTTTTCTTTATTATTCACTGCGGTGGTTAGTTTGCCTGAAGTTATAAAGCTTCTGGCAACCAAGTATGAAGATTAAAATAAGTAAAGCTTCAAATTTAGCCAAAAAAAAAAGAAAAGAAGAAGATGATGATGACTCTGTGTCTGTGTGTGTGTGTGTGTGTGTGTGTGTGTGTGTGTGTGTAGGGAGGTATAAATTGGCCATCTCTACAGATTAGTTTTAGCTTACAGTGTCCATGAGACTTGAAACCAATAGAAGCACAATTTCTGCCCAATCCCTACAGTCTGTTTAGCCCAGTAGCTTTCACAGAAATAACAGAAATAAACCCCCAAAGGCTGTGACTGCTCACTGGTGACATGGTTTATGCCAGCATATAACTGACAACCTCCATTTCTGAAATTAATTACTTTTCTTCTGGAGTTACAGTTGCTGATGATGCTTCTCACAAAAATATGAGGTCTTTACATAGCAAATACTCTAATTAAATAAGAATAAAGGCAGAAAACTTCCAGACCTAAATGAGATACATTTATTCCATGCATGTGGTTGAATCTTTAATAATTTGAAATGTAACAGTCTCTTCCCTCCTGGGATAGTGATAATATCTTGATCTTTCCTGTATTTGAATGTATCTCCTTTCTAATGTTTATTTATGATGGGCGTAGAGGAGAGATGCATTCACTTTCTTCTTTCCCCACCACCTCCTGGGCAGTCTCCCAACCCCCAGGGCTATGGTTTGAATTGTCTCCTCAAAATTCATGTGTTCAAGCCCAGCCCCCAGTGTCACTGTATTTGGAGATGAGGCATTTAGGAGGTCATTAAGATTCACTGAGATGATAGGCATGGGGTTCTAATCCAATAGCATTGGTGAATTCATAAGAAAAGGAAGAGATCCCTATCTCTCTCTTGATCTCTCCTTGCACACACACCAGGGGAAGGTCCTGTGAGGTCATAGCAAGAAGATGGTCAACTATAAGCCAGGAAGAGAGCTGTCACTAGACCCTGACCATGCTAGAACCCTGACTTATGAATTCCAGCCTCCAGAATTGTGAGAAAATACATTTCTGTTGTTTAAGCCACCGAGGCTCTGGTATTTTGATATGGCAGCCCAAATAGAGACACTTAGTGAGGAGAGAAAGGGGTAGCTGGGGGTATGAGAAAGAAATCCAGCTTTGTTTCCCTTCTGTCTAAACTTTCCTGTTTTCAGCGCATGCTGTACTCAGGGATGAGTGTATCCTTGCATAGGGACATCAGTGTTGTCGGAGAATCAACGTCTCTTTTCTGCATCCCTCTTCCTCTCCTTCACTCTCATCATGTGAAGATGCACAGAAGGAGAAGTGAGTACATCTCTGTGCTATGTACTGGGCCAGACCTCACAACCTGCCATCTGTCCCTTCAATCCCCATATCTTTTGCATTAGGAGAAGCACAACAAAGGAGCCTCATGCCATACCTCCCTTAAGTAATAGAATTTAGGTGTATCTGGCTTTGAAGCTAGTGCTCTTGGCACAGTTCTATGTCCACATCATGATGCTCTCAAGAGCCGATTATCACAGGAGATGCTGCTAGCCAAGAACAGGTAAAATGCAGACACCAAGTGGATTTTCCAGTAGCCAGGCTACTATCAGATATTATTTTCCCACACCTCCCACTCTCCCTTGACCCAGACCTGGATCCATTAGACAAAGGAGATAGAGAAATCCCAGGTGCTCTGAGCCCTCAGAGCTCCCAAAGGTTGTACTTTGAGGCACTGGGGTTGGGGGATGGGGAGCAAAAGAAAGAGATACCAGATAAGAACCTTTGAGTTGCAAGGTAGCTTGGATAGGGGTGGGGAGGGATTTAATGAATAAAGATGGGAATTTCAAAGAACCCAAGAGCAGGAAAGTGGTGAGCTTTGGGAAGAGAAATAGTAGAAGTGGGAACTAGAAACTAGACAGGATGCCTTCCATTCTCTTGTTCTGAAGTGAACACTCTCTTAATGCCTCAATGGGTTCATTCTCCTCTTTTTGCATATATCAGTTGCTTTACCTGTCCAGTCTACAGGATGGGATATGGGGCCCCATACACTTACAGTTACTTGTTCTTGTCTTAACTGTCCAGAGACTTCTGGACTATCTTTTAGTTCCATTTATACATCCCTAAGATATAAGACCCAATTGGCCGAACTTGGGTGAGCCACTCTTGGTCTAGGCTACTGTGACCCAGAGAGGCAGACCAGAGTAAGCAAAGAATGGACTGGAAAGAAAAAGATCTCCCCCTCTAAAGTACATACCACAGAAACAGGAGAAGAAGAAAGACTGAGGAGAAGTCCAACTGGCTGGCATCTGTTGAGCTCCTACCAGGTACCTTACTGTGTTCCAGATGCTCTAATGAATGTGAGGGAATAAATTGTGATCCTCTAAGGGACTAGCTGGAGAGACCAGACAGAACAGACAGTTTCTGAGCAGTATAAAATAGTATTTACTCAATACCTAAGTTATGTGGCCCACATGCAGTCTTCAGAAGTTCGGAGGGTGACTAGGGTCTGTGGCAGTGAGAAGGAAACTGAAGTTGACTGTGGCAGGCATCTGCTAGATGTGTTCACATGTTCTGTCTGATTCCAGCTCCTCATGTATAAATGCTATGTAAGAAAACTCCCTGGAGGATAGAGGGAAAGGGCATTCTAGGGGCGCTAATGGTGTGAACAAAGACCTCGCTGTGGGAAAGACCATGGGACATTCAAGTGACTGGTGGAAATGAGGCAGAAAATGCTTTGGAAACAGCAGAATTTGTAGGAAAGAAGTTTAATAAGAGAACAAACTAGTAAAATCATCACCATCTTTTATTCTGTTTATATCTTGATCCCTGTGACGGTGTGCCAGGCTTTGCAACTCAGCATTGGGGATAAAGAGACGAATGGGATGTAGCTCAGACTGAGAGGAGACCACAGTCTAGTGGACAGAGGAACCAGTGATGGAAACAAAGGCGTATGCTTCACACATGTCAGAGATTGAAACATCACCTATGGATCCTGGTTTCTCTGTCGCTGAGCCGTGTTTTGCCATGGCAAATAGGGAAGGCCGAGGATTCAACCCAGAACATCATGACTGCAGGTCTCAATGTGGCTCCATCATTTTAAAGGACACCTAGAGAGATTTGAAAAAGACGGTCAGTAATCTAATAGCCAAGACTTTGGGGGATGTTAGGGTTATCCAGTACCCAAAACAACAGCCTGCTGAAGACACTACTCTCTAATACCAACCATGCATAATACCCAAAAAAGTTGCTGCCAAACCACTGGGCAACAACTTTGCAATGCTGTTCATATAGAATAAATCTCATTTTTAATAAAAATGTATCTTTAAGATATACACAACGATTACCCTAGAAATAGATTGAACCATCTATTATATTGATATATATACAATCTCAGAAATTTGTCTCCAGTGCCCGGTTTACTCTACACCAACAGAATTTAGAGCTCCATAAAAATACTTTATAGCATTCAGGCAGCAATGTTCCTATTTCTTATGCGGATACATTGGAAATGTGGTTGGAGCTGTCATTCACCACTGGCACTTAAATGTTTTTCACAAATAGTTGCTGCCTTAAGAAAGCATCACCAAATAAAATGTTTTTATTTGGTTCTTTGATGATATGTCAATAGACATTAAAATAAAAACTTCCTTGTACTGAGGTGCTATAGCACCCTTCAGAATATTTTCATGGGAAGCTGGAGGGTCTCTGAAGAGCCATCAATGGGGATGAGGAGGTGGAGTAGGGTTGGTTATTACCTTTTAAAAGGATGGCTCTGTCTATTGGCCGCTTCGCCTTTACTGAGAAGGTGGGAGCATAATAGAATTTTAGTAAGATGTACCCTTACCTGTTCAAAAGAGAATCATCATATCCCTATGTCTCCTGTCTCTGCCTCTCAGGAGAGGGCGTACCTGCAGGAAACACGTGTCTCTACTCTCCAGACACCAACAGTACGCAGGTGTCCCTTTCTTTAAGTAAACTTCTTTTGCCCCAGCGGGCGAAGGAAGAGGATGATGTGTAGATTTTACATAGTGATTCATCCGTAATCTATTTAAATAAGGAGGCCTGAAAGGGCTTTGAAAGCGGACTTTGGCATCCATAAATTAGATTGGCCTGCCCAATGGTATTGCTTGGGATGCTTCACATAAATGTACTAATAATAGTATTACTAAAGATAACAGTAGCACTCCATTAAGCCACCTTCTTTGCTTTAGTTTTGTCCGTAGCACTTAACCATTGAATTGACTATTTTGTTTACTGCTTATCTTCTTCCACTAGACTGTAAGCCCTATACTGGCAAAGGTTTTTCTCTTCCCCCCCTCCCTTTTTTTTTGCCTCCACTAAGTCTGTCCTCAGTACCTGGAACAAGGCTGGCAAAATGCATGTGATCATTAAATATTTTTTGAACACATGAAAAAGGTAACCTTTAGTAAGTATTGATTATATCTTTTGTCTCATTTGATTACTACAATAGCATGAGTAATACAATGTATTATTCCCATATTATTTTTAAATAATAAATGAATCTTTTTCTTTTCTTTTTTTTTTTAATTTTTTAATGTTTTACTTATTTTTGAGACAGCATGAGCAGGGGAGGGACAGAAAGAGAGGGAGACACAGAATCCGAAACAGGCTCCAGGCTCCGAGCTGTCAGCACAGAGCCTGACGTGGGGCTCAAACTCACGAACCGCGAGATCATGACCTGAGCTGAAGTCGGATGCTCAACCAACTGAGCCACCCAGACGCCCCAATCTATTTTTCATATAAAGAGTAAATACCAATACAGCTTAGATCATGGTTTTAAAATACCATTTGCCATTAAAACAAAGGCTTCCTAAAGAAATGGCTGATTCCAGATCTGGGGTGGGAGGTGCACAGAATGAGACTGGAGCATCTTGTTATACAGAAAGCAAGGAAGCAATCAGAGACTACTTGAGTTGTATCAAAAGGTTTAAGAGGCCAACTTGAAAGGACTCCCACTGGCCAAAGATGGGACATTTAAGTGTGAAAAGAATAACTACAATTGGTTGAAAACCTTGAAGTCTTAACATCCATTTGTTCATAATGGTAGTTTAAAAAAATCAGATTGGTCGCTTTAAAGTGGTAAATAAGAGAAAAGAATCAAGACTTCCTGTTCAGCTCAGAGACAGACAGCTGGAAGAAGACAAGCATTGTTCCCACACAGCAGGCAAAAAAAGGTAGAGAAACTACAAATAAATGCATTTTCTTGAATTTTCAGAATGAAGTCACAGGGCAAATCGCTAACCTGAAATCTGGTGTCAAAGACAAAACGCAGCAGATAATTAAGGAGATGATTGTATTCAGATGACTGCAATAGGGACATCACCCCAGATTCTGAGATGGGGGCATCTGTCTCAGTGGGATGGTTTTGCCTTAGACTTTATAGGGAGTGGAGACAGGTTACAAGTGGGGGATTTACAGTTGGCATTCTTTTGTAATCGGAAGTCTCGGGCACCTCTACTAAAAATAGCCATTTGTGTGTCCATTTGTGTGGTGGTGGGGGATAAGCAATTCTAACTTGAGCTCTTCACTCATGACACACACACACAAAATCAGGCAGTTGGGCTGAGGGTGGAAGTTGGAGGATCTTTATCTGGCTTTGTCCACTGGTTCAGGGGAAAGGGGGAAGGTCTGTGTTTGACACCTTACAGGGAAACCCAGGGGTCATCCTGCGTCTTACACAAGTCATGACAAAGAGTAAACAGAAATGTTTATCTGAGTCATAGGGGGAGTGGTTCTTGGTAGTAAGTCGCTTCCTGAGACACAGAATGGTTGGTGGGGTTTCCTAAGTGCTGCTGTGTGAAAGGAGCACAGGACTCAGGTGAAGTTCAACATTGTCATTGGAGAGACAGGTGTCTGTAAGTGTCTCCCAATCTGCAGCTGCTTACCTGGAGCAGACTAACAGATGCCATCGATGTCCACAGATTCAGGTGGAAACTTCTAAGGAATTCCCAAAGGCTGGGTGTGGGCTATATTGAGAGTGTGAATCCCAGACATAGGAGGTTTGCAAACTCGTAGGTGTGTTTCCTGAGGAATCCCACCAGGTGTTCAGCTCAGTGCTTGCTGCGGAGGTGAATAGCAGACCCTGTTGAAACCCCACTGAGATCTATCTCCCCTGTGAAACAAAAGCCTTCATCTTTCTGAGGAAGAGCAAAACAAAACAAAAATACTGTGGCCTTACTGGGCTGGAGGCAATCCATTGCACCTGAGTAAGGGGGAAGTGCAGGGAAAAGGGCAGGCGTAGAAGCACGAGAGAGATTTTCTCTGAGAAGAAGGGCAGAGGGAGACCCAGTGCCAGGCAGGGAGCAGACATGGAGAAGAACACTTCAGAGCACGGTGGGCCTACTCACGATGGCAACAGGTTCAATAGGTTCATAGCTGGTACTTTTCTAATCAGTATAAGATATTTCTATTTTGTCTTTTTGCCTTTTTTTCTACATCATCTACGAATAATTAACTTTCTTGTTACTACTTGCCACGTATTTTTATCCCTTCCTTTTCAACCTTCCTACATCAGTTTGTTTTAGATCTGCTGCGTGTAAAAGCTCATGAGTGTGTTGTTGTTGGTATTTGTTGTGGTGATACTTTATACATGGCCTCTTTGCATCCCTCCAGAGATGGATCCTTTGAGGGTTGAGATAGGATCATAACATTGGTTAAAGCCGCTTGTTTTGGCATAATCCTCTGTTAGAGCATTTTCTTTAGCTCTTAGATTATCTCTTTACATGGGAACAACCTTGGTAATAGTCATCTCTCTAGATGAAACAGCTTCTTGTAGTTAGGAGTGCCTGGGGAAGAAGACTGCTGAAGAGCTCCTCCAGATGACAGACGGTGGGTTGGTGGGTTCATGTTTGGGCTCTCCAAGCAACGAGGCTCTCACTGAGGATTTCACCAATTCGTAAAGAGGTGTTGCCATCAGAAAAATTTGGCATCCATTGTCTGCACTATCCATTTAAACTCAAAGTCATCTCCATTGCGAGGAGTCTGAGATCTGTTTCAGTAGCCTTCAGTCTATCAGGAGAAAGTACTTTTCCCTCTTTAAATAGGTCATACCCTAAATAATAAGTTATTTGACAAAATTTAAATGTGTCTTTGAAACTTAACTCCATTTTCTCCTAAGACTGAGGACAAGTGAATGTCATTCTCTTCCACAGGTTTCCTTGTTCTCTGAACAAAGTAGCAGATCATCTACATGTTTCATCAGAACTGAATCACAGGGGGAATTTGGGTCTTTTAAAGTCTCAGTTGAGGACTTGGGAAATGTAGGAGGGGACATCACTGAACGCCTAGCCCATGACTGTCCAGAAACCCTGACCATCCTGGTTTAGAGGCACCCTGAAAAAAGGCAGAGCTAAGATTCGCTATAGTGAAGCAAGAGGCTTCAGGATGAATTGATGACAGCATGCTATTTATGTACTTCTCAGAAGTAAGAAATAATAATTTGTTGATGGTCCCGAGGTGTTGAACAAGTGGTTATCTCCATCCACTTGGTTTCTTTCCTGGCAGGATAGAAATGTTACTAGGATAGGATATGGGAAGACTGCCTTTGGACATAACGCTTCCAAATAAATTTGATCCTTCTTTTTTGCCTCTGTTTTCAAAGAATACTGCAGAAGTTTAGGTAATGGTGGTGTGGTAGGATCTATCTGAACTTTTATATGTTCTGTTCCAATTATTTTGCCTATTATATGTGAAATTTTTAGCCTATAGAGTGTCAGATACAATATCAAGATCCCTATCTGGGATTTGCATTAAACATAGTGGAGGAAGCAAAGGTTATCCAGAACAGACACAACTTAGGAACAGAAGACTTCCCTAGAACCTGAAGAAATAGTCCCTCTGGTATGTATTTGATTTCACAATTCAATTTGCTAAGTATGTCTTCTGTTACATTTTTACAGGTAGTATCTCAGAGCAGGAAGAAATGTTTTTCAGTCAAGGACCCAAGCATTAGTTTAAGGACTTAGAGATACGGAAAATCTCTTATTTGATAACGATTTGGAATACGTAGCACCTGTGCTGCATGTTTACTTGGAGGAAGAGGTTGCGCAAAGGTGGCAGGGTTGAATGCAGGAAGAGTAGCACCATGTGTTTTTAATTCCAAGTAGCGCCTGGAATTGATGAGGATGAGTATCTGTTTATAGTTCTCTTTGCTTAAGGGCATGTGTTGTGAGTTTAGCTAAACTACTCCCTAGCGTTGCTGCCCTGGCATCCATTTTGTGTCGTCTGTTGGCCTGAAGAGGCTTCAAAGTGACACCCTCCCTCAAGTGGATACCCCAGAGAGCAGCCCAGAGAGTCACAAATAAAGGTAAGTTCTCGTGTGACTCCCCCAATGGTCCTTGTGATCAAGGTCTCCTCTGCCTCTCAGGACCTTCCCCTTGCGGGCCCCTTAGATTAGCTCCCTAAGAAGCTTGACAAAACCTCCCTCTTTTCGATTCATATTGACCATTCTGACCTGAGCCTAGGAGCACCAAAGCCATCCACTGTGCACCCTAATTAATACAGGCACGTGCCCCAGGTGCTGCCCCCCAACCCTGCTTGCCCTGCATGGCCCCAGGAGGTGTGCCTTGTACTTCTCCAGGACTCATGAGGAATAAACATCTCTTTTTGAATTCCATTGCAATCTTCTGTTGAACTGAGGCACAGTGACCTGCCAAGGCTCCACTTCACGAGTGTGAATATAACAAACTCGCAGCAGTATGGCAGGACGCTGGGCACGTTTTCCTTCCTTGGAGCACCTAATGAAGGCATTTTTCTTTGTACTGGTTTTTCTCTTAAAAGATGGGACAATCTATTCTCCAAGTGTTCTTCTGTTAACAATTCCACTAGTGTCCTTATCAGTAGGTGGTTCGTTGTGGTAGGGGCCACCTAGGTCTTTGGTCTTTATGGTTGGTTTACTCTGTGTCTTGTCTCATTTTTGTTTTAAAGCCCTATCACAATGTTCTATTTTTTAAGCATTTTTAAAAAGTTTTTATTTAAATCCAAATTAGTTAACATAGAGTGTAGTAATAGTTTCAGGAGTAGAATTTAGCGATTCATTACTTGCATACAGCATCCCATGCTCATTCCAACCAGTGTCCTCCTCAATGCCCTCCACTCAACACCCCTCCAGCAACTCTCAGTTTGTTCTCTGTATTTAAGAGTCTCTTATGGTTTGCCTCCTTCTCTGTTTTTATCTTATTTTTCCTTCCTTTCCCCTATGTTCATCTGTTGTGTTTCTCAAATTCCACATATGAGTGAAATCATGATATTTATCTTTCTCTGACTTATTTCACTTAACCTAATACTCTCTAGTTCCATCCACTTGTTGTTGCAAATGGCAAGGTTTCCTTTCAAAATGTTCTTCTGGGTGTTGTAGTTGAGCTCACTGGGCTTTTTCCTGTTCTGATTTCTCTTTTTGGATTAGGTCTTCAATTTCAAGTTGACAAAATGAGATGAAAGGGCCCCTGCTCCATCAATACCTTTAACTCTTGACTGTTGTCAAAAGTTATTTTTTAAACCATTCTGAGAATATCCTATAGTTTCATTTTGTTTATTTGCATGATTGAATTATGCCCCATCAATATTAGGGGAATGTTTCAGGTATACCTCTTAGGAGATGGCTTTTCTGGTTCTTTTTCTTTTTTCTTTCTTTCTTTCTTTCTTTCTTTCTTTCTTTCTTTCTTCTCTCTCTCTCTCTCTCTCTCTCTCTCTCAGATTTCTTGTGAAAAAAAGGTCCCATTCCAGATCATTCCAATGAGATTGTGCCATCCAGCATTTAGCATCTGATGGTCTGACCAACATGTATACTAGTTGATAGATGTCCGGTAATCCTAGGTCATAATTACCCAAAGAACTGTAAATTCTCCTATGAATATTTGCTTATCTTGTTTGGATTTAGGGAAATCTTTAATCCCTGCTGTTAATTCAGCTCATGTCCAAGTCTTAAGTTTCTCAGTTGCCTGTACACCTGGCTCATGGGAGGGATGGATCCTCACAGGCATTTTGCGGTTTCAGGGAACTCAGTAGGAGAAGATAGGGCTTCTGGACAAGGGGAATGGTGGGGAGGAAGTGTACGAGGAGAGGGATCAGAAGGACAAGGTGGGGGAGGTAGAGAGCTGGATATAGAGGAACAACCAGGGGACAAGGAGGGGAGGATTTACTAGGGAAGTGAGTCTACGTTTTTTTTCTTAAGTTGTCACATAGCTCTTTAGTTTTGGCCAAAGAATCTTTTAGTGAAGCAAGTGCTCAATCAGAATTTCATTTAAAGGCCTCTGCGTAGCCTGAAAAAAAATTCTGCTCAATGGGTTTATGAAATCTTATTCCTCTTCCTTTTCTAAGGTACCTCTCATATGAATAATTTATTCAAATCAAGTGTTCTCAAGATTGGCTCCTGAAGGCCCAAATTATCTGTGGTGAGGCTTTGCCATTTAGAAAGATAGACACAAGAAATAGGATTTTAATCATAGCACATACAAGAAACAGGGGTTTTCCAGGTGGAGGACAGGTTTTAGATTTAGATGACCCCATGAAAGCTTGGCAGGAATGTAATGCTTATGCACCTTGTGTCTTGAGCCCTTGACCTGACTGCTGGTCACTGCCTAATGAAAGCCTGACATTCTCTGCCCCCAGCAGTTGGAAAACCAGAGAGAACATTCTCTCTGGTCAAAACCAAGCACTCAGGATGCAAAATACACAGAAGGAAAACCTTTTTTACTTTGATTAGTGACCTATAGCAGTTGGTTCAGTGTATGCTGATCTGGTGAGAACTGAAAACCCAATGTTCTATGAGGCCAGTTTGAACAACAGGCTTATACAGCATTTCCCTGCATCCTGCCCTCTTAGTCTCTTTCTTATCGCACTTTTGGACACCACAACAGAAAACGGTAACACAAGAGACAGCAAAACAGAGATGAAAAGGAATGATCTGGTTGGACTAAGGATGCCAGTATAAACCAATAACAAAACCCATGTACCAAGCTGAGGATAAATAGCCAAGAAACTCAACACAAAGAAAGCAGAGTTCAGACCCATTGCTTGCGTCTGGCCTTATGGGCTCCACAGCTGGTTGAAGGTTGGGCCCATGTAGTGCACAGTGCAGGCAAGGCTCAGGGAAGCCTCCGCAATAACTATGGAAATACATAAGGACCAAGCGAATTAGAGCAAGCAAAGGTTACTTATTCATAGTTCTCTGTAGCAAGGGAATCAGCCACCATCACTTGCCTTTGGCAGAGACTCAGAGGCAGACAGAGGAGGGAGGAAAATGGGAAAACTTCTGGAAGGAAGCTGTAGGGCATCATGTATGATTGGTTGGGAGTACATATTTTGCTTTCTCTGCTTGGTGTTAAGTTGGAAGCAGGGACAACATTCAGGAAGTTGTTAGTTATTAATAAAGTCCTGGCCTTTGGGGGATGATTGTACTGAAGTTGATGTTTGGCTTCCTAAGTCTAACTTGTAGAAACCAGCCTGGCTTCTTTTGGTTAATTACCTCCTCAAGAGCTTCCTAGGTATAATTTGAAACTGACCCCTGTATGTAGAGTACAGGAAGAGACTGAAGAAAGACACACCTTGCTCCTGGTTGGTGGGTGATACTTTTAGTAAACAAAGGGAACTTATATACAAGGTTTGTCTTGGGTGGCATCAAGACAAATGGACCCTTGCACATGCCCACCAAATCTTTAAAGTTTGTACAGAGGTCTTACTGGGTTTGGGCATATATACTGTGCACATGTTCTCAGCTTTACATCCCTATCTCAAGGCTCTGTCTTTGGAGCAGTATCTGGGCATGGAAGGGCAAACAGAACCCTCATTCCAAGGACAGGGAAGGAGACGAGGAATCTGAAGTCACATGGGTCCAGATCACAGGTCAGCTGGAAGTCATGTCTTCTCAGTGCTCTTTTCCACTCGGCTTCCTAGGATGGTTAATGTAGACAATAGTGTAGATAATAATGTAGGTTGTAACCAACTAGGCTGCTTGTTGCAGACTGTGGGTAAAAGTTCTCTATTTTTATATATAGTCTGGTTGTCTGTATGTTCAGTTTTTCATGTTACTCTGATGTTTATTCTTGTGTATGTATTCTGAGTTTGCTATCAGATTTTAGAGTTTTACATGTATGCTTAATACTATCTTACCAGACACTCAGTGATCGCTTTCAAACTGAGGACTCATCAGTGTCGATCTTCAGTTCTTGGCTATTATTTCGTGGCTTATTGCTATCTCTCCATTATCAGTCTCGATCTTCTCCAGAACTTCCATTAGAAGCTTGTTGGTTTCTGGGTCTTTTATATTTTCTAACTTTCTTCCTTTTCATCTTATTATTCTTTTGGCTGAAACTGAAAAAATTCCTTAATCTTCCAGCTCACTCACTATTTCTCTTTATGTATTTAATTGGCTTTTTAGTCCATCTATTGGGAATTTTACCTCTATTAATTATTTTTTTCACTTTAGGAAGTTAATAAACAATGTGTTTTGTTTAAAAGGTTCTCTCTTGAGTGTGCTATCTTTTTTAAAAAGGCTTCTTCCCAGTGACGTATAAATACAAAGAATTACTTTGTCCTCCTGTACAAATGTTGCCATTGGTTAATAAGTTTGTTGAGTCTTTGAATATTGGATGATTTTCCTGAATTTCCTCCAGTATTAGGTGATTTTTGATTGTGTGGTTATCTCAGTGATTGAACTTTCCTGTTAAATTATCCACCATCTCTACACTTTGGGATGCTAGCAGGTGTTACTGTTTTGAATGAACTCTGTATGGTGGGAATTGGCAAGAGTGGCTGAATGGTTGGGTGAGTAGCTGGCAATCTGTGCTAGAGCACCCATTTGTTCTGGCATTGGAAATACTGTCTAGCCTCTTTGATCCCAGCTTCCACTTGCAAACAGATGTCCCTCATTGTTGCTGCCTGGTCCCTGAGAAGAGCAGGAATGGTGCACAAGGTTTTATCTGCCTGGAATGCCTCAACTTAGCACCCATTTCATTATTTCTGGGTTACATCATCTCAATGTCATTTGTAATGCCATTTCCAATTTTTTATGCTATAATCTTCTTTCACAGAGTCCCCCATCCTGCCATGCCCACACTTCTAGTTTTTTAAGCATAGACATACATTTTTATATTAATGTATTTTCTGTAATTGATTTAAAACAGTTATAGAAAACAGAGGATTGCTACATGTGTTTGGTTGGAAATCTTGGAAACTTTTTAGTCTAGTTGTTTTTAAAGTGTGGTCCAAGAATCCCTGGGGGGTCCCTGAGACCTTTTCAGGGATCCACAGAATCTTTCCTTTTTCAAATTTGTATGTGTGTGAGAGTAGATTCTCTTGATATACTTCAACCAAAACAACATACTGCAGATAGACTGAATGCTGAAGCAGATGTGAGAACTCAGCTGTCTTCTATTAAATCAGACATTAAAGAGTTTTAGAGAAATATTGAACAGTGCTACTCTTCTCATTAATTTGTTTTTGTTTGGGAATATATATTTTTCATAAAATATGTTATTGATATTAACATGCAATAGGCTAGTTATCATTATTTGAATTTGTAAACATTTAATACAGACAGATATAATGAGCCAGATAAACAATAGATCCTTGAGGTCCTTAATAATTTTTTAAGAGTTTAAAGGGACCTTGAAACCAGAATGTTTGAGAACTGCAGTATTGGTGCCATTTTACTTGTAGGACTCTTTGCCCGAGGGTCTCAGTTGGGGGACGGTGGCACCAAGAGCCACCCCTATGTTGTTTGATTGCAGAGCCTGTATTCAGAACCACCGTGCGTATTGTTTTTCTGTATGGCAGCCATCTTCTTATTATCTGCAAGTGTATTTTTTATATTACTGATTGTATTATGGAGAAATTCAAAGTGTTATCATACTGGAATAGGGCATGTGTATACAGGGTGTGTGTGTGTCTGCGCACACACGTGCATGCATGCACACATTTCTCCATTCCCTTTGTAAATAATATAAATTTATATATTGACTGTTGTGTTTATTCTGTTCTTAATGCCATTCCTATATGAGACTTGGGACTTGGAGCTTACTATTCCAATCTGTTACTTAGTGCAAACCCAAACATCGTAAGTTCATAGATTCCATAGTCTTTCACCTGCCCTCTGTTTTTCCCAAGCACCTTTCTATCCCAGTAGGCTGTTTTACATTTTATTTATTTATTTATTTATTAATTTTTTTTAACGTTTTATTCATTTTTGAGACAGAGAGAGACAGAGCATGAACAGGGGAGGGTCAGAGAGAGAGGGAGACACAGAATCTGAAACAGGCTCCAGGCTCTGAGTGGTCAGCACAGAGCCCGACGCGGGGCTTGAACTCACGGACCGTGAGATCATGACCTGAGCCGAAGTCGGACGCTTAACCGACTGAGCCACCCAGGCGCCCCTGTTTTACATTTTTTTAACTTAAAGATTGAATACATACAAAAGATTATAACAGAGGTCTAAAATACAAAGAAAAGCAAACTGGATGCTAGACACACAAACACCAGAGAGTATCACTGCCCTAAGTCTATGCTCTGATCCCCTGTCCCACTTCTATCATCCTGAGGCAACAACTTTCCTGAATACAGTATTTACCATTTTGTGGCTTCTGTTCATAATCTTACCACATATGTAGGCATCCTTAACCAAAATATTTCCTTAAGTGTTACCTGTATATGACCGCACATGTAATTATATGACTTGCACCAATTTCTTTTTCCAACTATAGTTATCTCCTCCTTCTCTTCCTTTTTCTCCTGCTCCTGGAGATTTATTTTTGTTGATACGTGAAGTATACATTTTTCATTTTCCTGCTGTATAGTCTTCGAGGACATAAATATATCATGATCTACTAATCCAGTCTCCTACCAAAAGAATCTAGATTTTTTATATAGGATTTTTTTACTATTAAAAACAGATTTTTTCGGTTAAACTTTTTATTTTGAGGTGATTATATGTGCACATACAGTTGTAAGAAATAATACAAGGAGATCTCTCTGCTCTTCTCCCAGTTTCTCTCATTGGTGACATCTTGTATAACAGCCAGGAAACTGACTTGATATAACCCATTTACCTTATTCAGATTTTACCAGTGTTCATGCACTTGTGTGTGTGCGCGTGTGTTTAGTTCTATCAAATGTCATCACACAGTCAAGATACAGAAAATTTCCATCACAGTAATCTCTTATGCTATTCTTTTATAGTCACAGCCACCTCCCTCCCTTTCTCCTTCCCTAACCCCTTGTACTCTTTTCTTCATCGCTATAATTTTATCATTTCAAACCTGCTCTATAAATGGAAACACTCAGTATATAGCCTCTTGGGATTGCTTTTTTTCCCCCCATGCACCATAATTCCCTTGAGATCAACCACAGTTATTCCATGCGCTAATAGTTTGTTCCTTTTTTACTGAATAGTATTCCATGGAATACATGTGCCACAGTTTATTCCCCTCTGAAGGACACTGGGTCATTTCCAATTTGGCCACAGTTCATGGAGCTGCTGTAAACATTTGTGTACAGGTTTTTGTATGAATGCAGTTTTATTTCTCTAGGATAAATGGCCAAGCGTGCAATGGCTGGATTGTATGACAAGCACAAATTTATTTTTGTAGGAAACTGCCAAAATTTTTCCATTTTCCATTCACATCTCTGAAAATTTGTATATGACCTTTGGGTGTATACCTCCCATGTATACACCCAGGAGTCGATTTGCTGTGCTGTATAGTCTACACATTTTCACCTTTACCTTACCACAAAATGCCAAACTGTTTCCCAAAGTGCCTACAACAACGTATTTTTCATACATATGGGCTCTGTTTACTCCTTGTCCTCAATGACACTTGATAGTGTTGGACATTTTCATTTTCTCCATCTGGGGGAAATATAGAATGCTATCTTATGAGATTAATTCACACCTCCCTAAACAATTTTCATATATTAATTGCCATTTAATTTTCTTTTTTGGTGGTGTTTTGTTCAACTTTCTTGTCCATGTTTCTCTTGGGTTGCTCGTCTGCTGACTTGTGATTCTACAGCCGGATTATTAAAATTTTGTCAGAAACATTTCAAACATCTCATATTTGTAGTTTGTTGTTTTGTGGCCTCTGTGAAATGTTTTCAGGAATAAAAATTCTTAATATAGTCAAATACATCATTGTTTTCTTTTATGTTTAATGTTCTCAAGTCTATAAGCCTACAATTTAGAAGTTCCTTAGACTTACCTTCTCTATCTAATCTGCCTGGAATTTATTTTAAGGCATGGTGTGATGGGGGACTACATATTCACTACCAATGATACCCAAATTCTCTGGCATGCTATATTGCACACCCTATTCTGCTCTCGGTGATTTGCAGTGTCTGTTTTGTCATGTCATGTGTCCATTTAAGTGTGGCTCTGTTTCAGGGCTCTTTGTTCTGTTATCAGTCAACATACTAATTATACAGTGCCTCCATTATTCTAGCTGTATCATCACTCTTGATGTCTGAATAAATAAGGCTAACTCTAACCCCAGCCTGGCTTTTCTTTCCCAGGAGCGTTTGTCTATTCTTGGCCCTTATCTGCAAAAATTTTGAAACGGCTTATCAAATTTCATAAAAGTTTCAAATGATTAGAATTGGATTGAAACGATGTGAAGGAAAACACATCTTTGTAGTCTTCCAACCCATGAATATGGTATCATTGCCTTTTTTAGATTCTATGAATGTCGTTAAGTAGAGTTGACTAGCATACTACTCTAAAAAAGTTTTTCTTATCTTTAAGTTGCTTTTGTATAGGTAACATATATTTGCACACTATTGGAAATGATGTCTTTATTATATTTCCTAAGACTTTGCTAGTATATAGAAATGCAATTAGGTTGCTGAACTGCCTTTTTTTAAAAACATTTTTTATGTTTATTCTTAAGAGGGAGAGACAGAGCATGAGTGGGGGAGGGACAGAGAGAGAGGGAGACACAGAATCAGAAGCAGGCTCTAGGTTCTGAGCTGTCAGCACAGAGCCCGTCGTGGGGCTTGAACCCACAAACCGCGAGATCATGACCTGAACCAAAGTTGAACACTTAACCGACTGAGCCACCCAGGTGCCCTAAACTGTCTTTTACATTGCTCCCAGTACTTATCACTTTTCTAAATTTACCTTTCTCTGTACATATCACTTTCTAATAGACTATATAACTTTCTTATTTTGTTTTTTTTGTATGTTTTCTGTGATCAGAATGTCAGATTAGGGTAGAGATTTGTCTCTTTCTTATTGTATCTTTTTAGCATTGAGAATAGTGTTGTGCTTATATTAAGTGTTCAGTAAATATTAGTTGAATGAATGGATTAATTCTTTTTTTATGTTTATTATTACTATTTTTGATATTTAATTTATTATTTTTTTTATTTACGTCCGAGTTAGCATATAGTGCAACAATGATTTCAGGAGTAGATTCCTTAGTGCCCCTTACCCATTTAGCCCATCACCCCTCCCACAACCCCTCCAGTGACCCTCAGTTTGTTCTCCATATTTAAGAGTCTCTTATGTTTTGTCCACCTCCCTGTTTTTATATGATTTTTGCTTCCCTTATGTTCATCTGTTTTGTAACTTAAAGTCCTCATTTGAGTGAAGTCATATGATGTTTGTGTGTCTCTGACTAATTTCACTTAACATATTACCCTCTCATTCCATCCACATAGTTGCAAATGGCAAGATTTCATTCTTTTTCATTGCTGAGTAATACTCCGTGTGTGTGTGTGTGTGTGTGTGTGTGTGTGTGTGTGTATCACATCTTCTCTATCCTTCATGAATGGATGAATTCTTATTCTAATAATTGTTGTAGATATTTTTTAGAGACATTCTATGCAGTTCAATCATATCATATGTAAATAAAGACAGTTTAATTTCTTTTCAGTCCATGTCTTGTTTGGTGTCCTATTGTTCAGGTTACTTACCTTTATGTAACATTGGATAGACTTAGTGGCATCAGTGATAATGGTATTCTTGCTACAGATTTTAAATTTTTTTAATGTTTGTTTGTTTGTTTATGAGAGAGACAGACAGAGAAAATGAATGAACAAACCAGCACAAGCGGGGAAGGGGCAAAGAGAGAGAGAAACGAGACACAGAATCCAAAGCAGGCTGCAGGCTCTGAGCTGTCCACACAGAGCCCGAGATGGTGCTCAAACCCACTAATGATGAGATCGTGATCTGAGCTGAAGTCAGACGCTTAACTGACTGAGCCACCCAGGTGCCCCTCTTGCTACAGACTTTAAAAGTAAAACTTCTAATGTTACTCTTTTGTGTGTGTGGCACATGTATATGTGTTTTTTTCTAAGAGGACATTTTCATTATCATTTTAAGAAAGTTTCTTTTTACTTCTTTGCTAATTAAAAAAAAATAGAAAAGTAACGGGATATTAAATTACTTGGTATATTTTATCTGTATATATTGATAAGTTCTATGGGTTTTTCCATATCCAATTAATTATGGTGAAATGGATTAATGGTTTTTAATATTAAATTGACCTTCCATTTCTGGTGTAAACCTGACTTGGTCCTGCCTTGGTTTACTTGGGGTAAATGTGACCTTTAATACTTGGCATTACCTGTTTTTTTTTATGTTGGATTATTTGGTTTGCTCGCAGATTTTAAAAAAGGATTTTCATATCTTTGATCATGAGTTAGAGTGGTCTGTAATTTTTTTATTTCCTGTAATATGCTTCTCTGGTTCTGGTGTGAGGATTATGCTAACTTCATACAAGGATTTGGGAAGGATTCCTTCTTTCCTATTCTTAAAAAAGTTTGTGTAATCTTATAATCAATTTGATCACTGTTTTGTAGAATGCTTCAGTGAAATCATCTGAGCCCAGGAATGCTTGAATGAAAGTTGTTTATTTTTTTAACTAATTATTTAATTTTTAACAGTTTTAAATTTTTTCTTGCGCCAACTGTCACAGTTCATATTTTTTTGCAAGAAGCCTTCCATTTAATTTAGGTTCTGAAATTCATTGGTATATAGCTCAAAATTGTTTTTATTGCTTTTACATCCCTGGTCCATCAGTGGTTATATCCCATTTTCATTCCTAATATTGTATATTTATTTTCTTCTTCCTTTGTTCTTGCTGGATAATCTGTGAATTTTATATCTTTTAAATGAATCAATATTAATTGACCTTTATTCAGTTTCCCCCTTTTTACTGTATCTTTTTGTATGGATTTTTTCTAATTACCTTTTTAGTTATCGATTTCTAATGTTGAGCTCAGAGAATGGGGACTCTGATATTTATTGCTTGAAGTTTATTAAGCTCTCTTTTATACGGCCTGATATTCATTTGTTTTCTGATGTAGCATTTAGTTCTATACCTGTCTATTAAATCAGCTGTTAATTATGGCATTCAGTTCTTTAGCCTTAGTCTTTTCACTGAAGTATAATTGACATACAATATCCTATTACTTTCAGGTGTACATCATAGTGTTTTGATACTTTTATATGTTATGAAATGTTCCCCATGTTAAGTATAGTTACCATCTGTCACCATACAAAGCTATGACAGTATTATTGACTATATTCCCTATGTTGTACTACTTTATTTTATAACTGGAAGTTTGTACCAAGATCCCTTTTTCCTATTTCCCTTACTCCCCAAGCCCTCCTCACTCTAGTAACCACCAGTTTGTCTCCTGTATCTGAGTCTTTTTCTATTTTGTTTTTCAGATTTCACATATAAATGAAATCATACGCTATGTATCTTTCTCTTTTTGATTTATTTCATTTAGCATAATATCCTCTAGGGCCATCCATGATGTACCAAATGGTAAGATTTCATTCCTTTTTATGGCTGAGTAGTATTCCCTTGTATATATATATAACATCTTTGTCCATTTATCTATGATGGACACTGAGGTTGCATCCACATTTTGGCTATGTATATGATGCTATAGTGAACATGAGAGTGCATATGTTCGAAATCGGGGACAGTGGTACTTCCAACTTTGTTCTTTTTTCTCAAGATTTCATTGGCTCTTTGGGGTCTTTTGTGGTCTCATACAAATTTTAGGATTCTTTGTTCAAGTTCTGTGAAAAATTCCATTGGTATTTTGATAGAGATTACACTTAATCTTTTGATAGCTTTGTGTAATGTAGACATTTTTGCCATATTCTTCAATCCATGAGCATGGTATATGTTTGCATTTATTTGTGTCAACTTTAATTTTCTTCATTGGTGTCTTAGAGTTTTCAGAGTATTGGTCTTTTACCTCTTGGTTCAATTTATTCATACATATTTTATTCTCTTAATGCAATTGTAAATGTGACTCCTTAATTTCTCTTTCTGATATCTCCCTTTTGTGTAAGAAATGCAATTGATTTTTATATGTTTTTAACTTATTTTTTGATTCTAATAGTTTCTGGTGGAGTTTTTAGGGTTCTCTCTCTATAATATGTCCTCTGCAAATAGTGACAATTTAGCTTCTTCCTTTCCAATTTGGATGCCTTTTATTCCTTTTTCTTGCCTAATTGACATGTCCAGGATTTCCAATACTATATTGAAGTGGTGAGAGTGGGCATGTTTGTCTTATTCCTTGTCTTTGAGAAAAAACTTAACAGCTTTTCACCATGATGTTAGCTGTGGATTTTTCATATATGGCCTGTATAATGTTGGGGTACATTTTTTATACCCACTTTGTTGAGAGTTTTTTTTTAATCATAAATGGGTGTTGAATTTTGTTGAATGCATTTTCTGCATCTATTGAGATGATGATCATATGATTTTTTTTGGGGGGGTGGGTAATGTGGTATATCGTGTTGTTCAATCTGCAGGTGTTGAATCATTCTTGCATTCATGGAACAAGTCTTAGTTTGCTAATAGTTTGTTGATAATTTTCACATCTATGTTGATAAGGGATACCTTGTAATATTCCTTTTTTTTTTTTTTTTTTTTTTTGGTGGTGGTGGTCTTGCCTGCTTTTAGTGTCAGGCTAATGCTGGCCCCATAAAGTAATTTCATTACTTGCAGTCCCTTTATTCAGATGTTTCATTTCCTTAGGATTCAGTGAAATGTTGTCTTTTTAGGAATTTATCCATTTCTTCTCAGTTTTCCAGTTTTTTGGTGTATAATTGTTTGTAGTAGTCTCTTTTGATGTTTTGTATTTCTGTGATGTCACTTATAAATTTTCCTCTTCTGTTTTTGTTATTTAAAGTTCTCTCCCTTTTTTTGATGAGGCTGGATAGAAGTTCATCAGTTTTGTTGATGTTTTCAAAGAATCAACTTTTAGTTTCATTGATTTTTTTTTTTTTTTTTTTTTTTTTTTTGTCTCTAGTTCTTTCCTTTCTGCTCTGATCTCTGTTATTTCCTTCCTTCTTCAAACTTTTGGCTTTGTTTGTTTTTATTTTTCTAGTTCTTGTAGAGATAAAGTTAGATTATTTATTTGGTATTTTTGTTTGTTTCTTGAGGTAAGCCTGTATCACTATGAAGCTCCCTCTTAGAACTGCTTTTGTTGCGTCTCATAGATTTTGGAAAGTTGTTTTTCCATTTTCTTTTGTTTCAAGGTATTTTTTTATTTCCATTTGTTGTTTAGTAGCATATTTGCTTTCGACATGTGTGGGGTTTTTTTTTTCAGTTTTTTTCTTAAAATTTATAATTTCATACATTGTGGTCAGAAGAGATGCTTGATGTGATTTTACACTTCTTGAATTTATTGAGGCTTGTTTTAAGTCCTAACATGATCTATTTTGGAGAATGTTCTATGTGCACTTGAAAAGAAGTATATTCTGCAGCTTTGGATAAAATGGACTATATCTGTCTATTAAGTTCATCTGGTCTAATGAGTCATTTAAGACAAGTGTTTCCTTACTGATTTCTATCTGCATGATCTATCCATTGATGTAAGTGGACTATTAAAGTCCCCACTATTATTGTGTTACTGTCATTTTTTCCCTTTATGTCTGTTGTTATTTCCTTTATTTAAGTGTTTCTATGTTAGATGCATAAATATTCATGAAAGGTATATCCTCTTCTTAGTTTGACTCTTTTATTGTTATGCCCTTCCTTGTCTCTTGGTACAATCTTTGTTGTAATTTTTTTTAATGTTTATTTATTTTTGAGAGAGGGGGAGAGAGAGAGTGTGAGTTGGGGAGGGACAGAGAGTGAGGGAGACCCAGAATCCAAAGCAGGCTTCAGGCTCTGAACTGTCCACACAGAACCTGAAGTGGGGCTCAAATCCACGAACTGCGAGATCATGACCTGAGCCAAAGTCGGATGCTTAACCTACTGAGCCACCCAGGCATCCCACAGTCTTTGTTTTAAAGTAGTTTTTTTTTTCTGATATAAGTATTGCTACCACAGCTTTCTTTTTGTTTGCGTTTGCATGAAATAGCATTTTTCATCACTTTACTTTCAACCTGTGTGTGTCTTTACATTTAAAATGAGTCTCTTATAGGCTACTTACAGGCTACTTAGGGTTTTTTCTTTAATCCATTCAGCCACTTTATATCTTTTGTTTGGAGGATTCAGTGCATTTATATTTAAAGTAATTATTGATAAGTTTGTGCTTATATTTTTGTTATTTGTTTTCTGGTTGTTTTTGAGGCTTTCTGTTTCTTCTCTGAGTGTCTTGTGGTGTGATGGTTTTCTTTAGTGTTTGGTTTGGGTTCCTTGGTCTTTATTTTTTATGTTACGTTTTTGGCATATTTTACACTTTTTTAATTTTGTGTATCCCTTAACTACTTATTGTACTTAGAGTTACTCTTACTGTTTTAATCTCTAACCTTCCTACTAACTTTTTAAGTAGCTGATTCACTGCCTTCATCATATAGTTGCCTTTACTGGTGAGATTTTTTTCTTTCATATGTTTTCTTATTTCTATGTATGGGGTTTTCTATTTAAAGAATACCCTTTAACATTTCTTGTTGGGCTGGTGTGGTAATGATGAATTGCTTTGGTTTTCACTTGTCTGGGAAGCTATTTACCTCTCTTTCAATTCTGAATGATAATTTTGTTGGGTAGAGTATTCTTGCTTATAAGTTTATCCCTTTCAGCACTTAAAATACATCCTGCCACTCTCCTCTAGCCTGAAAAGTTTGTGCCTAAAAATCATCTGACAGTCTAAAGTGGTTTTTCTTCTATGTCACTATTGTTTTTCTCTTGCTGCCTTTAAGATTCTTTGTCTTTAATTTTGCCATTTTTATTATAATATGTATTGGTGTGAATCTCTTTGGGGTTATTTTGTTTGGGGCTCTCTATGACTCCTGGGCTTGGATGTGTGTTTCCTTTCCCAGGTTAGGGAAGTTTTCAGCCATAATTATTTCAAACACGCTTTCTGTCTCTTTTTTTTCCTGCAACCCCTCTAATGTGAATATTATTACACTTGTGGTTGTTCCAAAGGTCCCTTAAACTCTTCTCATTTTTTAAGTTGCATTTTGTTTTTGCTATTAAGATTAGACCCATTCTTCTGTATCATCGAGTCTGCTGTTGATTCCCTCTAGTGTTTTTCATTTCAATTCTTGTATTTGTCAATTCTCATCAGTAGTGTCTAATATTCTCTCTTTGTTGAAGTTCCCTTTTTCTGTTGAGTTTGTTGAGCATCTTTGTGACCATTTCTTTGAGGTCTTTATGAGATAAATCACTTATCTCCATTTCATTAGAGTCCCCCCCCACCACCACCCCCCACTGGGGTTTTATTTTGTTCTTTTGTTTGGAACATGTTTATCTGTCTCTTCATTTTGATTTTCTGTTTTTTTGTTTTTGTTTTTGTTTTCTGCGAATTACACAGAACAGCTCTTTCTCCTGGTCTTGAGTAGCCTCATATACATAGACTGAATGTGCTTGGTGGCTTTTGCAGGTTGGCTGGAGCTGGAGCAGGTGTGGGCTGGGAGCTCCTGAGGGTGCTGTACCAGGGCTGCTGTGGTGGGACAGCTGGGGTTGGAGGCCTGGGTGTGCTGTGCCGTGTGGTGCAAGGGCCACCCTGGTGCCACCCTTCCAGAGTGGCTGGAGATGGAATGGGTACAGGACACAGGCGTCCCGGGGCATGATGAGCCAGGGCCTCATCTGTGGAGTAGCTGAAGCTTCACTGGACATAGGTTGGGGGTTAGGTCTCTGTGATATGCTACACTGGGACTGTCTGAGCAAGATGGCTGGGGCTGGAGTAGGCATGGACCACAGGGATTCTTGGTGTGATATGCCGGATCTGCATTGGCAAGACTGTTGGGTTGGGTGCAGGCCAGAAGGTTCACAGATCATGGTATGCCAGGGGCTCCTAGGTGAGATGGCTACGTTGGGTACAGGCAGGTGAGTGGGTGTGTAAGTTCCTGGAACACACTACATCTAGGCTTTCTTGGTGGGACAGCTAGAGCTGCTATAGACCAGGGGCTTGGGGCCTGCAGGGATGGACCTAACAGGCTGGCTAGAGTCCCTGGTCGTTGTTCCTTCCTGCATTATTAAGATGTATGGAGAACTAAGAAATGATGCTCTCAGACATCTTTGACTTTGGAGAGCATTCTAGCAGTCCCTCGCCCATTTGGTGGACACTCTAGAGTTACTAAATGGATTTCTTTCACTTCAGGTCTAGTTGCCTTTTAAGCTGCTGTTTTTTCTCTGTGCCCTGGGACAGGTGAATCTGCCTGCAGGTCCCTCATTAAGATCCCTCCTTAAGTGCAGGTTGCTGTATTAGGAGGTGTGGTCCATTTATTGTTGGGCAGAAGCTGTTCAATTAGCCCCATTTTTCTTCAGGAGGAATTGCTGTATATGTAGGTAGAGAGTCATTGTGTCCATGGGAGGAAATGAGTTTAGGGTCTTCCTACCCTGCCATCTTGGATCCTAGCCTTGCTCTTCATTTTATCCCCCTGTTTGATATATCAGAGAGGTCTGCTTTTAAACATCTCCTATTATTATGGTGGATTTATCAATTTTATCCTGTAGTTCAATTCAATTTTTTGCTCTTTAGGGTTTGGAGTATGTGATTAGATATAAATAAACTTAACATTTTACATATTTATTTAAAAGTTTATTTATTTTGAGCGAAAGAGCACACAAGCAGGCCAGGGGGAGAAGGAGAGGGAGAATGAGAGAGGGAGGGAGAGGGAGAGAGAGAGAATCCCAGCATGGAGATTGACATGGTGCTGGAACCCACAAACCATGAGATCATGGCCTGAGCCGAAACTAAGAGTCAGACACTTAACCGACTGAGCCTCCCAGGTGCCCCAAACTTAAATTTTTAAATTCACTTCTTGTAATTTTTTTGTATTTTGTTCACTCCTGTATCCATAGTGTCTAAAACAGTGGTTAGCACATAGTAGACTATAAAAAAATGTTTGTATGAATAAATAGAACTTTTGATCAATACCTATGGTGATTCTATGAATCCCAGTGATTTCTTTTGTGTAAAGTGTATTTGGTCTGAGACTAACATAGCTATAACAAAACCTTGATTTGCATTTGTTTGATACAAGTTTTTCTGTCATTTTTCCTTTCATTTCTAAACTCTTCTGTTTTAGATATATCTTCTATATATCAGGTGCCTCAATCTTAATTTTTAGTATCTAATAGTCTCTATTTTAAATAGAGAGTGTAGCCCATGTATACTGACTATGACTACTGGTATATTTGGATTATTTTCTTGCTACCTTATTTTTTTTCTTTTTATAAATTTCTTAGTATTACACATTTTTTCCTTTAAATCTCCTTCCATACTTTGCCTTCAACTAATTTGGCTGTTATATATTCTGGTACAGTTCTTATAGTGAATGTGCAGGAAATTTTAAAATTTTATGTCTAAATTTAATAAATATGTATTCTTCACCTCACATGAAACAAGGGGCTTAGAATGTTTTAAATCTGATCGTTCCAATCTTGACCTATATGCTTTTGCATTCAAGAATATTAATTCTCAATTGGCTTTAATAGACCTACAGATAAGAGAGTAAAGCTTTTGTTTTGCACAATTAATGTTAGTTTAAATTAGCCCATGTTTACCATTTTCTGTGCTTGCGCATTCCCTTTTCTATCTCAGACCTTCCTTATAGGATAATTTTCTTTCTTGCTGAAGCACATATTTTAGAAGTTATTTCAGTGGAAGTCTGCAGACTCTCCATTTTTGTTTGTCCAACAATATCTGTATTTTGCACTTGTTCTTGAAAGATAGTTTTCCTGGGTTTCAATTCCAGGTTGACTATTATTTTTCTCTGGGTGCTTTATAGATATCATTCAATATTCTTTTGTCTTAAACTGTCGCTTTTTATAATACAACTATCAATTGAATTTAGTGGTTTTCAAAGGGTTGCCTCTAGACCAACAGCATTTATAATGCTTTGGAGATTATTAGAAATATATTTCTTCAGCTTTATTCCAGACCTACTGAATCTACACTCTGCAGCTGAATCTCAGGAATACGTGTTTTAAAAAGTCCTACATGTGATTCTGATGCATAGTAAATTTTGAGACCCACTGATATAATTGTTACTCTTTTGAAGGGGAAAGTGAATTCATCATTTATTTGTCATCATTTTTAAGGTTTATTTCTTTGTCTTTGGTGTTCTCTAGATTATGATGAGTCTAGGAATTTACTTATTTTGATTAAGATTTCCTGGGCTTCCTGAATTGAGGGATTCATGGTTCCATTGGTCTTGGAAAATTATAACCTGTTATCTCTTTAAATATTCCTTATACCCTTTTTTCTCTACTATGTTCTTCTGGAACTTCAATTAGACTTCTTTTGGACCTTCCACCTTACACTATATGTTTTTAAGTCATTTCCCCTATCTTAGGTATCTTTGTTACCTTTACTGTATTTGGGGTAATTTCTTGAGGTATGCACCAAAGATTTGTATTTGTTTCTGATAGAGGCACTTTAAGTGTGATTTACATCTTGGGTTTTCGAGCGACATAGGTAACATGAATTGTGCCCTCAAACCCATATGAATTCAGATTGTGTTAGAAATTCTCATGGGAGGTTTTTTTTTTCCTCCATCACCTCTTCCTCCTCATTCTGCTTCATAGTGAGCCAGGGTCAACACTTGTATTCGTATCCTACACCCCAAATTTCTTGCATTGGTTTTTTTAACAAACCCATCCACTGAGGTCATTGCCTTTTGAGGGTCTTGGCTTTCGTGGAGATTCTGAGCTTAACTCATCTTGATGAGGCCTAGTCTTTCTCTTTTATCTCCTGTACCATAGACGGTAAAAACACTGCCAGAGACCATCAAAAGATGAGCAAAAGCTAGCTTCTGGTATGAGTTTAACCTGTGGATTTTGGCTTTTTTTTTCCCTTTTCTGCCAATTAAGGAATTAATGTATTGATCAATTTATGATCAATGATGGCTTGATAGCTCAACTGTCAGGAGAGTAAATTAATTTTATTCAGTATTTTGTGAAATACTGTATATACTAAGAGTGTTTTCTCTGGGTGTCTTCTCAGCCTTCTTACCACGCATTGAGATCACTTCAGTTGCTTATTCTAACTCCTCTTCTCAGTATCCATATTCTTCGTTGAGTATCCTGGACCTACTGGCCCTGTGGGTCTGGGCACTCAGTGGATAATTTGGAGAATTCATTTGCTCATAAGCTTGGGAACTCAGATGGTAATCGTGTTCAAATGCCTTACGTGGACTGTAGGAGTTTTGTCCAAAAGATCCAAAGCCTGGCTTCCCCAGAGTGTCCTGGCCGGAGACAAACTGGCAACCAACTTGTAGGAGATGGCCTTTTGGGGGCCAGGCCCCCCTCATTCTCCATTCTATCTCAGCTCAGAAGGGGCAAGCCCAAATGTGTCACTGAACCACAAACAATACAGGCTATAGGTCAGTAATGGTGGATTGGGGCAGCAACACATTGGGTCTAAATCTAGTAATTATAGTACCCACAGATGTGGCCCCACGGTTTAGAAATTCTCTCTGCTCTGTATGTCTCAGACTCTAGAGTGGAAAAAAAAAGAACACAACTAATACAGTGCAAAATAGGGGCACAGAAAATATTTTTTCAAATGCATGAGTTGACAATGATATCCTAGAGCTTTGGGACCTTAACTGGAGGTTCCAGCCCAGGATTGGCCCCCACTTTTTATTCTTTTTCATAGTTACTTCAAGATGGGTTTTGCAAATTGCAGAAAGATAGACTTGGTACTTGCTGTTAGGAGCTTATGGTGTATTTGGTTCATTCCCCAAGTATGCATCAGCCAAAAGGCCTAGGGCTGTGTTTTGGGGGTTGATGGAGAAATGACCCCTTCTGATGGTTTAAAGGAACCATACGAGATGGGTAGTATATCACCTGAAAGATGTCAGGAGTAGACAAGTATAGAGATGGGAAGAGGTGTAAGTATTCCAGAAACAGAGAAAACTACTCTAGGCTACAAGTACAGCAGGTTGAGGGAGAAAGGATCAATATGGAAAAGGGGGTCAGGGCTCACAGTGCTGGTACATTGAAGGGAAGTTGTGCAGTTTAAGTATTATGTATTTAGCAAATGGGAACCACGGACTTTTGACCAAAAATGATGCAGAATATTTTCATGTTGAATCCGTAGACAGTCCAGATATTTTATGTTGGGGTAGGAGGGTTTCAGGTCAACCCTAGAATTCTCCTGGGAGTCGATTGGTACAGTTGGTTTCAGATGAGGAGGGACTGTCTTGTGTCAGGAGTGGATGGCTGTCCCCCTTGGCCAGCTGGCTGTGACATTATGTACTGTTATTACATGAAATGTGATTCTGGAGAGTAGCTTCATTGCTGTTGGTTAACATTAGTCAGATCCTAAATCCTGGCTTGGTGCTCATCCAAAGTGCTAAGATCCTTTGTTGGGGAACTATTTGTTAAAGTATAAAACGACTCAGGAATTATTCTGCACAAAATGTCAAGTGGCAGAATAAATAACCATTCCCCTCATTAATCCCTATGGGCAGCGTCTGTTTGAGAGCTTGGCTTTTCCATAATGAAAATATGTCAGCCCTGAATATATATTTGCGCTATTGAGACTGAACAGTGAAATGAAATGAATTCTCCACTCAGCCACAAGTGAAATATGGCAGTTTGTGGTGAACGAGGCACCGCGTGCTGTAAAGTTGAGATCTGGACTCGAAGAAACCACAGGGAGCTCAGATCAAGTGGGAGAGGGGAAGGCAGCGTGTGATTCAAGTGTGAAGCAATCCCAAGCAAAATTCATCTTAATCCATCCCATTTAAAAGAGAATGCTCTGCCACACAGTACAGAAATATGTGTAAGAAATAGGTGAGGCTTTGTTGTCCTTGAAGCCACAGGAATCAGAAAGACCGGGGTGAGGGCCGGATATGCAGGAATGGTAAAACACATGATGGTGCCAGTGAGTACAGAGTCCTGAGGCCTCAGAGACCAGCCTGCCCAGCCCATTTGTTGTGCAGGTGCAAAAGCTGAGGCCCAGAAAGAAAGAGGCCTACCTAAGCAATCACCGTGAGCCAGTGAAATTCTTCATTCACAATAGCCTGCACTGGGACTAGCCTGTTCCCGCCACACTGAGCCCAGGCTGCATAGCCCTCTGTCTGTCCTCTGCTCTAGCGTACAAATCATGAATTTGAGGCCAAGGACTGATCGCATCATCAGACAGCATTTCGTACCTGGTCGTTGTTCATTGTTGCAAACTGACGTATTGCCAGACCTTCTTCTGAGGTCCAGGGTGTCTATTTTGTGTGTGGGTGTGTGGTTTTTCCTTTTATTTTACTTAACTATCCGTATTTCATTTTTAAACTGAGAGTACGCCGTCCAACATCGTAACTGTTGCAGACTTGGGCTTCCGAGAGAGCCCATCGTGAGTGCAAATCCTCACTCTGCCATCTGCTGGCTGTGTGACTTTAGGGAAGCTGCTTGACCTCTCTGTAAAGTAGAAAGAGTCATTATATAGACCTGCAGAACTGTTGTAAGGCTTGTCTGAGATAAAAAGGGATATAGGTTAGCGGCTCGTACCAGTCACCTCATGATAAGCTGTAACGTGCAGAGGTTGAACTACCTGTGTTTGAGACGCACAGCTCTGTGTTTGGACGTTACTGCTCTTCTTAGCTTGTGAAGATGGTTCCAGTCAGCTTTCTTCTAGTGGGAGAAGAATGTGAGCTGGTGAGGAGACTTCAGTTGCTATCCTCATTGAGTTTTGAAAATGAGCACAGATGACTAAAAGCTGAGGAAAAACTGCTGAGAGTCCTGGATTCAAAAGCCACAGCAACAGTATTGCTCAGGTCTCTATTTTAAGAACCAACCAAAATTTCCATAAGCTCTGTCTCAGATTTTAATTAGGTTCATTGTTTCTTTTGCCAGAATGTGATTAGTACTACAGGTTTTAGAAATTAAGCTTAGGTTTACATGAATAGAGTTCATGAATAGGTTCACATGAATACTGAAAAATAAGCAGGAAGAAAACACTCTTTTATATAATCAAATGATCCCTAAGGCTTTTTTTTTTTTTTTTTTTTTTTTTTTTTAAGAGAGAAAGGAAAATGGTGAATGGAATAGTAAAAACAGGAATATCAGGAAAAGAGGATAGTCTTCTGGTTTGCGAGAACATGCCTTAACAGCTGTTTAGAGTCTCAAGACCTGTGGTTGATAAGATATGCAAATCATTATTTGGTATCCGATTTCCCATCCGAATTTGTAATCCTCAAACCTGTGAGCAGTGGAACTCACTGACATGATGGATTTGTGATCAGTAGTCCTACACAAGCCCACATGTTACAGGATTCCATTTATATGAAATATTCAGAAACGGCAAATAAATTTCTAGACACAGAAAGTACTTTGGTGATTTCCCCGGGCTCAGGGAGGGAGAGAAGAAGGAACGATAGCTGGGCATGAGGTTTCATGTCAGTGTCCTGAAATTAGACACGATACGGTTGACAACTCGATAAATTTAATGAAAGTCACACTTAAAATGGATAAATTTTATGCTAAGTAAATTCTACCTCAATGAAGCTGCTAAAAAAAAAATCAGCCTGTATGAATTGATGGAAAAAGTCAACCTTTGTGAAGGTATTGATCAAATGACATCCTTTCTGTGAGGTCTCTTCTGTTTTGTTTTTTGTTTTTTTGTTTTTTTGTTTTTTTTTTTAAATCTTTCCAGGCAGAATTAACTCATCAGTATGTTTTTGTTCCCATTACCATGGGAATAAGAGAAAGATAAGACATCTCTTAGTTTTTTTTTAATGTTTATTTATTTTAGAGAGAGAGAGAGGGGGAGACCGACCACAAGCTGGGGAGGGGCAGAGAGAAGGGGACAGAGGACAGAGGTGCCAGCTGTGCACTGATGGCAGTGAGCCCGATGTGGGGCTTGAACTCACAAACTCAGGAGATGAGCTGAGCCCAAGTTGGCCACTCAACCGACTGAGCCACCCAGGCACCCCTCTTGCTTTTTTTGATGTCAAATATATAACATTTAGACATAATTTTACATATAAAATTTAAACATAAAATTTAGCGTTTTAACCATTTTTAAGAGTACTATTTAGTGGAACTAAGTATATTCACACTGTTCTGCAACCATCACCACCACTTTTCATCTCTAGAACTTTTTCATCATCCCATTCTGAAACTTTTTTTCCATTAAGCCCTCAATTCCTATTTCCCCTGCCCCTAGTCCCTGGTAACCTGTAGTCTACTTTCTCTACGAATTTGACTATTCTAGGTACCTCCTATAAGTGGACTCATATAATATTTATATTTTCATGTTTGGCTTATTTCGTGTAGCGTAACGTTTTCAAGATCCGTCTAAGTTGTAGCATATATCAGAATTTCCACATGTTCTTAATCCACTCATCTACTGATGGATATTTGGATTATAATCATCTTTTGCCTATTGTGAAGAATGCTGTTATGAATATTGCTGTACAATCCAATCAGCTGTTCAAATCTCTTATTGCAATTTTGGGGGCATATACCTAGGAGTGAAATTTCTGGATCATATGGTAATGCTGTGTTGAATTTTTTGAGGAACCACTATACTGTCTTCCGCAGTGGCTGCCACATATTATATTCCCGCCTTCCACTTTCTTTACCTTTTGGCCAAAACATGTATTACTGTTTTTATTATGGCTCTCCTTAATGGTATGAAATGGTATGTGTCACTGTGGTTTTGACTTGGATTTCCCTAATGATTAGAGATGTTGAGCAGCTTTTTATGTGTATATGGGTCATTAGGATGTATTCTTTAGAAATGAATACTGCACATGTTCTTTGGGAATATGGCTATTTGTTTTGCCCATTGTATAATTGGGTCCTTTTTTATTGTTGTTGAAATGTAGGTGCTCTTCATATATTTTGGACGTTAATCCCTTAGATATGATGGCAAATATTTTTCCCATTGCATGGGTTGCCTTTTCCCTTTGTTGTTTACACTGAGTGTAGTGTCACTCAGTAACACAAATGGTTCCTGCCTTTTGGTGTCATATTCAAAAAGTCATTGCCAAATCCATTGTCACGAAGCTTACCTCTTCTGTTTTCTGTCAAGAATTACATGGTTCTTGCTCTTAAATTTAGGTATTTGATCTATTTTGAGACAAGACTTGATGTCTCAGATAAAGAACCCAACTTTATTCTTTCATAACTAGATGTCCACTTTTCCCCGCACCATTTTGTCGAAAAGACTGTTTTTTTCCCCATTGAATAATATTGGCATCCTCCCTGAAAATCATTTAATCATGTATGCAAGGGTTTATTTCCGGGCTTTGTATTCTATTCCATTTTTCTCTATATCTGTCTTTATAATAGTATCACATTATTTTGATTACCATGGCTTTTTGCTACATTTTTATATCAGAAAGTGTAAGTCCCGCTTGTTTCTTTTTCAAGATTGTTGTGGCTAATCAGAGTCTCTTGAGGTTGCATATAAATTTTGGGATAGATGTATCTGTTTCTGGGAAAAAAAAAAAACTTACCATCTTTGGGAGCTTGGTATGGATTGTTTTGAATCTCTAGGTCACTTTGGGTAACAGTGACATCTTAACTGTATTAAGTCCTCTAATCCATGAACCCTGGATGTTTATCCATTTATTTATGTCTTCTTTAATTTAGGAGTGTTTTGCACTTTTGGTGTGCATGTATTTCCTCTTTGGATAAGTTCAGTCCTACGTATTTTATTCTTTTTGATGCTATTATAGGTGAAATTGGTGTCTTAATTTCCTTTCCAAATTGTTCACTGTGTATAGAAACACAGCTGAGTTTTGTGGGTTGATTTTTGTTGTGTTTTTTCTTACTTTATTTATTTATTTAGAGACAGTGAGTGAGCATGAATGGGGGAGGGACAGAGACAGAAGGAGAGAGAGAGAATCCCAAGCAAGTACCACACTGTTAGCGCAGAGCCTGATGTCAGGCTCAAACTCAGAACCGTGAGACCACGACCTGAGACTGAGCTGCCCAGGCACCCCTGTGAGTTGATTTTGTATTCTACACTTTTGTTGAATTATTTTATTCTAAACTTTTCCTGTGGAAACTCTAGAGTTTTCTGCACTTAAGATCATGTTATCTGCAAACAGAATTTTACTTCTTTCTTTCCAGTTTAATTGTCTTAATTTTTTTTCTTGCCTAATTGTTCTGGCTAGTACTTCCAATAGTATGTTGACTAGGACTGGTGAAAGTTGACATCCTTGTTTTGTTTACGACCATAGGGGACAAGCTTTTTCATTCATCATTGAGTTTGATGTTAGCTATGGGATTTTCATACGTGGACTTTATTACATTGAGGTAGTTTCCTTCTGTTCTTAGTTTATGGACTGTGTTTATTTTAAAAAGTTAAATTTCATCAAATATTTTATCTGCATGAGTTGAGATGATTGTGTGATTTTTTTCTTTCATTCTGTTGATGTGGTACATTATGTTGATTGATTTTATGTGGTGAAACATCTTGGATTTAAGGGATAAATGGTTTGATCATGGCTTATAAATCTTTAATATATTCCTGAATTTGGTTTTCTAATATTCTTTTGAGGATTTTTGCCTGAGAGACTGTAAGGAATATTGGTCTGTAGCTTTCTTGTAGTGTCTTTTTCTGGTTTTGGTATCAGGATAATGCTAACCTCATAGATGAGTTAGGAAGTATTCCCTCCTCTTCACTTTTTTGGGAAGAATTTGAAAAGGACACGTGTTAATTTTTCCTTAAATATTTGTTAGAATTTACCAGTGCACCAGTCTGGTCCAGAGATTTTATTTGTTGGGAGATTTTTGATGCCTTTACTTCTTATAGGTTCATTCAGATTTTCTGTTTATTCATGATTCGGTCTCGGGAGGTTGTGTGTTTCTAGGTATTTGTCCATTTCATCTAAGTTTTTCAATTGTAGGCATACAATTGTTCATGACACTGTCTCATAGTATTTCTTATTTTTATGAAATCAGTAGTAATGTCCCTCACTTCTATTTGTAATTTTAGTAATTTGAGTCTTCTCTCTTTTTTTCTTAGTCAAATTAACTAGATTTTGTTAGTCACTTTTATTAATCTTTTTGAAATGCTTTTGTTTTTGTTGATATTTTGTATTTCGTATTCTTTATTTATATCTTTTCTAATCTTTTATTTCCTTCCATTTGCTACCTTTAGGCTTCTTTGTTGTTCTTTTTATAGTTTCTTAACTTGTAAAGTTAGGTTGTCTATTTGAGATCTTTTTTAAAAAAAATAATCAGCATTTGGAGCTATAAATTTGCACTCCTAGCATGGCTCTCATTGCACACTGTACATTTTGGTATATTTTCATTTTCATTTGCCTTTCCTTTGCAATTTTTTATTGGACTCATTGGTTGTTTAGGAGTGTGGTGTTTGAGTTCCACATTTTTTTTTTAATTTTCTGGTTTTCTTTTTGCTACTGATTGCTATTTTCATTCTGTGTGATCAGGAAAGATACTTAGTATGATTTCATTCTTTTAAAATATGTACAATTTGAAGTCTTAAAACAGTAAACCTAGTTTTACAGCCTCATATATGGTCTGTCCTGGACCATGTTTATGTGCACTTAAGGAAAATGTGTATGTGTCTGTTAGGTCCAGTTAACTTAAAGTGTTGTACAAGTCCTCTCCTACTGATACGCTGTCTGTTTTTATCCATTATTGGAAGTGAGCTCCTGAAGTCTCTAGTTATTATAGAGCTGTGTATTTCAACTTTCAGGGGTGCCAGTGTTTTTCATTTATTTTGGTGCTATGATTTTTGGCAAATATAGGTCTGTACTTGTTGGATGTTTTGGTGAATTAACCCTTATTAAAGGAGACTCAATCCCACTTTCTCTCCCAAGGAAATAAACTGGGGTCTGACTCATGGACACTGTCTCCAGCCCTCCAGATGGTTACAAACAGAGCAGGGGCAATTACTATTACCTAGCTCATAGAGCTAAAAGATCATTAAAGCACTGTGTCAGGCCTTTCATTTAGGGAGGGATAAAACTTACCAAATGGCCCGAAGGATGTTTACTGGGAAAAATTTGTCATGGACAGTTCAGCAAGTAGTATCAGCCTGTGAAGTATGTCCTTAGAAACAATCCTCTCCACCACAAACTTGCTCTCCCAGGCAATCAAGGAACTGAAGGCTATCCAGGGAAGACTGACGGTTAGGTTTCACTCGTATGCCAAGGTCAAAGGAATTCCAACATCTATTGGTATGGGTTGATACTTTTACTAATTGGGCAGAAGCCTTACCGTAAAAAAATAAGGTTCTCCCCTTATGAAATCCTTTATGGGCACCTTCTCCCCATTATCAAGGGCGTAGGAGGGATCTAAATGAGATAGGCAATCTCACCCTAAGGTAACAGATGCAGACCCTTGGCTCTACCCTAACCACTTTACACCACTGGGTTAGGGAGCATTTATCTGTGATTCTGACCACAGACGCTCACCCCTTTAAACCAGGAGATGCTGTATGGGTAAAGGAATGGAATGTCCAACCCCTAAAACTCCTCTGGAGGGGCCCATCCTCTGTTACTTTGTCCACCCCTAGTGCAGTAAAGGTAGCCAAAGTGGGTCCCTAGAATCACCACAACCAAGTGAAGTCAGCATCTCAAAACTGGGAGTGCATTCCTGATCCATCAATGCTGTGCAAGGTGACCATTAGGGAAGAAGCAGTCTACAACTTTAGAGGCTCTGGGAGACTACAGCCCAGCTTTAGTCACTCTGGAAGCCGACTAATACACACGGCAGAAGCTTGACGAATCGATGGTCTGATGGATCAAATAGACTGTCCTTATTTTTTATACCCATTTCCTTACTGGGATGCACTGTCACCCCTTGTTTCTCACTGTTGTTGTGATTCTTGTTCTACTTTTTGCCACGGGATTGGCAGAGGCCACCCCGGCTGGCTAGGAGTGTGGCAAGAGGCTTCTGTTACACTCGCCTTCCTTTGGTGGATAGGATGCTTCATTGGTATTGGTTGCTTCTAATCCGGACCCCTTCTGTAGACCTAGGTTCCTCATCATGTGACCCATGTATTCGCATAACCAGGTCAGGCCAGGGAGTCGCTTGGTCCTTACTATACCATACCCACTTCTCATGCCAGGGAAAGGTCCTGCAGACCTCAGTACACTAGAAGACCACCTGTTCTATCTGCCAATGGGAGAGTCAACAGACTTGTTTTGACCCGCACTACTTCCCAACAGAAGAATGGCTAGAGGTCTGGAGTCACCCCAAGTCAGGCACCACCGGTGTGGGCTGACGAATGAACAAAATTCAAACTACCAGTCCAAGCCAGCCATGGTCTATATTCTTTGATGTATGTACAGCCACAGGCGACACATTGCCATATGGTTTGCCATGTGGAAGTCTGGCATGGGAAGGAGGGTACCAACTCTATGCTGAATACATGTGTGAGGGGTCTGGTATGTGTGCTTCCTGGCCCTAGGCACCGAATTCTTCTTCCTTATTGGAGCCGTGTCACGTGGGCCACCTGGCAGACTAAAGACAAAGCAGCACTCCTCCGAAAGGGCATGGCTGTGTCAAATTGCCAATAGGGAACCTGTAACCCTGTAAATTTTGCCATCCTTGACCCAGGAGTTTCCAAATGTTAAATGAACCGTCAGATTAGTACACTTATCTATGGGTGGGGCACAGACCCAGGAACCTTGTTATACTTTAAAGAGAGTTACAGTCACACATAAGGCCATAACCCACCAAGTCTTTCACTCCTTTTATGAAGAAATGGAAATCCTCCCTCTTCCTGTCTCTGTCATGATGAAACATCTGTTTCTAGTCATAGGAGAGACTATAGTTCAGACTCTAAAGTTCTCTTCTCGTTATGTATGCGGGAACCGACATGGGGGATCAATGGCCACGGGAGGCTACCGGATTAGATCCCCATGAACCTTATAGTGGAACAGAATGTGCCAGTCATACTACTGGGGTTTGGCTCTCAAAACCTCAATTATTGGGGGAAAAAACCACCTTACCCGGTGGGGAAGGAATCTTACCATCTCTGTTAGAAGCTTAAAATGCCTAGCCCAAAGATTTTATAACTCAACCACCTGAGAAACCCAATGGTGGGGGTCCCCAGAGCACCTTCAGCCAGATCCCCACCCCTTGTCTAACTTCTCTCATCTCTGTGAGGCCTAGGACAATGCTGATGCAGCCACTGGACAGTGGGCCCCAGGTGGACTATAGTGGATATTTGGAAGGACAGCCTATACAGTACTTCCCTCAGGGTGGTCCGGGTCATGTGTGCTGGGAACTATTTGTTCGTCGTTCTTCCTGCTATCACTTGCCAGAGATTAACATTTAGGAGTCCAAGTATTTGGAGGCAGGGAGACTCAAAGGAAATGATGTGTCCTACAGACTGGCAATTGGAAGGATGATGAATAGCCTCCTGAACATATAATCCAATAAGATGGCCCTGTCACCTGGGCAGAGGATGGGTCCTGGGGCTACCGCACTCCCATTTATATGCTAAACTGCATAATCAGACTCAAATGATAACCAATGAGACCTCCAGAGCTCTTAACTTACTAGCCAGGCAGCAAACCACAATGTGCAATGCCATCTATCAAAATTGCTTGGCCTTAGATTACTTGCTTGCTTCTGAGAGAAGAGTTCGTGGAAAGTTTAACCTGAGAAACTGCTGCCTACAGATAGATGAGGAAGAAAAGGTCATAGAAGAGGTCACAGGTCAAATAAGAAAGGTTGTTCTTGTCTCAGTCCAGACCTGGGATGGTTGGAACCCCAGCGAGTTATTTGGAGGATGGTTCCCAACTCTCGGGGGTTTCAAAACCCTCCTAAGTATTATTCTCTTGATTTTGGGAGCTTGCTTAATCCTACCTCGCCAGTCTCCCCTGGTTATATGGTTCGTCTCCAGCCTCATTGAGCCAATGGTTGAAAGGAAAACGGCCGTGCCTGTGATGATGTTACGGAAATTTAAACCTCTAAACGAAGATGATGGTCTTTGACCCAAATTAGGGGGTCTGAGCATCAAAGGGGGGAAGGTGGTAGAGCCCCTCCCTAAGGAAGGCAACATGGCCCAACCAATTCCCATACATGTATGTAGAACTCTGACCCGACTCTGTGACTTGGGACTGTGTCCAGTCAGACTCTATGTGTCACCATATATGGGAGCCAAGAGGTAGAAATTGCATCCAATGCTACACTCCACTGCACTTGGACCTCTGACTTTTGGGGTTTTGGCCCGTTGAGCCCCCGCTGGCATGAATACCACTGTTTTCTGGAAAGAAGAGCTTTGGTGTCCCGCCTGTGTGAGAATCCTGCTACCCTTTCTGAAATTTGAGTTAGGTAACCCAGAGACCAATCCTTTAAGCAGCCTCCAGACAGGTTATAATATTGCAAAAAAAAAATGTTCTCTTGTGGTTTATGGAATTGGGAATTGGGCTGCCACCCGCTCTAGATATAAGGCCAGGCTGCACTGGGAAGAGAGTGGTCTAGGGCAAGTCAAGACATCATGAAATGTCCTGCCATTTTGAATGTGGCTTTTTGTTGATTGGATATTAAGTTGGATCCTACAGGCTTTTACTTTTTTTACAGAGATTTATCTTAGTTTTCAGTGTTTTTAAACACTGGGTGAATGAAGCCTTTGGAGCTTCTTATTATGTCATTTTGCTTCATCTGTTGCTTTTGAGGCTTTCATACTTGATGAGGGAATCAGACATGACACAAAACATCGTGTTGGAAATACACACAGGGTGCTAGAGGAGAAGAGAGATTGAGAAAGGTTCCCAGGGAAGTAATAATCGAGCTGAGGCTCCTGGGAGTTCCAGGTAAAGACACTATCAAGAACACAGGCAGAAGCTTGAGAAGGGTGGAGTGCTGAGAAAGAAGTGAGAATTTGAGAAGTGAGGAGTGCAAGTGGACAAAGAAATACAGAGAAATCGATTACAAAGGAGCTTGTTTGCCAAGCCACGTAGTTTATATATGGTCTTGAAAGTGAAGAGAAACCTTGAAAATTAGGGTAGTGACATGATCAAATTTTCCTTTAGAGTAAATTACTCTGGCAGAAGCAGCATGCTGGATGGATCGGAGCTGGATAAGGATACAGCACGGTCACTAGTGAAAATATTCCTAGGAACATTGAGAAAGATGATGGTGGTCAGAATCATGACAGTGGTGGTAAGAAAGCGAGGAAAAGTTATCTAGAAAGATGAACAAACAGAGGCTAGTGAGTTATTCGAGGTTGGGAAAGAAAACCAGAGATGTTGGTGCCATTCCTGAAGTCAAGGAATGTAGGGAGAGAAATCGCGAAGAGAAAGCTGATGGATTAATTTTAAATCATGTCAGACATTGTGGTAAATTGCTTTTGTTGTTAGAAGAAAGTGAAACATGGGGATGAGGCTGACACCCCTGTTAGCTATCAGACACAATCCCAGTCCTCCTCTTAGAGAAGTCACCACCGCTGGGGTCCCTCGGTGGCTCAGTCAGGTGAGCATCCAGCTCTGGATTTCAGCTCAGGTCATGACCTTACAGTTGGTGAGATGGAGACCATGGAGGGCTCTGTGCTGACAGTGCAAAGCCTGCTTGGGATTCTCCTCTCTCCCTCTCTCTCTCCCCCTCCCCCATTCATGCCATGTGTCTCTGTCACAATAACACTACCACCAGCTTAGTGTGTATTCTTTCAGGCCTTGCACTGTGTATTTCCACACTCCCCATAATTCCTTTTAGATACCTAATATATTCTATATTTTATACACCCCAATTTTTTTCTTCACACAACTGATAATGTAGAAGTTTTTCTCACTCAGTGCATATGAAGTTAAGTCATTCTTTTGACTGTTGTGTCATATTCCAGACGAGTCACCCATCGGGCCCATTGATGGATGTTTAGCTTTGTCCCAGTTTTCCTGTTCTAACAGTGATGTTGCAGTGGATATACATTTCTATGGGGTTTTTTTTTTGCAAATTATTTGATTTTTTGCCCTCTACTAGTTACTCAGAAGTGGAATTGCTGGGTCCTACGGGGTATGTTCTTATTTTGATAGTTGTTGCCAAACTGCCCTCCCTGTGGGTGCTGTGACTGTACAGTGTGCAAGGTGTTTATACCACATTCTCATCAACATGTAACATGGCTTTTTAAAGTGAAAAATGATAGATCATGGCTTTGTTTCTCTGATCATCCGTGAGGTTAGGCATGGTTCCCTTGCCATTTGTTTGTCTTCTGTGAATTGCTTGTTTTCATCGTTTCTCCATTAGTCTGTTGGACCTTTGTCTTAGGGATTTAGGAGTCAAAAAATATTTATATCCTAATCCTTCATCTGTTTTACGTCACCAGTATCTTCCTTAGTCTCTTGTTTATCTTGCCAGTTTGTTTATGATGTTGTTAATTTGGATGGAAAAAATGTATCAATCACGTCCTTTATGGCTCAGGTTTGTTAGAACAGCCTTGCTGACTCTTGCTGTCATGGGCATAACTGCTCTGTTTCATCTCACCTTTTTCATTTTTTAAGTTATCAGTGGGAAATTCTAGAATTATGTAAATGGAAAGTGATGTCTAAGAATGGAGTGGCAGTCAAAACACACACTCAAGATACAGATTGGGGGTTCCTCAGAGTAGAGGAGGCGGTTGAAACCAACGGCAAACAAAATAGTGTCCAGAGAAAGCACGTCATGTTAAGTTCACAGAGCAACCAGGTTTTATTCACACTTGTATTCCTAGAACTGAATGTGGTGCCAGCCTCCAGTGGCATTCGTCAATACAACATCTATTCATCTAAAAATCTATAAATAAATCTGTAAAGGCCCGTTGAGTGAGTACATCTTAAAATCTTCCTCTTTCCTTGAATCAATTTGTCAAAGCAAATCTTACAAGTGGGTAAGCATTGCGAGAAGGTGCTGTGACCTTTTGGCTTACCTGTATCACCAAAGCTGGATACTGGCTTCTAGTTCTCATTCCTTTGGTCCTGCCCTTTAAATGAACCAAGGTGGCATCTGGGAAGTCACAGCTGGAGGAGCAAGGTGATATTTGACCTGCACAACTGTGCTGATTTGAGATGAATTTGGAGTGTGTCCATGAATGCCAACATCTCTTTGCTGTATCCTGTAACACCCCTAGAGTATTCATATTGGTCATTGTTCTCCTGACATTAGTTATTTTGTGGATTTATGAAGCACCTTTCCCTGAACTGTCAATCTACAAATTGTCTGTAAAATCTACTCCGTGGGGTAAAGGAATGGAATTATTCATAAGATAGTTTCTACCTCAGCTCAGGGTGAAATTACTCACTCAGGGTATAATTAAGTCATACACACACTGGCCTGAATGTGGATAAAGGTGGAAAGGAGATAATTCCTGTTCCAATTTGGGTGCTTTCTGATGTTTGACGAGCCTCTGGTGGGTTAATCCATGAACTGTGGAGAACTCAGAATTCCCTGTAAAGGAGACTGGGGTTTTTTTTTTTTTGTTGTTGTTTTTTGTGTTTTAGTTTCAGGAGAATTGGAGAAGAACTGACAGGGGAGGGAAGGAATAGGCAGAACTGGAAAAGCTTAAGGTTGTAAACAGGAAGACAACACTGAAATCCAATAGGTCAAAACTATGTAACAAAGGTCAAGCGTAGAAAAGGTGGAAGCAGCAAAAATAAGGGTTAGGTGTTCTAGACTGAGTGGGCACAGATTGTGCTGAGAGGGGCCAGGACAGGCTCGACCACAGCAGGTATTCTTCCCTGCCATGTACAGAAGCACAGGAGAGGTCTGCATTGGCAGTCCCCTTTGCCCCTACTGTGTGTTCTCCAGAGAGCGGGTGTGGACATAGCCAGGTGAGTTCACATGCAAGATAAGAAAATACAAATACATTCAGATGTTGCAGACAAATTAAAATTTATTGAGACAGACAGAAATGCACCTACTTAGGACTACAGTTAAAGCATTTACTATTAACCAAAGAGTCGTGTTCACATTCCAGATAAGTCTACGTGGAAAAGCATTCAGAATTTACTAGATTTTTCTACATCACTATTTCATCTACAATAGGGACAACAAAATGACACTCAGGATTTGGTGGGCTCTCATTACAATGCTACACATTGAACAGGGACAAACATCAGTGACTTTGAGAAAAAGGTATAAAAAGACCAAAACCACCCACTGTAGAAAGGGCTCTTAGATGTTACTGTACAATGTGGTCAAGGTAAAAAATGAAAACAAAACAAATGTGAATTGCATTCTGGGAAAAGTAGAGGGGCAGACCTGGACAGACACGTAGTCATTCACTGCTGGGCGTGGGGAAATGGGCATAAAGAAGGGGAAACTGATAACAAAACCTCAGATTGAACATCAAGGTATTCCCATGCCTAGAATATCCGCAGAAACAAAAAGACATTAATATGGCAGACAGCTATCTATGGTGGAAGAAAATTCTGGGGTTTAAGTTGGATGCCGAGGAAACAGGATTAAATAAGAGAACCATTTATGGAATAAGAATAAAACTACTAGAGTTTCCAAAAATGAGTTGGTGAGGATTCAGTTCATTAACTGTCTCAAAAAAAAGGTAATTAATTATCATGGTATTATTTTTTTAATCAAAATTCTTATGTATTCTTAGTTGCTAGCAAAAATGCTCCTACCCAAAAGGAAGAAATCAAAAATTTCACTTCTAAGGATAAAGTTTCTAAAAATTGTACTAAAGCCCTTTAAAAATCCAATGCTGTCATGCCAAAGTTGAGGCATGAAAAGTGGTGTTAATGTTGGTTGGTCCATTGATTTTGGGTTTCCGGTCTTAGGAGGGCTTTTTATTTAATATCTTAATGAGTCAAAATATCTTCTTGGAATATCTTTGAAAATGAGCATCTCGTTAGCTTACTGGGAACTGACTACAGAGCACACTCTTCTCCATCATTAAGTTAATGCTAAGAATCTTTAAGTGTCATCTTATTTTGAAACTTGTCATAAGATAATTAGGCAAATTAAAATCAGTGGTTCTCTGTTCCTAGAAGTTTCTCTAAGTGAAATCAGTTAGTCGATTTTAATTTGTTCTCTTGTGCATTTTTCCAAGCTCAGAGAGACAGTAACAATGGTTTTCTCTGATGGTGTAAACTGAGATTTTTTTTTTAATGTCTTGATTCTTTTATATACTCTATTACAATTTAGCTGCAATTAAACACCTGTTTTCTAAATTATGATCTTGGTGTTTTGTTCAAGTGAGAAAAAAAATTGAAACAGGGATGATGCAGTTGAAATCCCAATACAGAGCTTGCCTCTGGCCTCTCTATACCCACAGTCCTGGTTGTACCCGTGTATATTAGGCCACAGAAGTTTATTGTATCAAGTATGTTCATTTCCCATCTGAGACTAACTCTGGAGATGATGCCACTTTGGCCAATGCTAGGATTGGAAAATGCTGGTTTGAGGTGGGTTGACAGAGTACAAAGTGGTTTTTTTTGCCTGAGTTTTATGTGGTTGTCTTGTGGATGGGCTGGAATTCATGATGAATGAAAACAAACGACAAAAAAAATGTGGGCCCGAAAGCCTTGCTGGGTGGCTGAGGAGGGTATCCAGGAAGCTGGAAACCAGGTGGAGCAGGAGCTTAAGGGCTGGTACTGAACTAAATGGGACCACTTGAGGACTATTCTTTGGTACTTTGTATCCGAGTCAGCTTTGATAGGGTCAGAAATTCTAAAAACGGTAGAGAAAATGACCCTACCAAATTTGGAGACAGACTCTAATCGTGAACTTACTTTGGGAAAAGAAACACTGATGAAGGGCTTTCTTCACTGGTTTCTTGACATTGGTGCAGGTGAGGTGATGGGGACAGGACTAGCCGGTAAAAATCCAACCCAACCCTAGCTTCTCTGTGCTACGATGAAGTTCTTTTTGGCCTCTGTCTGGGATTTTTTACAAAGGATGAGTGGTGGTATAAAATCTGTACAGTTCATGGACCCTCATTATGATCTGTGGATAGAAATGGGGCAAAAGCAAAACCTTAGATTAAGAATCCGGAATTTTCTTCTGCTAAGGAACACTGTGGTATTGTCTTCTCGGAGAGCAGGGGATATGGAGACATGCCTTGGAAAAAGCCCTTGCGTAGGTAGTAGGGAGGGTGAGAACCTGTGGCAGACAGGATTGTTGCAGCCCGGGGTGGGCTTGGAGCTGAAATGAAAGAGATGGCTTGTGAAGTTGCCCATGTGGGAGTCTCATGGCTTCTGCAAGAAAAGCGATTTAGGCGGACAGAGGCTTATCCAAATCAAAGGGCTTCCAGGAACTCTGCTAATGCATAGGGGAAGGAGCATCCTCAGCCTGCAGGCTGCAAGTGCTGTTAGTGCAAAAAAAGGACTTTGATACAAATTTCTTATTCCAGAAATTGTGATCCAGGTCTGGACAAGCTGACAAATCTAGAATTGTTTTTCAGATGAGTTTTTAGAGGATCTTGAAACACTTTTTTCTGACAGGTGTGTGCACACACCTTGTACACGTACAGTCTGTTCTGTACATATTCAAGCATGTACAGAGAGAAGCGTCCAGACACCATTTTTTATTAAGGAAATCAATTCCCCAGAGGAACTCTTGACTGAATTAAGGCTCTTGTTTGTAGGAAGCCAGATAGAGTGATATGAAAACTAATTTTTAGTTATTAACACCTGGGGTGGTGGGGCTAGGGGGGGAAAAAGTACAGTGTGGTGTTTTCCACGACATCTACAGGACACAAGAAAAGCACTTAGACACCGTAAGGCCGGGAACCATGCTGGAATAACCACTGGTGTGGGTAATCAAAAAGCATCTTTGACGTTTACAAGGTGGGGGCTCCCTGCACTGTCAGAATCCCACATAAATCACATGCTTGGTGCAAAAATCTCACGGGAGGGAAGGGGGCTCGAATTCAGCCAGCCATTCCCCTGTCTAAAAAACAAAACACAACACCCTTCTTCCCACACAAGCGTATGCAAAACCAGAATGCTCTGGGGACAAGAAGTGGTCTCCCAAACCTCGGGTCGGGTACAGAGAGCAACAATGGAGAAGAGGCCTTGGTGCTGTGGAGTCTTATTAGATACAAACGCAGGAGTAGGAAGTGACTTGCAATTCTGTGTGCACCTCGTGTCCTCTTCCCGGTGGGGACTACCATATGTACCCGACCTCGTCCTCTTTGTCGTCATCCTCGTCCTCATCATCCTCTGTCACTGCCCGGGTGTGCACCCTCAGCTTGCCCAATCTGTCCTTTGGTCCCAGCTCCCGTTCATCCTCCAGGTCATCTAGGAGGACCACAGAGCCACCACTGCCAAAATCCCCTGAAGTTTCCTGCTCCTCTTCTGAAATATTAAGAAGGAAGACAAGATGGAGGATTAGTTTCTCTTGATACCTTATGACCATAAGAATGGTTCCTTCGCATGTGACTCAACTGTAGGGAAAAACCATGCAATTCACTCTCTGAATACTGGGGCCTCTCAGCCTGGAGGGACCACAAGCTTTGGGGGCCCCCAGAATTCTTGAGATGCTTCTACCTTCTGGGGTAGAACTGTGGGAGGTTTATCGAAGTCCCTCTCTGCCTGCGACAGTTCCTGACTGTGACAAAATGTTACCCAATCTCCTGCTCATGGTGAGTCCCTGCCACTCTGGAAGCTAGCTACGCATAATCACGCGTGCTTTATTCACGTCACCATTGTAAACTTGTTCGCTGTAGACCACGGATAGGTCTTGAAATTTCCCTGCCCAGGTCTTTATTCAGTCAGGACGTGCAAGTCGTCATTGTGGGGCTGATGCAGAAGACCTTACTCACCACAGCTCACGGTGCCCTGTTTCCTGGAGCCAGCCAGCTCGTTTCCGTATTTATCCACACACCAGCACTGCCCTGTGCTCCCGTGGCACTGCGTGGCTTTGTAATATCCCTCCTCATTACACCGAGGTATGAATGCTCCTGAGGGAATAAAAGGTCCAATTTGAATCAGAGGTGCCCTGATACTCGGGGTTAATGCCCTCCAAGACGGAGAAGAGGGCTAACCTATCAGACCGGGTACTTCTTGCAGAGCTAGCAGGGGAGAATGGGGCCGTTGGTTATGACTTACTCAAGATGACAAGTCCCTGGGTTTGCTCAAGGTTAGACAGGATCCCTTCTTTGATGGGTTCTTATTTTTCCCCTTTAAATGGCGAATGGGTCCTACTCTTAGGACTGGTTAATATTTTTTCAGTTTTACTGAGATAGAATTGATGGGCAGCCTTGTGGAATGTCAACTGTAGGGCCAAATTTGACTCACATATACTGGGACATGATTACCACTGTAAGTTTAATTAACATCCATCATCTCAATGATTTAAAAAAAAAGATGTTTTTCCCTTGTGATGAGAACTCTTAGGATTTACTATTAACAACTTTCCTATGTACCACACAGCAAAGTTGACTAGAGTCCTCATGCTGTACATTAAATTCCTAGTACTTATACGCCTTTCAACTGGAAGTTTGTACCTTTTGATCACCTTTCTCCAGTTCCCCCCCTCTCTACTCCCTACCGCTGGGGACTACCAGCCTGATGTCTTTTTCTATGAGTTTTTGTTGTAAACTTTTTTGGTTTATTTTTAGAGAGAGTGCGTGTGTACACGTGAACAGGGGAAGGGCAGAGACAGGGAGACAGTGTGGAGCCTCTGACAGCAGAGAACCCAGTGTGGGGCTGGAACTCACGGAATCACAAGATCATGACCTGAGCCAAAGGTCCATCTTTGTTGTCACAATGGGCAAGACTTCCTTCTCTTATGGTATACAATATTGTGTATACACACGCACCAATGTCTTTATTCAGTAATCCGTTGATGGACACCTCTGTTACAGTTTCTGTATCTTGGCTACTATAAATAATGCTGAAGTGAACATAAGGGTACATATATCTCTTCGACAGAATGTTATTTCCTTGGGATATATTCTGAGAAGTTGAATTGCTGGATTGTATGGCAGTAGTATTTTAAAATTTTTCATGAACCTCCATACTGCTTTCCATAGCGGCTGGACCAATTTACATTCCCACCATCAGCGCACAATGCTTCCCTTTCTCCATGTCCTTACTACTTGTTGTGTCTGGTCATTTTGATGACACTTGTTGTGTCTGGTCATTTTGATGACAGCCATTCTAACAGGTGTGAGGTGATATCTCACTGTGGTTTCGATAAGCATTTCCCTGATGATTAATAACGTTGAGCATCTTTTCACATACCTGTTGGCCATCTGTATGTTTTCTTTAGGATGATGTCTATTTAGATCTTCTACCCATCTTTAAATCAGGTTTTTGGTTTTGGTTTGTTTTGCTACTGAGTTGAGTTCTTTATACATTTTGGGTATTAATCCCTTATCAGATATATGGTTTGCAAATGTTCTTCATTCTTCATTCTGTAGGTTTTCTGATAATTTCGCTGTGCAGAAGCTTTTAAGTTTGACACAGTCCCACTTTTTTTTTTTTTAATTTAGTGTCTCGTGCTTCAGGTGTCCTATAAAAAATATCATTGCTGAGGCTCATGTCAAGAATCTTTTTCCCCTATGTTTTCTTCTAGGAGTTTTATGGTTTCCAGTCTTGCATTTAAGTCTTTAATCCATTTTGAGTTAATTTTTGTGAGGGGTATAAGATAGAGATCTAGTTTCAGTCTTTTACATGTGAATATTCAATCTTCCAAGCACCGTTTATTAAAGAGACTAATAGTAGACCTATATACTTGTGTTTATTTTTGGTTCCCTTGATCTTTGTGTCTGTTATTATGCCATCATGCTGCTTTGATGATTACAGCTTCATAACGTAGCTTGGAATCAGCAAGTGTAATGTCTCCTACTTTGTTCTTAGGATTGCTTTGGCTATCTGGGGTCTTTTGTGATTCCATATGAACTTTAGGATTGTTATTTCTATTTCTGCAGAACATACCAGTGGACTTTTGATAGGGATAGCAATTAAATTGTAGATGGTTTTGGGTGATATGGACATTTTAACAATATTAATTCTTCCACTCCATGAACATGGGATTCCTTTCCATTTATTTGTGTTGTCTTTGATTTCTTTCATCAGCCTCATATAGTTTTTAGTATATACATCTTTCACCTCCTTGGCTGAAACATATCTGCAAATAAGGAAAATTGTACTTTTTTCCAACTTGGTTGTCTTGACTGACTGTGCTGCATAGGACTTCCAGTAGTATGTTGAATAGGAGTGGTAAGAGTGCCACTTTGTCTCGTTTCTGATATTAGAGGAAAAGATTTCAACCTTTCACTGTTGAATATGATGTTGGTTGTCTTATGTGGCATTTATTGTGTTGAGGTTTGTTCCTTTTATACCTAATTTGTGGAGAGTTTTTAAAAACCATGAATGGATGCTGGATTTTGTCAAGTGAATTTTCTGCATCTATTCAGATATCACCTTGTATTAATATATCATATTGGTTGATTTGTGTATTTTGAACCATCCTTGCATCACAGCATTAAATCCCATTTGATCCTTTTAATGCACTGTTGGATTTCGTTTACTAGTATTTTATTGGGAACTTTTGTATGTGTATTTAAGATACTGGCCTGTTTTTTTCTTGTAGGGTCCTTTCTGATTTTGCCATTGGGATAATGCTGGCCTCAAAAATGAGCTTGGGAGTGTTTCCTCTTCTTTGATCTTTTTTGGAAGAGTTGAAGAAGGTGTGGTGGTGTTAATTCTTTAAATGTTCACTAAAATTCACCAGTGAAGCCATTTGGTCCTGGGCTTTTCTTTTTGGGGACATTTTTGATTAGTAATTCAATCTCCTTACTAGTAACTGGGATACTGTTTTCCTGGAGTAAATACTACTTGGCCATGATACATTGTTATTGGAATACTACTGACTGAATTTACTGATCCTTTTGCATCTGTGTTACTAGGCGATTCACTAAGTGATAAAACTGTATGCCTCTATTTCTAATTTTTTTTATCATGGCACCCAATTCATGAAATGATTCAGGTGTTTTTCTTGCCTCCTCTAGACATTTTGAATACATTTTCTTCTGTGAAAGACGTACTCATAAAAATATTTTGGGCCTGTTTTGGGGGGCAGTGAGGTTAGCATTTTGATTTTCAGGAATGTCATGGTTTTTCATACAGGTGGGTCTTCTGTTTCTCTTCCTTGTACAAGTGTGGTAACTCACAGTACTTGTTTCAACAAGGTTTTCAAGATTCTGTAAGTTGGCTTATAGCAGTGGTTGTCAAAGTGTGGTCCCAGGACCAGCACCTGCATCATTACCTGGAAACATCTTAGAAAAGCATGTACTTGGGCCCTATCCCACCCAGATCTACTGAATCAGAAACTGTGTTTTAGTAAACCCTCCAAGTGATTCCAATACATGCTGAAGTTTTAAAACAACAAATTTACAGTACTGTCCTGTATGTGAAGTTACATTCCCACTTACAAGTTCATAACAGTAGTTGAATGGCTTTCATATTGACAAAGATTTGTCTATTTCATTGTTTTCTACTTTAGTCTTGGTCATTTTTTTGACTTGAAAGGTTAGTGTTTGTTTTTTCATAAATCCATTTGAAGCTATGAATATTCCTCTGTTTTTAGTTGCTTCCCTCTGATTTTGACCCACAAACCTCATTGTTCTTCAATCCTAAAAGTAGTTTTAATTTCACTTTTGATTATTTATACTCCACGATGTATGGTCTATTTTGTTTTTAATTTGAATGCCCGTGAAAACACATTAGGAGATATCCCCATGCAGGAAATGATGTGTAAGAAGGTCAATGGTATTTTTATGAGTCAGCCAGAGTAATCTCTCTATGTGGGGAGATGTGATAAAGCAAGCTTGAAAACTAGGTGAGATTCAAGGTAGGACAAAGGTAGGCGTTTCATTGGTGTGAGCTAGGGAAAATGGAAGATGAGACGTTTTATCTCAGACTACATGCCTTATAAATGTCTCATTCATTATTAATGAAGCGGTAAGAAGATATCCATAGCCAATGAAAATAAAATTTAAAAACTAGATTTATACTAATTCTTTAACTACCTGTGGACCTTAGGCATATCACTCAAACGCCTGAATAACCTCCTACATGGAGAAATCAGATTAGTGAGCACAAGCCCTTGCACTGGACAGACCTATGGAAGTTGCCTTCAGATCAGAATGATACCTTTGTCTTTTTTAGAACCTAGGTCCACATAGGTCAAAGTCACAACTTTGGGGTTCTTCCTGAGTCGAACGGGGCATTATCAGAAGTGGGAGGTCTGAGGCAACCCAAAAATCAGTAGAGGAGAAACTACCTGAGTTCACGGACTACTTAGACAATCTGTAAAATCAAAACAAAACAAAACTTGTCCATTTCTTCAAGTACACAGGTGCATGTTTGAAATGGCAAGATGCTTAAGGGATGCACCTGCTTCTTAATGCTTAACAAGAAAAATTGTGAATTATTGTGTATTATATTGCCACTGTCAGCTCTCTTTTTAAAAAGCAAGTAAACCAACCCAGACTCCTTTTTTGACAAATATATGAGGTTTACCAGTCTCTGAAATGGCCTGGTCTGAATGCCATGACGACCCCTTAGTGCTGGAGAAAGAGGATATACAGCTGAAAGGGAACACTTCAACAAGCCAGCATTTGTTACCTTTACCTCCAGCCACAGACGGGCATGTCAGGGAAAAGCACAGTTAACATTCAGACAGAGAGGAGAAATGTGCACTATTTAAACAGATTTATGCTTTCCTCCAGGGATTATTATGCACATGAATCCAAAAAACACATTTAAGCACACCCAAGCCTTTGAACCCGATCTGATAAATATAGAAGAGGCTACAGCTCATCTTCTTCCCTGAATGGACAATTTGGTCTGGGGAATAATTCATAGACGTTACTGCTTGAACTAGGAAGGAACACTTTCATGCTCCATTCAAGAGAGATTCTTGGGAGAAGAGAAAGCCGAGGTTTACTGGAGCCCCAAGTAAGGGAGGAGCGGGCAGTAGAGACGGTGTTGGATTCCCACCCTTGCAGCCCTGCCCACTAGTCCTGGGCTAATGGACTAGGCAGCATTTCTCGAACAGCTCGCCTATCCTCAGACTACATCCAGCCAGCTGTCTGGGGATGAAGCGAGGCATTTCTTTCAGGAAACACTGTTACCTAATGGAATAACCATTGCTGTGGCTCAACATTACACGAGACATGGTTGGTTTAATTAGTTGTTCAAACGAGTGACAAGAAATTGTACTTACCCAACAGGCTCTTCCCCTTGCTCAGCTTCTGAATCCTGTTCATTTCATTCTGGCAAGGGAGACCTGAAAAATAATTTATGAAAGTCAGTTTCCAGATGGTGCGGGACATAATCTCTAATGATTGGCTTCACTCATGAAGTGAAATGTACACAATGACACACCTGGGACTGGAATGACTCCATATGCTGTTATTAAACAGCACAACAAATTCAGGCCATTAGTGTTACTAATCAAAAAAAAAAAACAAAAAACCCTTACATCATGAGGTACTTAAATAGTATTTGGGGGCTACTTGCATTGTATAGTAATTTTTCTTCCTGCCACCAACTCAGGCAAATGCCACGTGCTTCTAGGTGATCTGGTAATAGACATTTTAATCAGCTGAGAACGAGGATCACAGCATCCTCATGGTTAAGTGTTGCGAATCCACAGACGGGAGCAACTCACCAATACTTAATCTAACCCAGGTCTTGCTACAGGAGAGAAAGAGGATGAGAATAGCTACTTCAGACTTACATAGGCCTCAAGGAACAACTGTAAAATTATACAAACTTTGAAGCTATGTAAGAGATAGAGAGTAGCAGTGAGAATAGAAAAATGAAACGTTAACTCACTCTCAGCCTCCAAGTCCTCAATTATAAGACACCTGTTGCCATGAGCGAGCACAAAACTCAGTTCTCAAGGGAAGGACTGATAGAGTGGGAGCTGCATGGCCAAACAGTGTGCAGTTCTGTCTCCCAAGAGAAGAACTTATTCCATTCCAAGCCTAAAGAAAGATGGCTTCACCAGTTCTTGAGTCACCGTGACTTGCCTTGGCAGACCGCGTGGCTCTGGAAGACTGTGATACGTGCTCATGGGCCTCGAGCCAAGGGCAGAAGTATTCTGAGTCTCAGAACATTTACTACAGGCCCCAAACTTGCTTGGACAGAAGTAGCGTAAGTACCTGACCACCTTCTTAACATCTTTTACCCTGTGGAGTGCACGATGCCACCCGGTCTCGTTGCTGGTTCCCTAAGAAAAACTAATACGCTTTATTTACCCCTGGGTGTAAGGTGCTTTCAGAGTGCAGGAGAAAGATACCAACTGAAAACAACAAAGAAAAAGGGAAACAGATTCCATGTTTGATGAAGTAAAGCATTTACTATGACAAATAAGGGGCACTTAATGAATTCTTAGAATGTACCAATGTTCTAGAATTTTGTCTTCATCTTTACAACAATCCCATAAAGTAGGGACCAATATTCTTCCTATTTTACCACCGGAAAGCTCATCTTTGTGCAAAAACCGTAGGCATTTAGAAGACTGTTCCTGAAGAATGCAAAAGTCGCCCACATTCATAGAAACACTGTGTCAGGGAGTTCCTCAAATGGTCCGATGGTAATTGTAAAAATTTTACTTCTCTTCCAGCAAGGAAACATGAATCAGGCTGAGACCTACTAAAAAGTACTGCAAGAAAACCAAACTCCACATGAAGAATTCTAACAGAAAACGCTGGCTTCTGAGCAAATGAAAATAGTTACCCAAGACTTAAGTAGTCAAGGGTTCTAATGAAAAAGACACTTGGGGTGACTCAGTCGGTTAAGGGTCTGACTCTCGATCTCAGCTCATGTCTGTTGCGGCCCCTCACTGGGCTCCATGCTGGGTGTAGAGTCCACTTGAAAAAAAAAAGCACCACACAGACAGGACACTCCAGTTCAATGCAGATACAAAGGCTCAAAGACATAAGCAACACAGAAGAAAATTAAACACTGAAATAAATGAAGGCTATATCTGAAGCAACAAAACTGATGTGCAACATGTATATAACTGATGCTCCTGAGCAGAGACTAATCAAATGGAACCAAATGTTTAATTCCAGAGCTCAAAAATGCATGACATAGGGGTGCCTGGGTGGCTCAGTCAGTAAGCATCCGACTTCAGCTCAGGTCATGATCTCGCGGTTCGTGAGTTCAAGCCCCGCATCAGGCTCCGTGCTGACAGCTCAGAGCCTGGAGCCTGCTTCGAATTCTGTGTCTCCCTCTCTCTCTGCCCCATCCCCATTCATGCTCTGTCTCTCTCTGTCTTAAAAAAATAAATAAAATATTTAAAAAATTTTTTAAAAATACATGACATATCTCAGGAAAGTGTTACGGACTGAGCAAAAACTGAGACATGTCCTACGAAATTCATGTCCTTAAAGGGGAACAAAAATTAGTATGGGTTCATATTATTCTATAGCTAAACCCAGTACTAGGAGAGTAAGTTTAATCTTGGCATCTTTGTTTCTGTATAAAGAAAATACCAATATTTACAGATATTCAAGTGCTAACTCAAGGAATACAATTCCAGTGAGAATTTTTGAAGAAACTTCAAAAACTCAAACATAATACTAAAGAAAAATATCGAAACCAGTCAATAAATAATCCTACCACATGGAAAATTTTAAAGTGCTCTCTCAAAATTTTCTTGGACCAAAGAGGCATTTAGAGCCTTTATTGTAGGACATCTACACATTAATCATAGTAAAAAAAAAAAAAAAATCCTCACATACGTAATACCTATGGTCTATAGCTAAAAGGGTGCTTTGGAGGAAAATTTTAGCCTTGAGTACATGCATTAATCAACAGGAAATAATGAGGAAATGTGGGGGTCAAACAGAACTCCCAGGGCTGGTTCTGGGTCAAGGAGGAAGGTGGTAGAAACCCAACAAAAATAACCTAACTTAATAAAAGGAGAGAGGCGCACCTGGGTGGATCAGTTAAGCATCTGACTCTTGATTTTGGCTCAGGTCATGATCTCAGTGTTGTGAGATCAAGCCCCATATAGGGCTCTGTGCTGGGTGTGGAACCTGCCTGGAATTCTCTCTCTCCCACAAAAAATAAAGAAATAATGAGAGAAATACACAAAATGACTAACAAACAAAACAAAACAAAAATGTACAACAAAATGACTTCTGTTGTAGTTTGATCAACTTCTCCTGGATACCATAATGTGCCACGTAATGGGGTTCTGGCCTCCTTCAGCAGTTGCTGAAAGGGCAGCAAATCCAGGGACATCGACACAGCGTGGTGACCAGCTTTGTCCCTTGATAAAGGCAGTAACCTCACTCTCAGGGTCCTGGCATTACACCTCCAAGAAGCACTAACACGGAGGCTTTGCTTACTTAGGCTAAGCCTGAACCCTGGCTGAAGGTTACATGATTTTATATGGACTCAAGCCCAAAGCTATCATTAAACTTAGAACTCGATCACTCCAAGTATTTCTATTAAAGTAAGAACATGGCTATTATTTAACACAAATTTGAAGTATTAGCTGATGTGATTAGAAAAGAGAGGGGAGGTATAAAAAGAAAAAAGAAAAAAATTATCACTATTTGCAGAGGTTATGATTGCACACCTCAAAAATCAAAGGAAACCAACCAGAATAATTATTATAAACAAAATGAGAATTTAGTAAGGTGGGTACGAACAAGATTAATACTGAAACCACCAGCAGTGAGGAACTATAATGGGAAAAAAAATCAATTTCCTTTACAAGGGCAATAAATAGACGGGAAGTACAGTATCTATGAGAACAAAACTTAAAAATGTAACTCCAGGGGCACCTGGTTGGCTCAGTTAGGTGTCCAGCTCTTGATTTTGGCTCAGGTCATGATCTCACAGTTTTTGGGTTCGAGCCCTGCGATGGGTTCTGTGCTGACATTGCAGAGCCCTCTTGGAATTCTCTCTGCCCCTCCCCCACATGTGTGTGTGCGCGCGCTCTCTCTAAATAAAAACCATTAAAAAAAATATAACTCCATTGGTTGATAGATGCTGTTCTACAATAAAAGGATTCTAGATGGAAGAAGAGACGTATAAATATAAAGAAGTATTATATACAATAGAGGAAGCATTCAGATGAGAGGAGGAGGATAGGTTAGTCAATACGTGACAAAAAGGTAACTGAACAACCATTTCCAGGAGTGGGGAGAGGGGCTGGGACCCTCTCTGACCATACACCAAAAAAACCAAAAGTGATACAAGATTTCAATAAACAACCAACCAACCAAAATGTGCTGAAGAAAACGCAAACACAAGAGAATCATGCACCTTCAAATACTGAAGGTATTTGGTACCTTTACCTAAGGTACCCAAAGGTACACGTTACCTTTCTAGACTTAATGTAAGCCTTATGGTTGCTAAAAAACCATAAAAGATGGAGAAATTTTACACTCTTAAATTGAAAAATTTCTTCCTAAAAAAATGAACCAAGTCAAATTTGGGGAAAAATATATTTGCAATATATGTGACTTCAACAGTGCTAATGTCCTTCATTGAGAAAAAAAATTCCTAGAAACATACCAAAAATGTACAAAAAATAGGAATTTCTCAAACACGAAGGTGTTCAATCTAAGTTATAATAAGAGAAATGAAATGAGACCCATGAGGAAATGTAACAGCTTGTCCCCTAACTTGGCAGTGACCACAAGGTTTGGCTCCACCATGGGTAACTAGGTATTCTTGGAGAGCGTAAACATGGGTACAACGTTTTTGGAAGGCAAATTGGAAATACGGCTTAAATTTAAAAATGCACATGCCCTGTGACCAGTAATTCTTGTAATTCTGTAAACATGTACGTGAACGTAACACCACCTGCCCTTTTTTAACGCCCACATTTTCTGCTCTGGGGGTGCATCGATTCTGAATACACGCAGGCATACACACATGTATAATTTAAATACTATAATACTCATGACCATCTCCCTTTCCTGGGCAGAGGTTCTGACAGCCATGCTTGCAGAGTACCCATGATACCTGATTCATGCGGAGGCATATTTTCCTGGGACTTGGGAATGGAATTCAAATACAAGCCAGTGTCTGCGAGCTGCCGTTGGCCACACTTGGGCACAACCCCAGGAAGCTAAGGCAGAAGAAGTAAAGCTAGACTATGTGGCTTCTCCAGCAGACTCAGGGCTCCTGCCCCTAGATTCCTGAGAGTCTGTAGGGGGACTCTCTTGTCTGACTTTCCAACAAATTAGAGTTACTCCTGTATTCTTTCCACATATTCCTCAAATAGTGCGTCTTTCTGGAGTTAGTGGGAGTTTATAACCGAAATCTCCTTGTCTACAAGATTCAGTATAAATCTGTATTTACCCCAGAGAAAAGGACAAGGGGCTTTCTCTAAGGGGAACATGGAGAACTCATGTGACAATGGGAATTATGATTCTCTCACATTTGTACAGTATTTCTCACAATAAGGTTCTCACAGTGACCTTGGGAATTATATAGCAAAGGTTTCCCCACCCATTTGACAGATGAAAAAATCGAGGCACAATATGGTCAGGAGATCATCCCAGAGAGTGACTGAAGTAATGGACTCTACCATTATGCTCTTGAATTTTCTGATATACCATGAGAAGAGTGGAAATAAAATAGAAGAAAAGAGCCTTTGGGTCTGCCATTATCAGATGAATGCTCTACTCTCTACTTGTGTTCTTCTGCCTGCTGATCTCCACCCAGGGCTCTCCCCAGTATGTGATATGTGGGCCTTCCTTGCCCAGTGTGGCTGCCCTGAACTTGGGACCCCGCCTCTCTCCCGCCTTACCTCCAGGCTTCTGGAAACAGTAGCACCACTCATTGTTGGAGAGCTTGCCATCCTTGAATGAGTCACAGGAGTTGAAGAGAGGTTTGATACAGGGCTCATACTTATCCAGGTAGATGGCATTGATCTCTGAGTGGTCAAGAAGGAGGTCATAGTTCATATCTAACTTGTTAAACATCCAGCCCAGAGAGTCCTTGCAGATGGGCAGGATGCTGGTGTCAAATCCTGCAGAGAGAAGGGCACATCTCAGTGGCCACCCAGCCTAGATCTTCCCATCCCAAGAAGAGGCCCAGGGCCCACCCCACCTACAACCTCCCCTGAGACTGTTTCCCTCCATGGGTGGGTCTCAGGGGCACACTACTAGAAGATACTGTTGTTTGGGGGTTTTAAATAAGATAGTTAAAAATGCTCTTAAACAGAAGTCAGCATCTGAGGAAAATATGTTTCAAAGGGAACAAGTCCCCCGTACTAATTTATGTGTGATGTAAATAAGAATTTACATTTACTAGACTTGCTTAAAACAGGGTATGCCCAAAAGGAAGAGTACAAACATGGCGCAGAAAAGAAAAAACCTATAATTCTGCAAAGTATACTTTTATATTTAGGGGGAAAATATGTGAAGAACCAAAACAAAAGAAACTATTGCAAAAAAAAAAAGATGATGGCAGTGAAATGAAACTATATAGCACAATCCAGAAGCACTGATTATGTCCCAAAGGACTGTTAAATCCAAGCCGTTTGAACATTAATGGGAAAACAAGCCAGGTACCTGCTTCTGTTCCCTATTCTTCTTTTCTGCAGTCCCCTCAAGAGATACATGATATGGAATCCAAATTGAGTCAGACAATAATTTCTTTCTTATTTCCCTGGGGGAGGGGGGGTAGTTTTCTTAAAGAATTACTTGTTTCCACAATGGAAACTGTACGCCCTAGAATAATAACACTTTGCTTAACACTCAGGATATTGAATCTACTGTAGACAACCCCCAGAGAAGGCATGCCCCAAATCTAAAATTGGTCTTTCTGTCAGAATCAAAAGCACTATGCAATTTCAAGTCATTCCATAAGCTGGATTTCTAGAAGTGGTCTTACATTCCCAGGAAAAATTATGAAAAAAGTTCATTTTTGTGTTATTTAAGGTATTCCTCTAAGCACCTTATTCTTAAGCATCTCATTCAACCCTTCTAATAGGCCTATAAAATGGTATATCCTCTCTACTTTACAGATGGAAGAAAAAAAGCTCAAGGCTTAAGCTACTTGCTCAAGGTCATATAATTGTGGAGCTGGGCTTCAAACACAGGTGGCCCAGCCCTGAGTCTGCATTCTCTGTCCCTCTTCTCCCAGGGCTGCCTCTACTTCATGTGATGCTCCTACCCTGAGGACCTCTAGTTGGCTTGGGTGCCATGCTTGAGGACGGGCAGGGCAAGGGAGTGATACGGTGACTACAACTGAGATCCTGATGGCGTTGGCCACCCATTCCCTGCGCATCAGGTTTCTATGTGCATTACCAACCCCTGCCTGCAGAATATGAAATGTAGCAAAATGCACCCACCTTTGTGAAAGCCTTATTTTTTACAAAGAGGTCTTCCCTGTCTAGGAAACAGTAAAGTAAGTACAGCACCCCTACCTCTGAGCTCTCACGAACACTCTGCTTCCCCTTACTGTCAGTGAATATCCATTAGATGTTAAGCTCCTGAGGGCAAAGACTGCTTTGTTCCCTTCAGTAGCCTCCACCAGTGCAGGCACATAGTAAGTTCTCAGTAAAAGTATTTACTGAGAGAAGTTCTTTAGCTACTGCAGAGTTTACTCCTTTAGACATAGAAGTCAATTTTAAATTTAGTCCTATTGATATCTTAGAACGTGTCTTAGAAAACATCCCCCTTTTTAAGAGACATTAGGGGACATAATGTGGCCTCTTCTTTGAAGGTCATGATTGAACAGTCTCTATGATGAGGATGTCCTTAGGGCTACTGAGTAAAGCAAGATCATTAACTCTGACACTAAATGGCTCCACAGTTATATATAGAATATTGTATGTAATATGCATCAACATTATAGGATATTAGTATTTTAATACATGGGAAAGAGGGGCTCACTGCTGAATGACCACCAAAGAGAAGTGCCAAACCGGTTGGACAGTGGGTCAAGCCCACTCCATACCCATTGGGAAGATACTAGAGAAAAGATACCCACACCTGGTATTGAGGAATGAAGAGGGAAAGACAGCAGCCCTTCTAGTTCACCCCAAGCATATGGGACTTATAAGGTTCCATGGTTTCCTCTTCAGAAGTCCTGAACTGATAAAAACATCTCTCCCTCTTGCAGCCTTGTGGTTCCTCAAGACTCGCTTCACTGCCACTGCTTCAGGACATCAAGCCTAAGAGCCTCTTCAGGGACTCAATTTGCTTCTGGCCAAGGGCAGGTCTTTTGCCAGCTCCCTAGCTGTCTATAGAAGGAGTCTCCTGGGACTGGAGGCTGCAAGGAACAGTTCTCCTCACATCAATCTGCTCTTCATTGAAAGGTTATTCAGAAAGCCCAAGGGCCCAGCTGCTCCTCGTGGATCCCAGGGAAAGGTTCTTTTAGACCATCTGTGCATTAATTGTCCACTAACTCTCAAGGAAGCCTCCGGCAGGAATGGAAAAAAACACTCTTCCTTCCTCTTTCCCACAGACTCAGCCACCTGAAATCACTCTTTGGACACTTCAGTGTTTACTTCTCAGAAATGATCATTCCCTTAAAATAAAAGATCCAAACTAGTTAAACAAGTGTCCTCTATGTCAGTATTCTCTACCAGTATCTACAGCTATGAACGGCAAAGAATAACCAAAAATGAAGGTGATTGTTCTGATTTTGGCCAAAGACCAGATGCTGATTAAGCTTTGGATCCCAACAGTTGCAAAACTCCACGTATGGGAACACGTGTGTTATTGAGGAAGACATTCTGAGCCAACTGGCCACAGTGTGAAGAAGCCTACCCCTAATGCCCTTTGAGTTCAAGGCAGCAAGAGAGTCCATCAAGGTACAAAGATGCGGACCCATTCTGAGTTTTCTCTGTAGCTTATGATGACGCTCTGAATACAGGCTCTGCAAATTCACTGGTGGGGAGGGGGAACCCTTGCCTGGGAGTTTCTATGGAAAACAAAATGCAGTCTAACGTTCACAAAGATAAGTTATCAAAGATGTGTGATACATATGTGTTGCTTATAATAGCTGAACATTAGGAGCAACTTTAACACTCCAAAATAGAGGTCTAATTACGTAAATTGTATCTATAACTTGGGAATCTATGTAGCTATTAGAAAGTGTAATAGTACTCAACAACATAGGAGGTCATAGTATGCTGCTAAGTGATAAAAGCTCATAAAACAACCTGTGAAGTGTGTGTGTATATACATATACAGACACCTAGATTTTCTTCTCTATGGCAAGGAAAATAATTAGAAGTCTATGCCACAACATGCTAACAGTTGTTAAAATGGTGGATTTTTGTATTTTTATACACACTTAATATATTTTCCAAAATCTCTATACTTAAAGTATTATAATTTTGTGGCCAGACTTTAAAACATATAAGATGTTACAGAGAGGAGGGGGAAATGCTTTGGAATAAAGTAAATACCTGAAGTTGCTTTGTACATTTCACTTAATGTTTCTGTGATTACTCTAAAAAACTGTTAAATCAATACTATCTAGTAACTAAGGGAATGTGATATTTAAAATGAAATAAATTAGCGAGAGCAAAGTTGGCCTTACTGCCTTGGGCTGCGTCAGAGCTGGTGGGCTTGATGACCCGGTTGGCGTCCTCATGAAGGGCTCCGAACCAGTCTTTCAGCCGGGAAGCAAGGTTCCTCAACTCCTTGTCTGTGCAGGCTGCAGAAAAGCAAATGGAACAAACAGTGAATCCATGGACTTTCTCCTCTAGTTAGCTCTCTGCCCTCAACATGCAATGCCATCCACGAAGCCACGCTCAAAACAAACCTCCCTCTCCAACCACAACACAACTCCTTACCCCTACTTGGAAAACAGGCCAAAGATACAGCAATGACAGGTAAGGAATGTGCCAGAGAGCCTAGACTCCCCGGGGAAGTAGCATTGTTCAGAACTGAATCTGGACTGCCTCAGAGATGTTAAAGCAAATGCTAATGGTCTCACAGTTGTTCACCAGTCTCCAAAGACCCCAAAAGATCCTTCTTGCTAACGCAATAAAACTTGCTATTGCAATTTGCCAGAGACCACATTTTCCACTAAATTCATGCCAAGAGAGATTAAAACTCGGGAATAGCCAATGTCCTTAGTGAGAGGCTGCCTGGAACACTAAAAGATCCCAGTAATGGCAGACTATCAATGTTGTTTTAGCCCAAGGTTGGGATTGGTGCATGTGGCCTATTTTGCTGGCCTTTTGGCAGACTGAGCCGACTTTCCCCTAAAGAGAGATGGATGCCTTCTCCATGCAAGTGTCCTTTCTCTTGCAGCCCATCTCTAACTATCAGGCTCATCTTTTAGGGTGCAGCATACGAACTGGGGCCAAGGAATACTCCTTCTGAGAACAAGAAGAAAACCTGGATGGATGGACGGACGGATGGACAGACGGTGGGGTACAGGTTCTGTGAAGGTCTGATAGAGTGAAGTAAGGCTTGAGGGAAGAAATCGATGAAGGAGGAACAATGGTGTGGGAAAGGGAGCTGATTTACCCTACCTCCCAGGTTTTACCCTAATTCTGGGTATAGAGACTCCCTACAAAGGGTCCAGGCAATGGCGCACTTCCAAGAGGCAGAAAAACCAGCTATTCACATCTGGAGCACCAGAAATTCAAGACCTGAGGGGCCAAACCCTCAGTAAGAAGGGACAAAGACACGAACCCCACAACTGTCACTTTTCTCAGATTCTAAAGCTACAGGGGCAGACAGTGCAGAAGCTAAGCTAAACACCATTACAGGGAAAAGCCAAGTTCTGAGTATCTTGTGGAGCTGACAGGATGCAGGTTAAAGCTGGACTCTACCAGTGAAGAGAGACCTCAGAAAATACCCCAGGCTCACGCCCAGAAGTCAATGGGGCAGTGATGAATGAGTAGACTGTCTTGCCAAAACTCCAGTCCTGCCTTCAGTCAGTGCAAACTCTCACTAAAGAGAGCCTCCACCTGCCTCCAAAAGAAGAGAAGAATATCATTCAGACCCTCTCCTCATTTTTTGAATCCATGTCCGCTCTCGGGAAAGCCCATTTTTCCTTAGCCTGGGATTTGGGGCTTGATGGGGAATAGAGCCAAACTTCCCAGATCCCAGGTGGGAAAGGCCTCCCCGACCTGTAAACCCAGGATATCATTAAGTCAGTATAAATTAGACCAAGTATGTAAAGTGCTTAGCAAAGTACATGGTACATAACAATTGTTCAGCATGTGCTATGATTTTAATTACCACTACTATTATTTTTAAATTGAAGGTTTATAGGTAAGCTTAAAGCAAACATCGCAGCATGCAGAAAACCAGCACGACAACTGTGCCTCAACAAAACTGGCTTTGGCCACATAAGAAATTGGGAGACATGGATACTTGCAATGGATACAGTTGTCATTAGTCAGATGTGGCTATTTATATTAACAGTAATTTATATAAATAAAAGATGCCCAGGGTGGCTCAGTCGGTTAAGTATCTGACTTCAGCTCAGGTCATGATCTTGGATTCGTGGGTTCGAGCCCCACGCTGGGCTCTGTGCTGACAGCTCGGAGCCTGGAACCTGCTTCGGATTCTGTGTCTCCCTCTCTCTCTGCCCCCCCCCCAACTCATGCTCTGTCTCTGTCTCTCTCAAAAATAAACATTAAAACATTTTTTAAATAAATAAAGGACAGTTCTTCGGTTGCATTCACTCCATTCCAAGTGCTCACATGGCTGGGGACGCCGTACGCGATCATACACAGAGTGTTTCCATCATAGCACAATTCTGTGCCAGATAAAATGGATGAAGTTAGTTATCCCTTTGGGATTTCCAACTTTTTGGAGGTTCATCATGATATGTTCTACCTCTACTCCTTCCCTTTGGTCTTTAAAGATGGGCTGAGGAAGAAGATCCCATGCCTGCTCAAGCCAGCAGCCTGAATCTCACACTAAGTCACACACACAGCAAGGAGAGGGCAGGTTCACACCGACACGTGGATGGGTCCCAACTTGGAACGTTGGGATAGGGTGCTCACCTTTCTGACTTCTCAGATGCCAAGCAGCTCATAAGAGAGAGGATGTGGTCTGTTTTCCTGATAGGAGTGAGATGTGGGCTCTAGAGTCAATCTCACATTTGAAAATGGAAAATTAATAGCATCTATTTCTTCTCAATTGCCATGCACACCATCTATTCTAAACGTTCTCCAAGCAGAGAAAATTGCCAAGTCAACTTGCAAAGGAAATGAATCCCCATCTCACACTGCAGGATAAATTAGTCAGTCATGTTTAACTAAACCCTGACAGATGTGCAGGTAATCTATATCTTTAGAAGGCTGTTGAATTTCCCACAGGCTTTCCAAAGTACACAGGCTCTGGATGGCGGATGGAATCAGGCGCTGGAATCTTAAAAGAGAGAATCTGTCACTCGGGGAAGTGCACAAGCAAGATGCCACTGGCTTGGGTACAGAGAGATCAGAAAGCCAGAATGGAGACAGGAGGCACTCAATTACTGGGCCCTGTTCACTCGCTGTGTCTTCCACTGAATGTCCGAATGGGGAAAAAGTCAGGCACTGTTGGCCTGGAGCTAGATACATCCCAAAGAAAAAAATAAAGATGACAGCCTGCAGAGAGCTGTTTGTTCAAATTGGGTATTCTAGCCAAAAAAGACATGCCAGCAATGGGGGGTAGGGAATGCTCGCCTTTTAAGGGGCCTGTTGTAGCCCCTGATAAAGGTATGAACTGAGGATTGATGCTTTCAGAAGTGGAGGCTTAAAGGGCACCTCCCACACGCTCCATTCCTTTCTGGGGAAAATTAGTTTTGGGGGAGAGAAAACCTTGATAAAACCACGTCCACCTGCCATTCTCACATGGTGCCCTGAGGTGGACCACTCCTTGTGCTTTCTCAAGAGGGGGTCTGAGCTCTCCTCTCCTCCTGGTCAGAGAAGCCTGATACCCAGGCCAGGAGCATTAGAATCCCCAGAGGACTCGGTTCACTCATGCAGGCTAAGACCTGATCCCCCTTGTCCCTGGGTTACCTTCCTGAGTGAGTGAGGCCAGCCACTCCTCTTCACGTCCCCTCCCTTCCCTTCGCTTCCCTCCTGCCCTGCACTGGGGCTTCAGCTCACTTTGAACTACCCTCATTCTCCCAAGTGTCTCTTCTTGTTTCCACAGGTTACTCCCCATGTTTTTGTTTGTTTTTTTTTTTTTTTAATTTTTTTAACGTTTATTTATTTTTGAGACAGAGAGAGACAGAGAGAGACAGAGCATGAACGGGGGAGGGGCAGAGAGAGAGGGAGACACAGAATCGGAAGCAGGCTCCAGGCTCTGAGCCATCAGCCCAGAGCCCGACGCGGGGCTCCAACTCACAGACCGCGAGATCATGACCTGAGCCGAAGTCGGACGCTTAACCGACTGAGCCACCCAGGTGCCCCACTCCCCATGTTTTTGACAGGCCCTCAATCTGCTCCAGCATGGCTGGGGCACAGGCAGCATCCTCGCCTCCTCCTGTGGTCAGAGAATGGCACCACCAGGCACTCGCATCCTCAGGGCACACACCTGGGAATTATCCTGGGATCCCTAAAAAAAAAGTTTCTTGCTTCTTGCTGGCTCCACTGCCTTCATTCCAGTCCTTATCACCACCGCTACGCGCACCAAGGAGGCTGGATCAGGATCCTAATTGGTTTCCTGTCTTTCCCTCCACTCTCCCTTCTCCATCCAGCAGTCAAAGCACTCTCTTTCTAAAGTGACGTCACTTTCCTGCTTAGTTAGCTCCTTCAGAGCCTCTTAATCACTCTGCAGGCAAGTCCAAATCCATAATGTGACCTGTGCTTCGATCGCAGTGCCCTGCCCTGCCTCTGGTCTCCCTCTTCTCCTCGGGGCTCCCTGCTCTGCCCTGTCCTTTGCAGAAGCAGCTCCACCTGGGGCACCCCTCCTCGGTGTCTTGCTAATATGCAAATTTCTAGGATCTCTGCTTTTAATGTGTTTCCTCTTCGAGGACTTCCCTAAGCCTCACAAGAGGGGGGTTTCCCTTCTGTGTGCTTCCAGCACCATTACCTCTCGTTCACTGTCCACCTTCCCCTCTAGGTGGGAGCAGCGCCCGGGGCGTGGCTCACCTCAGAGGGGCCAGCATCTTAGGCAGCCCATTCCTGGCATAAAGAATGCTGTTGATAACATACTAACTAACCAAGCGTAATAACCCCTCTTGTTGCCTTTTGCAAACTTCCATTTATCCATCTGCAAAATGGCATAATAAAGCTCAGCTCATAGCATTACTGCAGGGAATGAGAGAGTATCAGTAAAACATAGCTCACAGCTACTGGAGTAGAGCAGGGACTTAACAAATGTAGATTCCTCTTCCCGTATCCCAACTGGCTGCATAATGTGTTATAATTTTATCCTTATGTTTTTGTTGAAGCCTGAGGAGATGCTTGTGATATAAAAAATAATACCTCTCCTTCACTTATTTTGTAGGTGGCTTGGTACAAATTAAGAAGGTTCGACGTGCAATATATATCTGCCTTCTCCCGCATAGAAAAGCTCCATAACCGAGGGTTTGGTTTGACTTCTCTGTGTCTGTATTCTCAGCCCTTACCAAGGATGGATACATAGTTTTTCAAAATATATGTATTAAAAAAAAAAAACAAACAAAACAGGAAAACATGAATACACTGGTTACAAGCTCCTTAAGTCTCACAGCTATCAAGTGACAGAGACAGGATTTAGATCCAGGCTGTTTTCTTGCTGGGCTGCCCTGGGTGCTGGACTGGCTCCTTGCATTAACTGGGCTTGAGGGGAGCCAGCAGTAACTGGGGCAATTAATAGACTTGGTCCATTTTCTGAGTTGGAAAAAAAATCCAAACATCAGGCCTTCACAGGTACAGGAAGTTCTGCCAATGATGCAGGTGAAGCAGCTGGCTGAGTATTAGAGGGATGAAATCAGGCTCTGCTTTCATTAGCTCTGGCGTGAGAACAGTGGTCCTACGGAAGGAACACACAGCCTGCTGCCTTCCTGTTAGGCTCCCAGGAGCGGGGATCACATGTGCGGCCACTGGGGCTTCATTAGAGAAAAGTAGAGTGCCATTGCACATTACTCCAGTGTGTACAAAAAGACAGCTTTGTCCCCCAGGAAAGCCCAGCGCTCAGGCAGAGAAGGGCCCAGGTAATTTAGTGGTCTCCCAGTGGACTTGTCCTGTCTCCTTGGAAAATATAAACAAAATGCAATAAGCAAGTGTAAATAAGGCACATGCAGCCGCCGTGGAAGGTATATAGCCCAGGGAAGAAAATGTGATCACTTTTCCCACCTGGGCGCCCTCTCCTCTCTCCACCCAAGGCCTGGAGCTTTAAGGGGCCTCGAGCTAGACTGGATTTGACTGCAACAGTGTGCACGTAAAGCAGTAGTACATCATGAGTGACCCGGCTGACAGGGGCGGGAAGGAGGTACCAGTACCTAAATACTATAGGGCAGAGATGGTGTTAACAGGATTACTGCAGCGCTAGTGACGTTTTGAGGGAGGAAGGGAGGGGTGCTTTCATTTATTAGTATTTGCTCGTGGGGCAGTGAGCCCGGGAAACAGCTACTGAAGGAGAGAAAGGGGCGCTTCTTGAGTATCAGTCAATGGGTCCTGCCTGCCCCCAGGCCACCATCACACCACAGTCCTTGTCTCCTTCAGACAAAGCCAAGGCCTAGAAAGGAGGGGTGGGGAAGTTTCAAACAGGTGCTGGTTTTGGAAGTGGGGAGACAGAAGCCAGGCAATCCAAGCTTCTTAGGAAAGGGTTCCCCAAGGTGGTAACTGGTGTTCCGAGCTGGTCTCAGCTTACTGATGACTTTGGTGGCTGAAGGACACTCTAGAAAGGCCTCTCAGAGGATTAAACAGAAAACCAGAAGGCAAGGAAATAATCAGAGGGATAAAAAAAAATATTTGGAGTGATATAAAAAGTGGAGGTGGGGGCAAATTCTGCATTCAGAGCTGTAGTGTTAATATCTAATAGAGTGAGCAGGAGTGTGTGTGTGTGTGTGTGTGTGTGTGTGTGTATGTTTGGATGTTAAAATCCTAACTGAAGCCACATTTGAACACTCAGTTGTGGATATTTGAAAATGGCAAAGCTGACACACAAGCATTGTAGGCGATCTGTAAACCTCTGCTAGGGCACCAATTACTGGTAAACTCGTGTAACTCATGAAATCCTTCAGCTAAAGAGCCGAGGAAGAAAACACCCCACCTGTCACATGAAGCCACTGCGTTCTGCCCCTCTAGCCTTACCAGTGCTTAGCTCAGGGTTCCGGAAGAAGTTAATATGAAAACAGTTAGAATTTAATTTAAACTTTAGTGCCTCTGAAGGTAATTAAAGAGTTGGGCCAGACCGGAGCTCTCTCTGGAGCAGGCCGGGAGGCCTCTCAGAAACCGAGACTTGTGAAAGCAATCTTCTTCAGCCCTCCTAGGTGCTGTTGTGCTTAATTACTTAATCAGAGCAACACTGGATCAATGCACTCAGAGTGCGTGCAATTAGCATCTCCTGCAAAAAGTCCAGCTGAGCCGTTTTTAGGGCAGAGATGAGGGGATGAGCAGAGTCCAGGCTGGAACAAACACCAGGATGCCTTCCCAAGCCGCTCAGGAACACGTAGGCTCGATGCCACCCTCAAGTACACGCAGGCTCCTTTTCCCGGTAGGGACCTGGGCCCCCGTGCTGTTGGCGCACACAGCGCACGGCAAGTGCCCCAGAGTAGGGCTGTTATGGAACCAGGCTGGAATGCTGGCGGAAAAACCAAGCGGCACTCGGAGATCTTGGTGGATCAGAGATTTATTTACCACGGGCGGGCTCAGAGGAGACCGTTTCTCCAAAGATCTGAGCGCCAAATGCAAGTGGGGAGGGTAACTTACAGTTGTCAGCCTCCGTATCTGTGGGGGTTTTCGCGCACGCAGCAAACGAAGGAAGAAGCACCCGGAGGAGGGGTCTCCAAGTTAGAGACCAGAGCGTGTTTTAGTCCCGTGGGCCATCGTTGGAGCAGTACTTTATTCACTTTTCCAACAGGGCAAGTGTGTGGGAATGGAGCGGACGGGGGCTATACTTCACAGGAGCTTGAGAGTGTGAGACCGAGCAAGGCTACAGTCCCCTGTGACCATGGACCCTACTAAACTGGAACTCAAAGAGGTGAGGGTTGATTCTGCTTAGCAGGGTTTCAGAAGCAGTAACCACATCCTGGTTAAGGGGATCCTGGGGCAGCAAGAGGGCGTAACTAGGCTCCGCAGAAAGATGGAGCTGAGCTCGGAGGCCTGCACTGCCATCCTGGCTGAGGCTGGACAGGTGACTTTCCCACTCTTCACCTTCCTCATGTGCATATGGAGAAGGAGCTCATAGGATTATGGGAGGACTGCATGGGAATGCACTCAAGTGCCCAGCATGTCGGCAGCGGGTGGCTCGGATACCGTTTGTGTTTGTGGACACGGCGTGACACAGTGATCCACCAGAGGGAAGGTAGGGAAATCAAGATCACACATGCCGTATTTGCACCTGAAATGACCAAGTGAAGCTAGCCAGTTAAATGGCTAAAGAGAGATTCAAATCCACATCTCTTGGGGCATCTGGGTGGCTCAGTCGGTTGAGTGTCTGACTTCGGCTCAGGTCATGATCTCGCAGTTCGTGAGTTTGAGCCCTGCGTCTGACCCTGTGCTGTCAGCTCAGAGCCTCTGGAAGTTCACTTGATCTGCTCTCATACCATAGCCCCAGGTGCGTGCACCTGTCCTTCCACCCAGTCCTCCCCGCAGGCGCAGGGCCCCTTCCACAAGATTAGGACCAAGCAGCTGAGTGCATGGCAGGACCACACTCCCTCCCAGGCACATGAACAGGGAACAGACGGCTGGTGCTGTGGCTGAGAGCCCAGGCTTGTGGGCCTGACAGCCTTGGGTCTGAATGCCAGCTTCGAGTGTGTGAGCTGCTGTTCTCCACCTAAGTCCATGCTCTTCTTGAAACTTTTTTTCTTCCATACATAAAACAGGGATACTGAGAGTATCAGCCTCACCGGGTTGTGGTAAGGATTTGCTGTGAAGTGAAGTTTTCCAAACCTAAGAGGCAGTCACCACCATCTTGCCCTCTGAGAAACTTCTGGAGCTGGTAGTGTTCACCACTGGGAGGTAACAGAGAATAAGCTCCCAGCCGTAAGCGGCTTTCGTGACTGGAAACACGACTGAAGTTTCCTGAGGGGAATTTTCCAAGCTTATACAAGGTGAATCTCCATTTCTCACTGGAGATCATCGCAGAGAGATTTGAGCGTGCTCAGATTAAATTGTGTTGTTATATGTAAATCCAGGTTTTACTCTTCAGGGCCTAAAACATCAGTACAGATGCGTGTTCTCTTATGCTGGGAGAATGCACCATTTTCTGTAAACAACAGGCCTGAGCAAAGGAATTAGGGCCCCATTATTCAGGAGCTCACTAATAAAGTCCTTAAAAAGCAATCTTTGAAAGAGCTTAAAATACTGACATTAAACTTGAAGGAAAATGAGTTAAACTAATTAATGGTAGAGCCTACAAGCATAGATGGATAAATATCCCTATTAACCCCATTATGACTATTCTTAGTAACCTGATTTGAGGAGACTTTAATGTTCCCTTTGATTCGAATGATAATCCTTCATGTGGAAAAAGAAATACATTTAGAATTTACACAACATTTGTAAGTGTGCATTAGCAGAGTAACACTTACTTTTTCCCGCTGAATAATCTAGAGCAGGGAGGTTAGCTAGATGAAATAAGCTTTTAAAGCTTCCGATAAAATCCACAGCCTTTTCCACCACTCCGCGGTAAAAAAAAAAAAAAAAAAAAAAAAAAGTGGATGTACAAAATCTTGGTTGGAAATGCCAACCATGGCTTCAATTGTGTTTCCCAGACACTGGGTAGGTATTTCCCTACAAATCTCAAAAAGATTAGTGGTGCTGTAGAAAAAACAGCATCATAACCGGCAATTTGACTGAAGGGCTTCATGGTCCTCGACTAATAAAGACTAAATGCCAGAAATGACAACTGCCCTTCTCACCTAAAATCAGCAATGGCAGATGCTTCAGGACAAGGTGTGGGATACAGGCTCAACCCCAACTCCTGGGAGGAGCCGGGGTGGACAGAGCCCTGGGAAAGGGGCTGGGTGAAGTCCCTGTGTGGGCTGTCCCACCGCCAAGAGGCAGACAGACAGTTACTCTGCATTTTCTTAATCTCTAAGCTCAGGCGGCCGATGACAGTCTGGGAAGGCTTCCAAAAGGAGGCAGGGCTCTAGCTGAGATGACGTGCAGGGAGCACTTAGATAAGGGGAAGACAGTCCAGGCAGGTCTTCGAAATAATGAGGAAGCCAATATGAATGATGCGACTTTTTCTTAAACTAATTTAAGATTAACGCTGCTTGGATTAAACACACCAACTTTAGCATGATTAGATCTAATTCTCATTCATAAACATGTAAAAAATCAAACATGTATAAACGCTTACATAAATGCATATATATGTAAAATGCTCCATGTATCTGTCTAATGATATTCCAATATATTAGAGATTATATAAATGCTTATATACCTTTCAAGGACCGTCTTCTGACCAGGTAGCACTGACAATGCCAGGAGTGACACGTAAGCCTATATCTGCAGGAGGTTTTAGTGACAGAAGACTTATCTTTTGAGTACATATCAGATGAATCTCCATTTTGGGGCTCCTGGATGGCTCACTTGGTTAAGCATCTGACTTAGGCTCAGGTCATGATCTCACAGTCCATGAGTTCGAGCCCCACATCGGGGTGTGTGCTGACAGCTTGGAGCCTGGAGCCTACTTCAGGTTCTGTGTCTCCCTCTCTCTCTGCCCCTTCCCCACTCACACTCTTTCTCTCTCTCTCTCTCTCTCAGAAATAAACATTAAAAAAAATATGAATTGCCATTCATAGTTGGTAATTTGTATCCAGTTCAACCCACTCAATTTCAACATCCAAATCTGGGCAGTATTAAATAGAATTTAAGTTTCTGTGTTTTTCAACACTTAAAGCACCAATACGTACATGTATGTTTTTACCCTTAAAGGTGAGATCAACTTATATTGTTATTTAATGGGTCAGGAAGCCACAAAAGATGGGTGCAGGACCATGAATGCCAAGCTTGGGACCAGAGATCTATCTGATCCTGATGGTCTAGGATGTGTACAGAACCTGAGATTGCCTTTTTAGCTTGGGGGTGACAGGAGGTCACGGGCACACTTTTATTCATGACTAGGTAGGGGACCAGGAGTAGATATGAGCCAAAGGCAGAGAAACGCGATATCCAATTAGTTCCTTTCCTCTCAACACTGCTGCCTCTCCTGGACCAGAGTGGATGGTGACATGGGTATATGGACTAATGGGATGGAAGGAAGCGCCACACCCTTCTTGTGACAAAGGTGCAACAGTGCCTCCGGGGCTACTGTCATCTTGAGTAAGAGGGTAGACTTTGGAGCTGGGATCAAAAACTCCCAACTGGGACTGAGGCCAGAATGGGATGGTCCTGAGTATGCCTGGAGCATGCATGGCCTGGCATCTTCACTTCCATGCTTCTAGTGGACAAACTGACAGAAGATTGGGATAGTGAAGCAGGGTCTGACGAAGAAGTGCCTGCTGAAACCATAAAGGGTATCTTCAGCAATTCCAAACCCTGCCAGGTGCAGTGTTTCACTCACTATTCTTTTCACCCTTTCGCTCGTATAACTAACTCTAAGTCTATTTCCACTCTGGAAGCCTGGGGGCATGAATGGGTATAGTGACCCAGCAAGAAAAGAAAATGGTATCCAAGCCTCATGGGAACACCGTGGGCTCAGAGAGGACCTTGTGCCTGGCATAAAGATGAAATGGTAGCTACTATTTTACTGCTAGAAACACTACTATCTTTGGTCCAAACTGTCTGTTTAGAAACCTAGTATCTACCAAGGCAGTGTGACATAGCTGGAAATTTCCCTCTTCCCCTCCTAAATATCATATAATCAACAATATAAGCAGAATAAAATCGTAAAGTCCATTTTTAGTTAAACTGCAAAACAGATACATAATCCCTAGCTTTGAACAATACAGCAGAAGCCACCTGCAGGGAAGTAAAATGTCCAAAGCCAATTAAAAAAATCAAAAACGTGTTTATGATAGGCAAAGGGCTCCTCCTGAAGTCAGAGACCAGTATTTCTTGTCAAGCAAGGACTAAGGGACTGAAAGGAAAGGACAGGGCACACAGATCAAGCAGAAGTTGCACAGGAAGAAAAAACAACAAGAAAGCAGAAAAAGAGGAAAATGGCCAAGGGCAGCAGGTCTCAGAAAATGCCGGCAAAATTGTTCTTCCTGTAGGCAAGAGGCTCATTCCAAAGTGCAGCTTCAGTTATAACAAGAGAACTGGAGAACTGAAACAGAGCTGTTCCATAGAAACAGGACAGAATACACAGAGCAGCCATTTTAGCAGGAAACCCCCTTTCATGGGTGACTTAGGAAGCAAATTTGGATTGTGAGTCTACAAAGACTGAAGGATTCCTCTCCTTCCATCTACTGGACTCTATGTGAAATAGGCAGGCCAGTCAAGTCTAACTTATAACAATTTTTTTAATAACTTTTTTTTTTAAAGATGCTGACAAGTTTATACATACCCGTACAAACACCCATACGCTGTAGAAAAGAGCAGTAAAACTTGGCACAGAACACTCAGCAGAAAAAAAAAAATGGAAAAGGTGAAAATGTAGAACAAGTATAACACCATGAATTAGAGTGAAACAATCACCTTTGTGAAGAAAGAAAATAAAACAGTATACAAGAAATCAGAGAAGAGATGAAGAGACCCTGGAGGAAATGGCATGTGAGCATTTAGATCCCCAGCAAAAAGAAAAAAGAAAAAGAAAATCATAAAAATGAAGGCACACTGAAAAATGCACAAAGGAATGCAGAAACTGGAAAACTCAGTGAGAGAGAAGGATGTCAGAAATGACAGGAGAGAACAACATGAAAAGGAAAGAAAGAAGGAATTATAAAGCATTAGAGAGTAAGGACACCTGGGTGGCTCAATCAGTTGAGCATCTGACTCTTGATTTTTAGCTCAGGTCATGATCTCATGGTTCGTGGGATCCAGCCTTGCATCCAGCTCTGTGCTGATGGCATAGGGTGGTCTTCTTGGGATCCTGTCTCTCCCTCACTCTCTCTGCCCCTTCCTCTCCCTCCCTCTCTCTTTCTCTGTCAAAATAAATAAACAAACTTACATATAAAAAACAAAAACAAAAATCCACGGAGGATTAGAGAGCAAATGACAGTTACAGAGAAGAGGCAAAGGAATGCCTACATGTGCATGATGGAAGCCTTTGAAGAAACAGGAGAAAACAATGCAACAGGGCATATATTTAAAATAGAATTTGTTAAACCATTTCTGAAATAAAACAAGAGATGAACCTACATATTGAAAAGGCACAGCATTAGCCAGAAAAAAAAAAAAAACCTGGAATGGCCAGTACTAGGATTTTTTCTAATGAAGTTACTGGATTTTAAAAATAAATATTGATCCAATAGCAGAGAAGATATCCATGGAACACATGAGAGAGAAAAAAAAAATAAATCTGCCCTCAGATCTCAAATAGCAATATTCCAAGTCAGAATCTAGTGGAGCAACATCTAGAAGAAAGTCAGGAAAAAGTTGAACCAAAACTTTTGTATCCCCATGAGCTAAGAATAAATGCTACAGAAAACTGGTTTTGAGCATACAGTGACTTGGGGAGAATGGTTTCCATGAGTCGTCCATAGGAGCTACTGGAGGACTCACTGTGGTCAACTATGGAGAGGACTTGGGAAATGCAATTATTTATGAGTGAACAAAGGTGGAGGAAATTAGGGTGAGAGATGAGAGTGCAAAAAAGAAAAAAAAAAGAGGAAGGGAAAAACATGCACTGTATGGCTACTGTGTTGATTGCCTCATATACAGTAGTTCGGGGATCAGATAAAAGCATCAAAAAACGGGGGCGCCTGCGTGGCTCAGTCGGTTAAGCGTCTGACTTCGGCTCAGGTCATGATCTCACGGTCCGTGGGTTCGAGCCCCGCGTCGGGCTCTGTGCTGACAGCTCAGAGCCTGGAGCCTGCTTCAGATTCTGTTCTCTCTCTCTGCCCCTCCCCTGCTTGCACTCTGTCTCTCTCTTTCTCTCTCAAAAATAAACATTAAAATTTTTTTTAAACATCAAAAAATGACAAATTAAGTAACAAAAGAGTGACTATATTTTATAGAACAAAGGGAAACTTTTAGAGGAAAATTATATTAACTATTATCAAGTGATAGAAGAAAGGGAGGTGAAGTGAAAATGGGAAAGAAAGATGAAGAATCCTATTAATTTTACTGCCATTTAAAGTGGTAACATCCCTGAGTATCAGAAGAATTATACACATGCCCTCCGTCCACACACAGAAAATAGTACACACAGTGAGGAAAAAAAAAAATAAAGGAAAACAGAATCAGAAATAACAGAGGTGGTAGAACCAAACATAATTTTTTTATATCAATAAATCTAAATGGCTTAAATTCAGCTCTTCAGAGAATAAGATTTTATTTTTTACAGAGTCACAGAGAAAAACCCAACTCCATACAGATTACAGGAGGCCTGTAGCAATGACAAAGTGATTCAGAAAGATTGCTACCTACGTTTTGACCCCAAAATTCCACTTTGAGACTATAATCTACAAGAATGCACATATGCGTGTTTGAAGTAACATGTATACAGCTATCCATTACAGCATTATTTCCAATGGCAAAAGGCTAGAAGTAATTGAGATGTCCATGCTTATATCAATGATAGTACATCTACCCGATGGAAAACTCTTAACAGCTATCTGTATAATATGCAAGGATCTCCAAGATACATTAAGTTAAAAAAGCAAAGTGTATCAAAACTCCACTATCTGTGTTAAAAAGGGACCCTAAGAATCTGAACCAGTGTTTACTTTGAGATGCAAGGAACTCTTTAAGGATGTACAATAAACTAAATAAGAATGGCCTCTGCTTTATGGGGAGTAGGAGCTGGACAGACAGCAGCCAGGAACAGGAGGGAGAATTCCTGCGCTCCTTGTAATACTCTTTGGTTGTGATGTGAATATACACCTCCTTGAAAAATTTAAGTCTGTTTCCTTGTGTGTCTCCCCCACTAAGCTGTATGCTCCCTGAATGCAGGGACTCTGCACCTCCTTGGCACTGAGCTCAAGGCCAAAATCACGCAAGTGTCCAATTGAGGTTTGTTGACTGGAAGAACAAATGAATGAACAAATGCAGTGGGGGGGGGGGGGGGGGGGGGGGGGAGGCTCTGAGGTGGCAAAAAGCTCCAGTGGAATGAGCACCAGAGACCCCTGAACTGTGTAACTCGGGACAGTTTGCACTGATTCATCAGTTCTAATTCCACATGCTAATAACATTTTTCTTTTTAATCCCAAGGGGGAAAAATAATCCCCAATACTTTTTTTTTTTTAATCAATACAATCTGTGCGCTGTTCTCCATCCTGCCCTGTGACCTTGGATAGGCCGAAATTCAATTCCAGCACTCCCTGAGTCAGACACTCTGGGGGATGCAGAGACGATTAACACAGCCCTTGCCCGGTGCTCAGTGTCCCCTCTCCTTGTTTGTAAAAGGAGAACGTTTTCCCTGTACTGAGTTGGTAGAATTTTAACGATGAAGACTTGAGCCACTTTCTCTCTCAAAATGCTCCTTCCTGGAGAACCAAGGTTCAGTTCAAGTATTTGTTCGTCTGTCGAGTCTTCTCTCCACCTTCCAGGAGGATTCGACTGCTCCCTCCTGGGGTGTCCCTAAGGCCCCAAACTTCCAGTTCCGCATTTCTGTGCTATGCCACAACCTGTCATCCCTTCTGGACTCTGAGAGCCAATGTGGCAAGGATTCTGCCACAGTCCCACATGTAACTATCCTGGCAGAGTGTCTGGTTATAAGCAGACAATGATACATGTTTGGAGAAGGCACAGAGAAGATAATGTGAATCCTTGGAGCTAAGTGAAAACACTGCCCCCATCACCCACCTAAAAATACCAAGAATAAACATGGTGAACAGGTCAAATAAAAAAGTGTGCCACTGAGGATGGATGCAGGGGTGAGTCATAACTATCACAGAGACAAATAACTTCCAGCCAACAGAAGATCATGTTTCATTGGGGGCAAGAGGGAGAGAGAAACACATATGTGCCTGACTTAAATTAAGGCGACTGTACCCAGAAACACACACTGTTTCACTGTAGCCCCAGGATGCCTGGGAAGGCGATCCTACTCTCCACTTCACATTTGAGAACACCATGGCCTACATAGGTTAGAGGCTGCCCATTCTTATCTCCACACCCCCCAACATACACATAAAGGCCAAGGCTGACATTTCAACCCAGGACCAAATGCTTATGGGAAGGATGGCCTGATTCTTCCACCACAGATACCATGGGGAATCCTTTGCCCAAACAAAGGAATTATGAGGAAGCCCAGAAGCTAGGAGTTCAAGGGTCCACAGGCTGAAATGGGGCCCATGGGCTTACATATAGGCACTGACCCAACTGCTAACACCTCAGCCCGCAGCCAGCCTGCTAACACCTCAGCCTACAGCAGCAGGGCATCCCTGGCATCTCATTTTCATGTTATTTTGTATATTGTGATAGAGGGATGCTAGAAGGATCACACGCACCTGGCTGGTTTCACCACTGGCTTCTCACTCTTGTCTGGATAGTTACCACTAAGTAATTTCATTTATCTGTGTCTCCGTGAGCTTATTTGGAAACCATGGAATGCTGCTTACAGAAAATTAAGCTTCATTTTCTTTAAGCACCCAGCCACTAGTGCAGGCAGGAGATGGTGATTTGGAGGTAACAGGCTTATGCATATGTAAACATGATGCATTTAGCAAATTATGTAGACTTCACACTTCACAGCATTGAAGAAAACAAAAGTCCCTTCCAAAGAAACAGAAGCGCAATAGAGTCATTCTGAAAAGAATATAGAGCTATTGGTCTGTAAGAGCAGTTGAACTCAGCTAAGAACAGAAAATAATGGTTTACAGTGTACAGCATGGGGTGGCCACAAGCCCAATGTGAACACATCTAATTTTAAGTGGTGTTAAGGCGTCTCTAAGGACTTCAGAGAATTCTAGGCCACAATGTGCCTGGAGATTGAGCTCATGGTGTGACGAGGCTGAACATTTCAAACCCAATTCCACCGTGACTCTTATGCTTCGCACAATTTCCCAGCATATGTTTTTCTTCTTGGGCCTAGAGAGAAAATTCTAGGTCGACCTTGAGCTCAAAAGCACCGCCACAGTTGAAACACCCCTGCTGTCTGTCGCACACCTTCCCTGTTCTCTGCTGGGGCTGCTGCTTCAGTCTCTGCCAATAGGACACCAGCAAGACATTGCCTGCAGATGTGATTACAAGTCTCCCTCTACTAAGGGTAAACTTATAGGCCAGCATAGTGAGTGGACTTTAGGACAAACCCAAACAAAGAAACAAACAAACAAACCAAAACCAAAACCAAAACTGGATGGGGAAGGGTATTGAGCTTGGGGGTTTCCAATCTGCAGACCAGAAGGAACAGTGGTTCTTCTGTCTGTAGGCACCCCGTCCACGCACGGCTAACCTGAGGAGCTCCAATGGCCAGCTGTCGCCTACGAGGGAAGGTGGCACCCATGCAGCTTGGCTTGTGTCCCACTTATCCACAATAACGGCAGGAATAATAATTTGTCTCAAGAGCTGCCATATATTAAATACCTACTATTGCTAACAAGTACTTTGCCTTCATGGTTTCCATTTAATTCGGGTGATCACTTGTCAGAGTCATTATTATTTCTCTTACTGATATGGAAACTGAAGCATAAAGAGGTTCAGTGGCTTTTTTCTAGCTGCCACTGGGTGCTTATTACACGACAGGTGCTACGCATAGAAGGAAGATCTCACCGTATCATCACACCTACAAGGTAGAGAGTAGAGACTTTTCATCAATATCCGCTGTGAACTGGAAAAAGTTGTATCACACGTCCAAGGTCAAGCTTATAAATGGTAGAGCTGGGAGTCGCATTTGGGTCACAGCCACAGCCATGTCTGTCCTGCTGTGTCCTGTGTTCTCACCATGTGAAAAGAGGTTCCCATTGCCAGAAAATGAGGAAGAGCTAGAGAAGCAGCTGCTTGGGCATGTAGAAGCCATCCTGTTTTCTGGGACCCAATGCTTCTCTCCTTTCTCTCCCTAACTTCCTCCCGGACACAAATGCATGCACGCACGAACAGACACACAGGGTTTCAGGTGATAGACTCGTAAAGCCTAACAACTCTTTGAGGCAGGCACTATTATTCCCGTTTTACAGCTACGGAGACTGAGCTTGGAGATGTTACTCCAACTAATCAAATTCAGCAAAATATAAAGTAGGAGGCTCGAGGTATGCACCAAGGATGTCTGACTCCGGGCCCCATACTCTTAGCCAGGAGGCCCTACGGTAGTTCATCTAATAATGAGAGACAGAGTATTGATGGTCCAGGAGCTGCTTCTAATTAAGATGCTGTCTCATGATGAGAAACACACACTGAAAATTATGGCCCTTTAGTCGATTTTATATAAGACGTAAGTCAAGTGAGTACAGACGGCTTCAAGATTTAGTTGTACCATTATGAACAACACAAGACTTCTAACACTCAAAAAAGACAGCACCAAAACAAAACAAACAAAAAACAAACCTGGAGGCCAACGTCCAATCATAGGGATTAGATTATGGGTCACAAATAGGTTAGAAAGCTGAGAGGCCATTACAAAGAAAGACAAAGAAGGATAGGACATACAAACTCCTTGCAACTTATTAGATGGCAAGAGCAGAATACAAAAGCATCTACGGTTTGATCTCATGTTACTTTGGTAACACGACATGGGGAGTGAGGACATGTGGAGAGAGAAACCGAGTCTGAGACAAAGCAGAGAGGTGAAGCTATATACAATGAAAAGTAAACAGTGGGTCTAGTACGTCTGGGGTGATCTTTGTTGCTGCTTTCCTTTTACTTGTGGCTGTTTTCTAATGGTCTACGTACGGTAAGTAAACATCCGTTATTTTATGATTTTTACCAAGTTGTTTTTTAAGCCTAAGAATGTGTATGTAGGTGAGTGTCCGACAAAAAGAGAGTCCAACGAGGCTCAGAAAAGATTGTGGGAGACCAGACCAGCATTTCCCAGACTTTAGAGCGCATGGGTATTTCCAGAAAAGAGTTACATTTGGCAAATGAAATCCATTTGGCAAATACTCTCTCTCTCTTTAGTGACTTGAACTGTAGAGTCTCATGTTAACGAGAGCTCCTTCACACGGACTTAAGCGGGAAGATGATGAATTTATAGGACCACAGAACACTTGTGTGTGTGCATAGGACATGATCTTACAGCTCCAAGGGGCCCACCTTGGGCAGTGTTTGCTTACAGCTCATTATTTATTCATCTCTACAATCTGTGCATAGTCAAAATGCCAACCTCTCCCTCCCAGGAATTCCCTTCTCTAACACCTATGACACTAACGAAGTTTTTCTCTCAGCACCTCCTATAAATATTTCCAGAACTGAAGGAAAAGCGGAATAAATATTCTTCCTCCTTTTAGGCAGGGGACACCCGGATCTGTGGCTGTCATCTCAAGTCAGAATCTCTGGTGATGCACGAAACATCAAGCTTCCTCAGTGATGCTGCGGCCCCAAAAGCATTACGCTGAGTGGTATACTTTATACAAGAACTTGTTTGGCGCCCTACTGGCCAGCCTGGATACTTCTCAGAGGAGGTCAGCAGGTGGCTGAGGCAGTGGCGGCTGATACACTGGAACAGCACGCAGTGGGGCAGTACTGAGGCCTCTGACTATGTGGGTTCCTTGTTGAACCCGCTTTTACCTGGCCATGTGGTCCCTAGTGGCGCTGTGGCCTAAAGACACTTAGGTTTACACATATGTCCCTGCTAGTCCAAGGGTGGTGACCTCAGGGCATCAAGATTTGGGGTGTTTTTGGAAATGTGGCCTCAGACAGAATCCACCATTTCAACAGTTAAGCCTGCTGTGTCCAGATTACAAATGTTCAAGACAGAAGGTGAGGAGGGAGACCCTCTTAGTTCCCCGAGCTCTGTTTGGAAAAGGGACTTTCTGTGTCAATATATCTGAGATTATCACCCAGAATGGAATGTGTACACAGCTAAAACTCATTAATCCAATGTTCTACATCAAGGGATATAAAATTCCTGACAGGAACAAACTCCCAAGAGGGTCACAATACATCCTTTTGTATTTTCTTTTTAAATCTTGTATCACGACGTGAAAACCCCCACTGACTGCAAGAGAAACCACCCATTTCTCTGACGGGCATTAATTTTTTTGTATGTAGTGACAGTCTGGCCAGGAAAGCCTGTCAGGGTGAATGGACAAAGGCCAAATTCATGTGGAGGTGACTTCTCCAGGATGCACGGTTCTGATCCTATGAAAGTAGGCTGGGATTGATTCCAACAGTCTCTGTGGGCCCACTGTTGTGGGCAACAGTGAATTCTAAAAGACTCATTTTTCCAATTTTACCAAGAGGGGGCTTAAGTAGTTGTGGAGAAGAGTTTGTAGCCTGGTTATCTTGGGAAAGAGAAATCGGCCCACCTTTTCAAGAGCAGAGCAAGAATCCAAACACTGCTAACATCAACGACGCTCACATTCTTATCCAGGGTTCATTCACCTCTAGAGGTTCTTTTCCTAAACAGAAGGCTGAAGGAGCCAGAAGCCCTGCTGGGAGGCACAGCCAGGGCTCTAAGAGGTCTTGCTTCCGACACTGTGGCCCCCTTGTTGGGTCTCCACAGGGAAGGCCAATAGGCCTGTCTGGCTGTGTGCACACATGTAGAGGGCCAGGGTCTCCTGCTGCCCTCCTCACTCCCATGTCACATGGGATAGATGTGTTCTGGGCCGTGTCTGGGGTCTGCACCCCTGGGGGCATGAGGGAAAGGGGAGGCCCCTAACAGCACTGGGTTTTTCTGTTTTTTTGTTTGTTTATTTTTTATATCACCAGGTCCGGACACCATTTCCAACAGCCCTGACCCTGCAGGACATGACGCTGAACTTAACGACACATGGCTTTGAAAGAAATCCGGTCAGATCTGAGGGGTATGGAGGGAAAGAGAAGACAAAGCATCCACGTCCTGGACCCAAGACTTGGAATCTGAAGGACATTCTTACTGAAATGGCCCAAGTCAGGCAGGCCAATGTTGCTGTTGTATAAGGGAGAAAACCTAAGGCGGATGGGGTTATGGAATCATGACAGCGATGCCTCTATGGAAGAAGGCCACTCTGTGCTGCAAAATCAGACCACTGACCAACGCTTGTGGGTTCACCTTGGGACCTTTAGAGACAGGAGTATCACTGACAATCTGTTGGGGTCTCCTTGTGAGCTCTAAGAGGGTCCTCGTGTAGAGACTGGCACAATGGTATTCCCACCTCACACTCCGCCATGAAGATTAAATGATGGTCATGCAATGCCTCGAGCATGAGCATGGTTCCTGGTGGGTGTTGAACAGGTGGGGTTCTTCTAGAACACTCACTCTCTGGCTTGCTTGCTTAGGATGCTTCACAAGGGAGGAGTTGAATCATCAATGCACGTGTATGTTCAAACTCAAATGCTATTTCCAAAATAAGCGGACTTTAAAAATCTGTGGAAAATAGATTCACACCAGAAAGCAGAACCTGGATTGTAAGCATGTGGAGATATCCGACAGTTCAGCTTGCCACCAACCAGCATCTGGCGGTGTAACAGGATGCGGTTTCTTAAAGCAATTTCCTAGTTCTCCCATGGTTTTGACCACAGTGGTCTGGTATGCTTTTTCTACACTTCTGGATGGAAGCCAACTAATGAATCTTCAGGTTAAAAGTTCGATGGAGAAAAGACTGTTCAGGCACCAAATGAGGCTGTCCAGGACTCAAGTCAGAAGAGAACCAAAGAATCAGAACTACCAGTCCAATATGGACCCATAGAGACAGCAACGTGACAGTGTCCTGAGGGAGGCCCAAGAAGGGAACTGGGAATGACGAGGGCTTAGTGTGGGGTACAGGTATTGAACCAGTCCCGTGAACTCAAGCACATCTGGGATTCTGGAGAGCTTTTCCTGCCATCTCCAGCAGGTCCACAGGCCCCAGGTCATGTGGCACAGTTTTCCTCTCTCACTCTTGTGCTTAGCATCAGTGAATAGAAGAACAGAGAGCTGAGGACAGGAGGAGCCCCTCACCCCAGTGCTTTATGGGAGTTGGCCTGTGACAGGCACTCTCAGAGCTTCCAGGGACTTAGGTGAATGAAGGTAGGGCACTCAGCTTCCCCAGAATGGGGAGCGAAACAGAGTCACCATGGACCACAGGGAGTAGCACATGTGATTTTCGGTTTTCAGTCCATCTCGCTACCAGACTATAAGACCTGTACGTACCATTATATTTCTGTCTCTCTGATGGTGGTACTTTAAAATGGTAGGAGCTTAGTATACAGTTGCTACTGGTGACCAGTGAAGAGGGACTGAGTCTTTGCTACTTTGCTACAAGGAAGTTGCTACATCCTTGCTACTTTTCTGAGGCAGATTCCAAGGGAAATGTTTGAATAACCGAAAAGTCACAAAAGACGACTAGGGTCAAGATTCTATTATTCCCCAAACCAAGCTATGTGGGTGTGTATAAACAAATAACATATGAAGAGCTTCTTCACTCTAATAATGTTTTAAAATACATGATAACATTGAAAGAATATTTACATGGAAACAACAAACGATATAAAACCTTGTAAAATAACCTAATGAATGTCTTAAGGAACATTACAGTGCAAGTATTCAACCAATGGCATCATTGCATTTGTTATTTTCAAAGAAAAGAGAGCAAAGAGTTTAAACCTCACCTGACAACACACATCAAAGGAAGTCTCACACGGATTAAAGGCTTAAGGTAAAAACTACTAACAGTACCAACTATTAGAAGATGAATAAAGGAGGAGTCTGTACATATCAAAACAATGAAAGAATTAATGAAACAGAACAAAAATTAAAGGTGTGTGTTCATTAAAAGACTTGCCACAGCCCTACACGGTGGAAGAGAGCACCGTGGACAACCAGCCACAATCCCATCCAGTTGCCATGCAAACAGGTGAAGCCTGGGAGCTCTGCAAATTGCAAGTCAACTGCAAGGCCCCCAAAGCCCAGAAGGGAATCCCCAGCTTTCCCTGCCCAGCATCAGCTTTCACCTGGAACAGGGGATCGCCAATGTTGCACCCCGCAGGCGACATGTGGTACAGTCTGGAGATATGGAGGCTGTCACAACCGCAATGGTACTCACAGCAGCAATGCTGCAAACATCCTACAGCAAACAAGACAGACTCTGGAGCAAAGAATGACCTGACCCAAAACGTTAGTAGAGCCAAGGCGAAGAGCCGTGCCCTGGAAGAGAAAAGGCAGTTACCCTGTGGTGACTCATGCCTGACAGTGATGACTGCCCAGGTGAAGAGGGGAAGAAAGGGACACAGGTCCAAACCTTGAGACTACCAGTGGAAGGTGGAAAAACCAGCAGGTTAATCCCTGCCATAAGCTGCATAAAGCTTCATCTTGAATACAGTTGTAGCTTGCTGCGGCCTTCGTTTTGTCCATGACCTCCAGCACACCTTACAGTGCTCACGAGTAACCACATTCTTGGAAAGGTGTGACGACAGCCTATTAAATATGCAGATAGAGAGCACCTGGGTGGCTCAGTCGGTTAAGCGTCTGACTTTGGCTCAGGTCATGATCTCGCAGCTCCTGAGTTCGAGCCCCACGTCGGGCTCTGTGCTGACAGCTCAGAGCCTGGAGCCTGCTTCGGATTCTGTGTCTCCCCCTCTCACTGCCCCTCCCCACCTCTCAAAAAATAAATAACACTAAAAAATTTGTTTTTAAATATACAGACAGATTGTATGGATCTGTACACCCGGAGAAGGGCGACAGAGGAGACAAATCACCCCAACAGGCCCACCAGTTAAAAACTCTATAGAAATACTCGATCTCCTCTTCTTTTGTTTTCCTGCAACTTCATTACGAGGTATATTTTATTTGTTTTATCTCGCCTTACTATCCCAACGTTTATTGTAATACTTTTTGAATGTATGTTTTACCTTCATTTGCCTTTATTCCTCTTTTTTTCCAAAATGTGTCCCTGAATTACTTTCAAAAAGAAATATTAAAAACAGCCTAAGCTACTATAAATGATAATTTAAAACACAAGTTAGAAAACACTTTGAAGAAGGCAAGCTCAATATTCTTAATATATAAAGAGTTCTTTCAAATCAATAGGGAAACCATTAGGAATGTAACTGAAAAATTGACAAAGGGTATGAACAAATGCTTTGGTGAAAGAAGAAATACAAATGGCCAATAAACACTTCTGAAAAAAACATTTGACTTCAATACTAATAAAAAAATGGAAATGGAAGTAACAAATACTAGGGTATACTTATAAAATTGGCAAACATTACAAATATAATTGCTGTTCATATACGCTGGGGTGGCAAGTGAATGCAAATTATCCAATCTTCTTGAAAATCATTTTGATTATGAGTAATTTTAAAAAGAAATAACTGGCTTCTAATTATAAATGCTACACTTGCTTTTGCAGAAAGTTTATAAAATACTGAAAAGCATAAAAATGAGAATCAGAATAGGCTAGCACTTCAGCGACTGAGAAACAAATAATTTTAACTTTCTTCTATATTTTTCTCAGTCTTTTTAAGGGTATCTTTGTGTGTGTACTGTGTTGTATGTTCAGTTTGCTACGGTTCTTTTTTCATTTAATACCGTGTGTGAGCATGATCCTGTGCCGTCGCATCATCTTTAAAAATGTAACTTATGATTGTATAGGGGCGCCTGGGTGGCTCAGTCAGTTAAGCGTCTGACTTCAGCTCAGGTCATGATTTCCCAGTTCATGAGCTTGAGCCCCGCATCAGGCTCTGTGCTGACAGCTCAGAGCCTGGGGCCTGCTTCTGATCCTGTGTCTCCCTCTCTCTCTCTCTCTGCGCCTCCCCCACTCATGCTCTCTGTCTCTCAAAAATAAACGCTAAAAAATTTTTTTAAATAAAAATGTAATTCATGATTATATAATAAGTCACATGGATACATCTATATAATAAGCCACTCGCCTTCTATGGGACATGTAGTTTTTTTACTCTTTTGTTTCTGTGTGTCATCAACAAGGCTGTGAAAAGATCGTTGTGACTCAGTATTTTCTGTACCTTTAATAATTGCTATTTGCCGAGGTTATTCTTCGAATAACAGGAAAACACATCTATTGTGAAAGAGACAAAACCTGAGAAGCTTTGCCACCCACATACTCTCATTACAGCTATTTCCCAAGGATATACTTCAGACAAAGTGGCCCCAGACAGAACTTAAGAAGTTCTTAAGAAGGGATGGTGGAGAGAGATGAAGGCAAGCATGTGGGTAAAAGTAAACATTAATGGTATAAAACGAGGGTAACAGCTTGGAAGTTACAAGAATGTGGAACCCAAACACATACCAACAAGAGCAGGTGAGTTAGAGCAAAAGCGTTCTGAGCTTTGTCCCTGTATTGTTTGGGATGGAGATATAGGTACTGGGCAAGTTTACACGCTCATAAGCAAAGGGTGTATGTCAAAATTTCTGGATTCAGTGCTCATAAAATACAAATAGAGTTAACTAGTTTCAAAACTGATGGACCAAAAAAAAAAAAAATTAGGAAAAATAATCCAAAGGGGGAAAAAAAAGGGAGAGAAGAAACATGGAAAGCCAAGAAATAATAAAAAGTAGAAACTACTAGTAAGAGGATGAAATTACCACACATATGTAGGCTGAATGCTTCAGTTCAAGATTAAAACACAGAATGAAAAACAAAACCATGCTATTTGCTGTTAACAGACAAATGAACCAAACAGGTTGAAAGCAAAAGGATAAAAAGAGATATACCAGGCTCATACCAACTAACAGAGCAGAGGTGGCTGTATTACCCAAAATATGGCAATTTTAACATCAGGATTCTCAGTTATCATGATTTAAACCATAAGGACTACTAAAAACAAAGAATCAAACACAATGACAAGAGGTTCACATCACTAGGAGAGCAATCTTCCTAAACACGTATGCACTTAATAAGACAAAAGTCAACCCAGGTATAATGGACACTTAAATATCAAAGAGGACAGCAGAAAGTATTCAGAAGCAACTATAACAGAAGATATTCATGACCTCAAGGTAGGGAAGGATTCTTTCACCTACCTGAAAGTGGAGGTGATACAAAAAGCTTGAGAAACTGGAGAGCACTGAGTGAACAATTTCTATGTATCAAAAGATACCACAAACAGAGCAAGAAACATGAGACCCCAAACTGGAAAGAATATTTGGAGCACCTAACTGAAAAAAAAGTGAGTATCCAGAACAGAAGAATAATACTCCTATAAATAAGAAAAAGACACCTCAAATACAAAAACTGACAAAAGATTTGAACAGGAACTTAACAAATCAGAAAGTCACAATGGCCAACAAATATAAGAAAAGATGTTCATAAATGCCAAAGAAACCACAATAAGACACCATTTCATAGGCACTGTGTTGGCATAAGTTTTTTTTTTTTTTTTGGTTTTTGTTAGGCGCAGAAGTGTTTTGTTTTTTTGTTTGTTTGTTTGTTTCGCTTTAAGCACAGAAAAGAAGTACAGGCAGGGACGTGAAACAACCAGAACGTCTGTATAGTGATGATACAAAGAGGAATAGAACAATCACTGTGAAACACGACGGGGCATTTCTAATAAAGTTGAAAGCAAGCATTTGTTATATGTCAGCAATTTCATTCCTGGGTCTATGCCCTGGGAAAACGTTTGCACATGTACTCATGGAGACATACAGAAGGATGTTAATATCGGCATTGTTTATGATGGAACAAATTGAAAAAATAAATGGGCAAACAGTAGAATATGTTACTGTTTACAATGCTGAATACAATCTAATAGAGAATGTGATTGAAATCCAGCTACATGCAGCAGCATAGATAAATCTCAAGAATATAGCATTGAGTGAGCAAATGTAGTATGAGGCCAGTGACAAAGACATTCCAAAGCAAGCAAAACTACACAAAATATCATCAAGGGATGCAAATTTACGCCAAGCTATAAAGAAAATTAATGTAGCAGTAAACACAGAAGTCGGGATAATGGTTACCTCAAAGTGAGGAGGAAAGGGGAAGACACAAGGGGGGCTTCAAATTTAAGGCAATGATCTATTTCCTACTGTTGCTGATAGATACCCTAGTGGTCTTCGTACTGTTACAATACTTGCTACTATATTTGTATTGTTGATCCCTTTCAAGGTGACTATCTATTTTGTATTCAGTAAAAATAATTCTAAAAATTAAAAACAAGAAGTGTGCTAGTTAAAAACATTTATTCATTAGTGTAGGTCTGGTCCTAACCCTACTCACAACAATACGGTTAATCATGAGGAAACATCCCTCCACGAACTACAAAATACCAAAACGGAATGTGGTGATGCCACGAATTATTCTGGTTGTATTTACCATCCCTGAAATTAGTCTAAGTTATTTATGCCTTGTGTGGGCTGAAGAAGAAAATATTCTGAGTTGATTCACACTGTGTGAGATGTATACTGATTTTCTTGGATACCCAAAATGTTTCACTGAGTCAGGAGCTGATACCAGTGACGAGTTTAAAGAGATGTATCTATGCTGCTAGAAATCTTTGCCTGATGAGAAAGTTTTAGCTTTAGAATAAGAAAAAAAAATGTGAGAAAAAGCTATGCGGCAGACCATCTTTTCCAAAAGTGGCTGCAACACGGTCTTCCTCATAATGAAACCTGGACACGACTCATAGAGGGAGGTGGAGTCTCTCTTCCCTCTTCTTGAACTTAGAGCTTCTCAACCAATAGAGTATGGAAGGAGAGATGCTGTGTGACTTCTCAGTGTAGCTCCTGAAATGTGATTGAGAGCTTCTCTCTTGCTGGACTCTTGAAATCCAGCTGCTAAGCTCTGAGGATGCCCAAGAGGGCCCCTATGGGTGCTACAAGCCAGCAGCCCCAGCTGAGGCACTAGCTGATATCCAGCATCAAATGCCAACACATAAGAACGTGTTCAACTTGACTCCAGCCCCAGTCACCATCTGACTACAACCACAGGAGAGACTCCAAGTGCAAACTTAGCCAGCTGAGCCCCATCAACCCCAGGAACCATGACAGGTAATAACAGTAAGTGATGGTTGTTATTTTATGTCACCAAAACTGGAGTGGTTTGTCACTGAGCCATAGGCAATTGGAACAAACTATGATGTTAAGCTCCCCTAAAGTGAAGGAAAGATGATCTAGAATTTTAAATGGATGCCAGACACCCGGAGTATAAAATGTAGCTTTGCCACTAACTAGCTGTGTGCCTGATTAACTTCTGGGAGCCTCAAGTTTCCTAGGTGAAAAACTAGGGACTCCTATCAACTTATACCTTTCAAAGTTTTTCAAACAAGGAATCTGATATCCCCATACTGTACATTGTGCACAGGAAGCAATAACGGCCAGCTAATGATTTTACTGTGGTTGGGGCTGGCATTTAGCTGGCTTTCATTCTCTCCCAGACCTCCTCCATCCTTATGAGCCATGGAGAGAATTCTCTACTGCTGACTGGCTGGGAACACATCAACTTTGTTTGCAACTCTCATAGGAGGGACCATTTGGTCCAAATTTCATCTCAGAGTTCTCTCTTTTCTCCCACTCCTTAAAAGGGGTCAAGCTTCCTGAACAGCTAAGCCTAGCAAGTAGGAGAGGCAGCATAGTCTGGTGCTGAGGGCATAGACTCAGGAGCCTGGCTGCCTGAGTTCACATCCTAGCGCTGCCTCTTACTAGATTTGTGATCCTGTATATTCTCTGTGCCTCATTTTCTTCATCTGAAGAATGGAACTGATAATATGAACACGTGTGTTGGGGAACTACGAGGATTAAATTAACTCAGTAAACAAATATCATGCTTAGAACCTTGACTGGCACCTAGCAAGATCTTCATAAGCAACGACAGCACTTGGTCATTAACTTGGAGGGAAGTAATTTACTTTGGTAATGCAAAGAGTAGAACTCAGTAAAAATGGAAGGGCTGGCTTCCCTCCCAACTGGCCGCTACGAGAGAGCAGGAGCGGGGCTCTGGCCAGGGGACTGCATGCTCTGCTGTGTCATCTCGAAGAGAAGCCCGAGTAGCCAGGGCTCGACAGCCACTGGGGACAAAGCTGAGGGCAACATGTGATTCACAAACAGTCGGCTATACCTTCAAAGTCTGCAACAGAAAAACTCGTGCCCTGAAATAATTGACATGAAAAGTGTGACTCACGTACCCGACAGTGTCTAGAAGAACAGTTTAGAAAATAAGAATCAAACTGTTCTACCGACAATGGGAAGGCACAGTGAGGAAGGGCTCCTTCATCTGCAAGGCAGTGCTCAATACCCTAATTATAGGGCACAAGGAAAAATGCCGATCCTTTTCATCCTAAGTGATGTTCACACCCTGCGCCTTCCCTCTTTCTGCTCTCAAGGAAATGAAGGAGAGCAGGGCTGGTTTGGCTTCCTCTAAAGGATTGCTCCCCCACCAAAGACACTGAGTATTGAGTATCGTTAGCAGGAAATGCTTCTGTAGCACAATGCAAATAAAGGTAGTAAAACTCACATAACCATAGCAGGCTACATGGTGAAATTGGATCTAATTAGCGAGTGTCAATATAGTATTCCTTGCTAACTTTAACACTTGCATCCTTTGCTATTTCAAGGAGTCTGCAGAAGACTTCGTTAGACACGCAACCTAACTGCTTGTACTTCCTGTTAAGTCGCTTCATATTAATAAGGTAGCTTCTCTCTGAAATTCAAGTGTCACATAGAAAGCAAAATTTGGCTTTTGAGCAACAGAATCCAGGAGCATAGGTACCACTATCCTAATAAGGTTGGCACTGAATGAGGAAGTGCAGCCGAGGGTGACAGGTGTAATTAAAATTATGTTCAGCTGCTGATCTGCCAGACAGATAAATTCCATAAGCACTAAACTGCATCGGTTTACTGAGGAAAAAAAAAAAGGTCCAATTGACTGCTCATTTCTTATTCAATACAACGCTGATTTAAAGCTGGGACCCTGGAACTTCCCTGCGATTAATGAAATCTCACCAGGTCTTTGGAATAAAAGGTGCATCAATCTTTGACCCATAGAAATGTTTAAGGTATTAACGCAGATCATGAAAGAAAATGTCTTGCTTACTGCTGTCTACCCCACCGGTGCTCTACAGTTTGGACACTGTCATGCACACTCATGTCCTGAGAGAACACTGAGCAACGCGCAGGAAGCCACCTGGCATGTAAGAAAAGAAGGAGAACCAGAAAGCGAGGCAGCAATGAGAAAAAGATTGAATAGCCACTGATGCCACGATTTTTTTTTTAAGTGTATTCATTTTTGAGAGATAGACCATGAGTGGGGGAGGGACAGAGAGGGAGACACGGAATCGGAAGCAGGCTCCAGGCTCTGAGCTGTCAGCACAGAGCCTGACGTGGGGCTCGAACCCACAAACCGTGAAATCATGACCTGAGCAGAAGTTGGACACTTAACCGACTGAGCCACCCAGGCACCCCTAATGCCATGATGTATTAATCACCTCTACTATGCAGGTGTAGTAAGACTGGAGGCAGCACAGGTGAGATAAGGCCTGGAAAGAAGACCTTACTAGCAAGATGGACAGTAGTGGGAAAGAAATCTAGACTTAAGAGTATTTGCTACATACCAGTGCTCCTGCCTCTATCACCCTCTTTTGATTCATTCATTCAACATTTACTCCACAGATATTTCATGAGCATACATTACATGCTAAGGACTTTGTTCTACCTACAGGATGGTAAATAAAATACAGTGACTGTCCTCAAAGGCAACAAAGACAAACAGATCAAGAGGAAATACAAAACTGATAAAAAGTGATGCAGAGGTTACCACGAACAAACTATTAACCCATTTTACAGATGATGAAATTCAGGTTCAGAGGTTAGAGCTGACTAGTGGAGGAACAAAGGCTGTAATCCAAATCTGTTTGACTTCAAACCTGTAATGTTTCCACTCTGCATTTCCTTCTCTCTGCAGGAGGAACACACTACTGAAGACAGATGGGGAGATGACCCCCCTGCTCAGGATGCGGTGGCCAAGGAAAAGGCCACCTATAAACTTATAGGCGTAACCTATAAAAAATAGATGAGGATGGTGGTTCTATGAATGTTTACCACTAAGCAGAAGGCAGAAATGGAGACAAACTCATCTGCAGGAGGTACGCTTCTATATGCCTGAGTTGTGCGGGCTCCTTACGGCACACAAGAGGGAGTGGGACTGACTGGGGAAAGACCCACGTCGTTGAGAACATCCATGCTCAGGGTGGTGGGGACCCGAACAGAAATAGCATCCCAGTTCCACCACACGGAGGTAAGACAAGACTATTGTAATGGTTAATTTTATGCATCAACGAGACTCGGCCATGGCACCGAGATGTTTGGTCAAACATTATTCTAGACATTTCTGTGAAGGTTTTTTGTTTTTTTTTTTAAGATAAATTAACATTTAAATCAGTAGATTCTTAGTAAAGCAGATTATGCTCCATAGTGCGAATGAGCCTCATTCTACTAGTTGAAGACCTGAAAAAAAGACAAGACTGACCTCCCCCCAAAAATAAAAGGAAGTCTGCCTGTAAGCTGTTGTTGGATTCAAAATGCAGTATCAATCTTCCTTTCACTTCAGCCTGCTGGCCTGCCCTGCACATTTTGAACTTGTCAGCTTCCAAAATTGCATGAGCCGATTCTTTAAAATCAATCACTCTCTCTATACAATATATACGTGTGCATATACACATATGCATACATATTACACACATTTACCCTGTTGGTTCTGTTTATCTGGAGACTTAACTAATGCAATTAAACATTAAAACACGGAACTAGGAAACCAGCTTCCATCGCCCTGAGGATCCTACTATACCTATAATGGGATGAATCCTGGCTCCCAGGTGGTCGTCTGAGTCAAGATTCAGACAGGGAACAAAGACAAACAGACTGAATGGCTTAGTCAACTTTTTTTAGAATGAGTAATTTATTCAATCATTTGATAGGTATTTATTGAATGCCTACTATGTGCCATGCCTTGGGTTAGGTGCTAGAGAATCTGGCTGAGCTCTGCCTAGTATCTAGTGAATGAATACAATCTTCCACCTAAAAAAATTAAACTCACTTATTTTTTTTTTGAGCATTACATGTTCTAAAGAATTCCAACTCAAGTGACTAAATCTGGAACTCAGATTACCTGGAGGGCAAGGATCACGTGCAGGCTAGGGTACCAGCGGCAAGAATTCCTAATGAGAGATGTAGGGTTCTGGGACCCTGACTTGCAAGCTGGAGATTTTCTCCTTAAGCTCTATCTTTTGAACTTGATTCTTTTATTAGTGGGAATGCATGTGTGCCACAGAGATAGAGCCTTCAGAGACACATAGACCCCAACTTACCCAAATAATATAGTCATCAAAAGCTCTAAGGCCACTTGCATATAAAATCAATGCTTATAAAAATGTTATAGTGTTAAAGGAACCCTAAGGTGAATTCTTTTGTAGAACCAATGAAACCCCCCTAGAAAAGTACTAACAGAACTTTTTGTAGCAATAGAAATGTCCTGTGTCATAGACCCAAGATGGTAGGCACTAGCCAAGTGTGGCTATTAGTCACTTGAAACGTGGCTAGTGTGATCAAGGAATTGAGTTTTCAGTTTTATTTAATTTTAATTCATTTTAATAACCAGATGTGGCTAGTAGCTATCGTATTGGAGACCCCAGCTCCAGACTAACTGAAAGGTGTGGTAAAAGGGTGTTTTAACAGACCAGGTGTGCCCAGGCATGGGGACACTTCTTCCATCAACCCTATTACTGCCAGATTACCCCATTAGCAGTCTGGCTGGCTGTGGTCTTCCCTCCCGGCTTAGTACCTACTGCCCCTATGTGTCCCTCACTCTCTTTTGCACACAAGCAGGCAGGGAACTCAACATCAAGGAGACATTCGACCACCCTGAAAAGCCCACTGGCCAAGGAACGGATGAGGATGATGGGATGGACCATGGGGTGGATGACAAAGAAAGGAGGTATCTATGAAGTACTATGGTTGGAAGAAATTTATTACCCTCCAAGTCCTGTCTTCTTCAGATTATAGGAAGCCAATTTCCCATTTCCCCACAAAATGCTAGGACAGAGGGGGTAGGGATTTTTTTCCTTGGGGTACCCACACCTCTTTTGCTCTGCTCTTTAAGTCAGAGTGCATTTGACACATTAGAAGGTCCAGTCATCACAAGAGACTTGTCCCCATGTTAGATTTATGAATCTCCTCTATGGGAGGCAAGTTATATTCCCAGGAAGAGAGGTGAGGGGCCGTACAAATGACCGTTACAGCAGAAAATGAATGCTCTCCAGCCATGTGAAACAGACTAGTAAATAATTAGCCGGACTCTCACTGGGAAAAATGCTAGGTCCCTGAGGAAATGTAATTCATGCCACCATCACTTGCTGACTCTACATGACAGAATACAGGAGCTAGCAGAGAATGTTCATAAATCCAGCATGGCAGTATGGTTCTGGTGGCTTTTATATGTTCATAATCATGTCCACGGGCACCTTTGAGCAGCAGAAGGCCCTGGAGGTTTCCTCCTGCTCCATGGGGACACCAAGAGATAATGTATGTGATGGTGGAGATGTCATTCCTGGGGGCATGTTTCATATCCCACACCACCGCTTATAGTAGGAAGCTTGCAGATGTTCATGGGGTACAGAGAGCAGGGAGGTATTTACCTCTCACCTACCCACCCACTCAAGGGCTCTCTGGAAATAAAATGACCTCAGAGAGGTGAATGACAGAATTAATCCACAGGTGAACATATGGAAAGTCTCCTACAGAGACCCACCTCTAGAATAAAAGACTTAGTGGTAATTAACAACTGGTTTAAAGACAATGACACAGCCAGACACACAATGCACCATTCAGAAAAGGAAGTGGTTAGTGTAGAACCAAGAAAAAATGAGAGTTTCAGAGGCAAGTATGGACAGTGTCTGTCCACTGAAACTCTCTGTGAGGGATATGGTTCCGCAGCCCATGGAAGGTCATGTAAGACTAGGAAGAACAGGTCACCTAGCTATCTTAGCTAGGGTGTGGGAAGGACAGCTCATTTCTAACCATCAATTAAGTGCCCTTGTTCCAATTCCCTGCTCACCTAACAAGCACCGATTCTTATGTGGCTCTCCCAAAGCTCTCTCAGGGTGAGGGAAGAACCGCCCTATGATGTGAGTATTCCAGTCCCCATGTTTCACAACTATCCAGAGTTGATAAATAAACTATCTTGATTTTGGTTTATAGAGTGGTCTCTTGAGAAATTGTTTAAGGTGACCTTATAACTGAGGGACTGAGCCACTCTCAATGGGAAAATAAAATCAAGGGTTCAGATCTGTAAAGCTGAGATTGAAACAGATCCAAATTGTGGTAAATACGTTGAATTAAAAGTTGCTTTCCATGATATTTGTCATAACCAACCATTCCCTAATGGTAAAACTATGTGACTTCACTATGAATCAGGATAATAGCTATTATTAGTCTACTATTTTTAGTAGTATAATATTAGTCTACTCTGCACCAGATACTTTAAGTTGTCATATTGACTGATCTTTAAAACAATGCTGGGGGCGCCTGGGTGGCTCAGTCGGTTAAGCGGCCGACTTCGGCTCAGGTCATGATCTCACGGTCTGTGAATTCGAGCCCTGCGTTGGGCTCTGTGCTGACAGCTCAGAGCCTGGAGCCTGTTTCAGATTCTGTGTCTCCCTCTCTCTGACCCTCCCCTGTTCATGCTCTGTCTCTCTCTGTCTCAAAAATAAATAAACGTTAAAAAAATTTTTTTAAAACAATGCTGGTGACATAAGGTTTATCTCCCAATTTTCAATACCAGGGAACTGAGACCAGAGAAGACGAGTAATGGGTCCAAGAGCTGGGATTAGGCCCCAGGTCCACCTGCTCCAAAATCCTTGCACATCCAACTCCAGCAATAATTTTCAAACTTTGTTTGGCAGGGAGCTCAGAGATCACGCTAAGGGGCAAGCTGGAGGCCAAGAAAAAACCAAATTTGTTAGCTTCTGTAAAGAAAGTACTTGAAGAGGTTTTGTCTAGTTTTCTACCAACTGAATTTTACCTGTTTGGTGTTGAAATTAGCCTCATAGAGGAAGTACGTTAAAAAAAAAAAAAAAAAGGTGCACACGTCCACCTAAATAATGTGAGCTAAGACGCTTCTGCTAGTTCATGAAATCATGTGTACTTTCTAGGAGTCAAAATCCATCCTCTTAAAAATGGACTTGTGTTCCTCTAAGGAATTACTGAATTCATTCACAGTGAATAAACTACACTGTATTGGAAATTCTCCTTTACACGTAAGTTCTTGAGAACACGAACAAAAGCCTAATACACAGCACGGCACACTTAAAAACTATATTGGGCAGAGTGATGGATGAATGAATGAATGAATGAATGGAGGAAGTAATATCCTGCCACTCTTGGGGACAATGACCATTACCTCTTGACCCACAGCCATCCAACTACCACATCATGATTCATTTAGCATTTATTCAGCAAACATTTATTGCTGGACAAGTGACCAGTTTTAAAGTCCTGATCCACTCATGGAACTGGAGAGTGTGATGCTAAGTGAAATAACTCATACAGAGAAAGACAGATACCGTATGTTTTCACTCTTATGTGGATCCTGAGAAACTTAACAGAAACCCATGGGGGAGGGGAAGGAAAAAAAAAAAAGAGGTGAGAGTGGGAGAGAGCCAAAGCATAAGAGACTCTTAAAAACTGAGAACAAACTGAGGGTTGAAGGGGGGTGGGAGGGAGGGAGAGGGTAGGTGATGGGTAGTGAAGAGGGCACCTTTTGGGATGAGCACTGGGTGTTGTATGGAAACCAATTTGACAATAAATTTCATATATTGAAAAAAAAAATAAAATCAATAAGTGCTAAAAAAAAATAATAAATAAAGTCCTGATCCACTCAATGCAGCTTTAATGCAAAATTAACGACTATGCCTCAGCAATTCAACCCATGAGGGAAGATGGTAAACGCGGCCGTGAAAAACAAAGGACACAAACTACAATTCGCAAAAGAAGAACTGTAAATGGTCAAATAAAAAAAGGTTTTGTGCCTCCCTAGTAATCAAAATAATACAAACAAAAATGAAAATTGGTGGGGGGGGGTGGTGAGGGAAATCTAGCAAACAGGCAACATTAAAATAAAATGTCTTGGCCTTTTAAAACAATACCCTGTATTGGAAAGGCTGTTGGTATAAATGGCTGATATGACAGAAGAGAAGTTGGGACAGCATATTTTGGCAGGGAAGTTGGTGGTATGGATTAAAGACCTAAAATTATCTATAGTTTGACTGATTAATTTCATTCTAACCATTTATCCTACCAAAGATGTGTTTAAAAACTTAAATATAAGTTGTCCTTGAAGGAAGTATTTACAATAGCCAAAACACAAAACCAAAACCAAAGTAACAACTTAAACCAAGGAACTGGTTAAATATATTCTATAACCCAATACTATGTGTCTGTCAAAAATAAATTTGTCAAAAAAAATTATTTGGGGGAAAGTCTGTAATATATTACAAAGTAAAACAAAAGCAAAAGCAAAAACAAAACAGAAAAAAGAAAGTTTCAAAGCACTACCCAGAAAATCAAACTTGTTCACCTGAGTTCACATACTCTACATTTTTATGTACGTTTTCTTTTCTCTGTGTTCAATAATCAACACGCATTATTCTATCATCCTGTTGTGAAACAGTGTAAATCTCACAAACATAACCGACCATAACCTCTGACACCCACGTGGGATCTCCTGCCATAGCCTTGCTCTCTTTTTAGCTCTCTTTTTATTCTTCACAGCAGCCCTGACTGGGGAAGAGGTGAACTAAAGAGTGTGCAGCCTCCTCCTTGCTCAACACCAGAGTCAGGCCTCAGGCTCACCTCCCTCACGTCATGAGAATTCTTTCCACTACACTGAGGCTGGATCTGCCGATTGGATTAACCAGGGCCAGTTTCCGAAACGAGTCAGATCTCATGGTGAACTTGTCAGAGTTCATACAGCTCAACTGCCTTGGAAAGTGGCAAATACAATTACGCCATTTGTGTCGATGTAAATATTCTCTAGGGGGAGAACCTAGCAGCTACCACATTTTCAATTCTAATTCTTCCCCAAGAATTTTTGAAAAAATTATAGTATGTGTAGTAATGAAGAGTTTTGTTCTGTAAGCATTTTCCCCCAGAATCATAAAAGCACTTTCTTCCTGGTAAATTATACATGGCATAATTATAAGAAGATGGGCTGTGCTTTGGGTCTCATTTCATGGTGATTCCGTTTTAAAGCATTCTCTTTAATAAACTCAAAAAACAGCCTCCACTGTGGAGCTAAGAGGAAGTTTTGTTAGCAAAATCCACATCTACATTAGTGGATTCTAGGTTTTTTTTTTTTAATTTTTAAATGTTTTTATTTATTTTTGAGACAGAGAGAGACAGAGCATGTGTAGGGGATGGGCAGAGAGAAAGAGGGAGACACAGAATCTGAAGCGGAATCCAGGCTCTGAGCTGTCAGCACAGAGCCCGACACAGGGCTCGAACTCACGGAGCGTGAGATCATGACCTGAGCTGAAGTCGGACGCTCAACCGACTGAGCCACCCAGGCACCCCTAGTAGATTCTAGTTTTAAAGGGTAGGTACTATCTGGGGGATTAATATCAAGTTCTCAAGGCCTCGCCTCATTCCAGAACAACTCCTTATCACCATCATAAGATCAGGAATTAATGGGGCTGTGAAAATGACAATGGTAAGAATGATGAACAACTATACCAAGTACGGGTATAGCTTGTGTGGGGAACTGTCAAAGAGGAGCTCAGGATGTATCGATATGTATCAGCATTGCAATGATGGCAGGGACAAACATGGCAGGGACAAAATCATTTCTCTAGCTTTCTCTATGACCATCTGTCTCCTCAAACACACTACAAACTTCTGGAGGGCCTGATGTGCGGTAAGAGCTTGATAAATGTTTGTTGGGTAGCTGTGAACACCAATGAGAGGGGAGTTTTATCCTAGAGGAAAAATCCCTGGAGATGAGGAGGCATTGTGTGTTGACACAGGGAAGAGAGTATTCCAGGCTTGGGACCAACATAAGCCAGAGTCAAACCACATCAGAATGAATTGAGGGGAAAGTGAGTTTATGAGGCTGAGTGTACCAAAAGAGACACACTGCTGTTCCCCAGATAGTAGTTTTAAAAGATTAATCTGGAAGTGGAGTTCAGGGGGTGGAAAAGAGAAAAGAAGCAGCAGGAGACCCTATGAGTAGGTGCTACGGTGCAGGAGGTGGAGGTGACAAGGACCAGGGTGATGTCAGTGGAAGAAGGGGGAAGAGAGGTCATAAATGAATAAGCAGTGGACTGGTCCCATAGGGAAAATGACGGTCTGGGTGAGAAAACCAAAGAAGGGGAAGTCAGCACAGTTAGGTGGCAAAGCCCAGCATCGCCCCGAGGGAAAGCAAGAAGCGTTTTCAAAAGAAAGGAAGTAGCTGGTCAACACCCCCAAATTTCACAGAGAAGTCAGGAAGGAAGAATATTCAGAAGTAGCCCAGGATTTGGGGCTCAGCATTGCTGCAGTGAGTCTGAAGACCAAAGGTGAAGGTTCATAGGGTGAGGCGAAAGAAAGGGATGCAGTTAGCGTAGTCCACACAAGGAACCAAGAAGCTTCAAGGTTACAAGGCACCAAGACAGGGTGACCCTCCTGGGTACAAAGGATAGAGGAAGAAGCAGAGAGGGAGGGGCAACAGGAAAGAGGAAGAGGGAGGGTCAGCAGGAAGAAGGAATTCTTCTCCTTGTTCCTGAGGAGGGATGGATGGGCACCCAAAGGCAGCGAGTCACAGAGCTCAGCCCTATGACCTCAGTGCGGTCACAGCAAGAGGAAGGGCAGCTGCCATGGGAGGGGGGCAGGCAGGGGGACAGGGTGGTGCCCTTCCCTCACTGCTCTTTCTATCCTACAGGCTGAATCCATTCTCCCTTCTCTCTGGGGGACTCGCCTTGCAAGCTTAGACCCCCCAAATGCATTAAGGTGGCTCCCCAGGGGACACTTTCCCACTGGCCTCATTAACACCTACTAATCCTTCCAACATCAGATCAGGGGTCACTTCCTAATCCAAGTCCTCCTTCCCTGGCCACACCCAACAAGGTCAGATGCTACCACCTTTCTCGGTCATGGCACCTAGCTCTTACTCCTCACTGCTTCTCCTCTGTGCTCATCTCACTCCTAGCCATGTGATGTGCTTCAAAGTTGTGTCATGACTGTCCTCTCTCACACTGGACTGTAAGCTCCAGGAGGACAGAGCCCTGTTCTTTTTTACTGTTATGTCCTGGCTGCCAGTACAGGGCCCGGCCGCCCATGGCAACATGGTAGTCTCTGTTGGACAAGACTCTCTTCTCAGGCATCTGTGGTCTCTCAGGTCCTATAGCACACAGTAGGTCCTGCCTGAGTGCCTGCTTGCTGATGGGCTGCCTGCCTGGCTGGACATGGCAGTTAGCCCTCTCTAGGACCTCAATCTCCAGTGTACTAACAGAATAGGTAGAGACCTTGAGCTCTGAGACTCTCGTGGCTAGAAGGACCTGTGAGAATAGAGTTCTTTGCAGGCTCAATGCCCATTCCTAAGTGCCAGGCCCCATCGTGGGGACAGGGAGACAGTGGAGGATGAGACAGCTCCTGCCTCAAGGGGCTCCCAGCCTTGCAAGGAAGACAGAAAGAAACAAGGCTTTCAGTACAGCGTGAACAATATGGTGAGAGTCTGTCCGGCACCAAGGGGAACCTCCCCCACTTATGGAGTACTTACAGGTGCCAAACTCAATGTCAGCACTTCACCAGGATGGCCTCACATTATTCCTTACAATACCCCTAAATGAGCCAAGAGGTTGAATTCTCCCGGGGAGGGGGGGGGGGTTGTAAATCCCTACAGGCAGCTGTTAACAATGGCAATGGCAGACGGCATGCTATGCGCATTTATTAGGTTCCAGGCCCTACAGGAGCTATTTTACAGACATCATCTCGTGGTGGTTCTGTCATACTCCCATGGACTATGTATTATCATATTCCAGCTGAGAGAGCTGAGGTTGGCTCAGGGAGGTGAAAAGGCTTTGCCCAGGCACAAAGCTTGGATGTAGCAGAACGATGAAGGAGAACCCAGGTTGGAAGGGCTCCAGAGCTGACTCAGGCTGTAGCCAACATGCAGTCTCTAGAGGAACACATGGTGATGACAGATCAATGGTTGAGAAAGGGCCCCACAGACCTGGCATCCAGGGCAGGCCTGGCATGGACAATGGGCATGCATGGTGGGCAGCTGTCTTCTCCAGCTGACAAGGCTTGAGGAAAACCAGACAGCACAGAAGGGTATGCACAGGTGGTCGAGAGGGTCCAGGTGCAGGCCGGCACAGGCTCGGCAGGGGTGGGAAAGGGCAGATTCAGCTGCTGGGGACTTGCCACTGTCCAAGTCCTTCCCTAGACAGTCTTCTTTCCCTACGAGTAAGACCACAAACAGCTCCCGGACCCTGGGTCTGGCAAGCAGAGGAGTGCACAAGTTACTGCCTAAATTTAAATCAGGCCAAATTAGCACCACTTCTGCAGGTGTCTGTGCTGTGACTTCTTTTTCCTCTCCCCCCACCGCCCTGAGCTGAAGAGGGAGGAAGGGAGCATCCCCGCAGCATTGGCTGCATCAGGACCAGGATCGGCCACCTGCCGGCCCACCCGCCCGCCTGCCAGTGTGGTCAGTCTTAATCAGAGAGGCCGTGGGGAAGACTCAGATCATTCTCACCACCCAGGAAAGTGCCTCCAAGCCGACTCTCGTTTACAGGGCACTGGTGCAGCCACCTCCATTCTCCAGAAGGAATGGGCAGATGGGGAGTAAGACGGCAAGCCTGGAATAGGGTGAATGTAAGTGGGTGGTGCACCCCGACCAGGGAGAATATTCACCTGGGCCTCTGCTCCTGTGAGCCCCCTGCTGCCGCCCTGCACGGCTGGCCTGGCTTATGGACCATGCATTCAGTGGGGGGCGGGGGCATCTGGCACCTGTCACTGGATGGCAGGAAAGCCTGAGGTCGCCATTGCCCAAGCCCTCCCTTGTCTGATGAATGAATCTTAATCAGGCCTTGTGGGGACCTTGAGTAGCCCAAGCTGGGGCTTAAGGCCGGGGGGCATGAGTGTTCTGGCAACTTTTCGGCCACGGCGCCCAGGTGATGACCCAGCTTGCCTTCTCTCCTGGCTAAGCCACACAGGGGAGGTCAGGAACACTGGGGGCGGGAAGACAGATCACCAGCACAGGAGCAGGGGCGCGTTTTCTCTCTATTTGGATGCTCTGTGTGTCACAGTAGTGCTCCTAGCTGAGTTTGACCAGGGATGTGGCTTCGTCCATGAAGTTCCCGGTAAGGAAGAAGAGTGTGGAGCAGGGCAAAGAGGGGGCTACTGTGAGGATGCATGGGGGTAAGTGGGGGGGGGGGGGGGGGGGAGAGAGAGCTGAGCTAATATAAGAAATCATGTGTCCCTGGCAGGAGGAAGGGGCTGAGCAATGGTGAGGAGTTGCAGACCTGATTTCCAGAAGGGAAGGGACCTAATATTCCCTGGACACTAGCAATGGCCTACATCACCTTTCATTTTGCAGCAACTCTTATTTACTAAGTAACCCTGAGTCGGGGCTGATCAGATAGTTCCAGGCTTTTCTTCCCTGCCGTGCCCTGACTGAGGGGTTTTGCCACAAGCAGAGGTCTAGAAAAACAGAATAAGGAGGGGTCAAGGGCAAGAAATTCGAAGACACTCTTCCCTCCCATCCAGGAAGCCCTCTCTCACTCCTTCCTCTCCTCGCTTCCCCTGCCCACAGGCTCCTTCTGTGTGTTCCCGCAGCACCGTCTGTTGCCCACCATCATGTGGCCTGCCACATGCTGTCATGTCCTATTTGTCCATCTCCTGCCCAACAGCGTTTCTCTGGGGACAGGGCTGGTGTCCAGCCCCCAGCACAGTACCCAGGAAACTATTCTGGAATGACAGTGCCCTTCCTTATTGCCCTCCAAGCATGCCAATTCATGTCACTGGCTCAAAGACGCCAGCCCCCCCACCCCCTGCCCCCCACACCGAGGACGGGCAAGCATGGGGTGGGAGCAAGGCCCTTTGGTCTCAGCCAGGATTTTCCCACTCCAGGCGGTTAGCCTGCCCTGAGTGCTGCCCCAGGCTAAGCCCTGGGGAATCTGCTTCATAAACACCTACTTAGCAAGACGTTTAAAATACTATTGATTTCTCTCCTCCAAAGTAGAGGTGAGACAGTGATAGACACTGTGAGCAGTTAGCAACAATGAGCTCCCTCCACCCGCAACCAGAAGTCATTTCCCTTTCAGATTACCAGCCCGGCAGTCCTGGGAGAGAGGCAACACGCTAATGGAGGCAGAACCAGCAGGTGCTCTGGCTCCAAGAACAGCAATTAGAGGCTTAAGCTCCTTTTGTCTATGAGACAATGAGAAATAAAGCTGCTTTCAGACAGTGCACTTGCTTGCAAGGCATCTTTCCCTCCTGTTTCAGAAGAAAGACACGAGACCACACCTCTGCAAGAGCCAGGAGCCTCTGGTCAATGTCATGCCATCCCAGACAACATTTTCACACAGTTGCTGGATGCCGGACGTGGGACTACGTGCAGATAGGTAGCAGGGACATAAAGATGCAGAAAAACATAGCTCTTGTCCTCTTGTAGTCAACCTGTGACAGGCAGAGCCCCCGTGTACTGGACACGGGCTGGGTAAGTGCTGCCCTGGAACATCAGCTCCAGGGGAGTAAAGCCCTCCAATTATTCTTTGTTGTTGGCGTCTGTTGTGGACCGAATGTGTGTGCCCACCCCACCCCCATTCATATGCTGAAGTCCTAACCCCCCAGCGTGATGGTATAAAGAAAAGGGGCTTCTGGAATGTCAGTAGGTTGAGAGGAGGTCCTGAAGGTGGAGCTTCCATAATGGGCTTAGTGCCCTCCTAAGAAGAGGAAGAGACCAAACCCCAATCTTTCTGCACCATGACATGAGGATACAGTAAGACGGCATGGTCTGCAGGCCAGCAAGAAGGCCCTGGCCAAGAACAGAGCCTGCTGGCACCTGGATCTTGGACTTCCCAGGCTCCAGAACAGTGAGAAGTAAATGTCTGTTGCTCAAGCACCCCGGTCTGTGGTATGTTGTTACAGTTGCCTGAGCTAAGACAAGGTCCTGGCACTTAGCACAAGGCCTGTCTCATAACAGGTGCTCAACCAACATTCTTTGAATTAATTTCCGTACTTGTCAGAGAAATGATGTCTACCGTAACAAATAATCCCTAGCATCTAAAAAAGTATATAACCTTTCACTGTCCTCTCCCACTAAGACAAAGGGGTTGCAAGATCATCATGCGTGTATCTCAGCCTCATTTACAGATTTCTTTGAGGTGTGGTTTGCTCCTTAAACTCAGAGTTCCCAACCCCCCAAAATAAAAAAGTCTCCTGGTGCATAAATATGCACTGGAAAACATAAACATACAAATGAAGTTTCAGAAACTCTAGTCCCCTATATCTGATATTTGAGGGCCAAGATACAGTCAATCAGGCAGAGGTCACCCAGAGGTGCTAGCCTCCGTCGCAAGAGGGGGTGGGGGTGCTGCCAGTGGCTCCATTTACATATTTCAATGATCACATGAATGGGGTTTGTGGCAGAGACCAACTCAGGTTTGTCACCGAACAGAAAAATGCTTTCGGGAAACCAGCCGTTAGGAACCAGCAGACATCTCTGCCTGCCTGCAAGTTGGGTTGAAAAGTGTGCTCTTGCCTGGGGGCGGAGCCATCTCTCCTGTGGGTATTTTTCTTACAGCAAACACTGAGCAGGAGCCCTGAGGTCTGGGTTGAAGAACGAAAAGCCACTGAATTCATGCTCTCTCTCTGTCCCTTTCTGAATAAGAAGGTGAGACGAGGCAGGCGGCTACTCTAAATCCGCAATTCTGATCAACAAACTCCAGGACTCAGGGAGGACCACACTGGATGTCCAACTACTCCATGTCAGGGGAAATCCGCACCTCTGAGGTCCTATGGAAAGTCGCTGGATACAGAATGTGGGACTCCAGCAGAGAAGAATCAGGTACAGGACTTGCAGAAGCAGGACGGGGAAGAGGAAGATCAAAATGGACATAATCCACCCCTTTCCTTTTCCCCCTGAGAAATCTGCTGAGTGTCAGGGTTTCAACTGACTGGGTGGTGTGAGAGTGAAGGAGGGAGGGATGGAAAAGGGGAGATTCAAGAGGTAGAAAAGGAAGATGGCAGGAGAGGGGCAAGGAGTATCTACTTCATGCCAAAACCAAAAAATGGCGAGGAGCTTTGCTGAGGCTCTCCTGTGCTTCTCCCTCCTCTCGGGCTCGCCCCACTTTTCATGGAAATCTTATCTTTGTGACACAGATAGACAGCGGTATGAACCAAGAAAAGACCTTGTGGGTCAGGACTGTTTGTACACAGATAACTACAATCACATTTTGGTTTTCCCAGCAATCAATAGCCACATACGGCATTGCTTACTTTTATAATTATTGTTGAGATTTCATAAATGTATGAATTTTCACCCATAGAAGGTATGAGTTTTATGAGAGCAGAAACTGTACGTGTCCAAGTCTATATTCCTGCAGACAGGAGGAATCGAGGAGGGTTTTATGACTTTGATTTAATGCAAAGCTCTTATGATAGAGAATGGGAAGGATGTTGTTCAATACACTTTCCTACTGCCGATAATCCTGAAGATGATGATGACGACAAAGGCAGCGATGACAGTGGTGGTTACAACGGCATTTGTTATGAGGCTATTGTGGGGCACCTGGGCAGCTCACTCGGTGAAGCATGTGACTCTTGATCTTGGGGGTCATGAGTTCGAGTCCTACGATAGGGGTAGAATTTATTTCCATTTTTTATGAGGTTATGGTTATATACCAGGCCCCATTCCAAGTGCTTTACAGTGATGATTACACTTAAGCCTCAAAACAATTCCAGAAGGAGGCGTCATTATTGGTGTCCCATTCTCCAATAAAGATATGAATTCAAAGCAGTTCAAGCATTTGTTACAAGTCAACAACCAATGAGCAGATTTATGAGCTGAACACGGGTCTGTCTGAATGGAGAACCGGAACAGTCCACCATTCTGCTTGTCTCACTGCCATTCCATGGTTTCTGCAACAGGGACACTATGCTCACACCAGGAGTCCTGGGAGGACAAGGGTAAGCCTGAGGCATGTGCACATAAATTATGCATCTGGATCCTTCAGGACCTCAGTGCCTGTCCATGCTGATGACCAGTGCGGTGCTTGAACATCAGTCACTGCTTCTCCTTGGTATCATTCCACCCTGCACGCTGCCTTTGCAGAAGACTAGAGTTGGAGGATGCAAATTCAGATTACAAACCCTCATCCGCCATCCTTCTGGCTCCCTTACAAAAACCAGAGCATCCTTGCACCAGGTGCCCTCAGCCCCCTGAACAGGGCCCACACCATCAGCAGATAGGGCTTTGTTAGCCATGGCCCAGAAGGAGGCACAGTCCTGGCATCGGGGCGCTGGGGATGATTTAGGATGTATACCCTCGGCTGCGGGTAGCTCCTGCTGAGCCACCCCACTGGGAAGGCCCTGCACAAGAAGAAAAGAGCAACCCACTCAAAGGGAATACGGGCTCCTGCCTCCCATGCACCCAGGACAACGCTACACATTCATAAAGGTACAGGTGGTAGGTTCATCACCTAAGCAACAGCTTCCCTCCCATGCCGGCCTTCCTCGGGTTAGGGTAAGACCAAACGCCCCCACACGTAACTCACACAATGCTTACATGCCTTGAAAAGTAACAGACCCTGCTGCTAGCTTGGGTCTGCCAGGGCTGGCTTTTCCGGAGCTTCCCTGACAGTTCATCTGGAGCTGTCATGCACAGCCAGATTTTTACCTGAGTTTCTGTGGCTCCTCCTGCATTTGTCTCCCTGCTCAGTCTCTGTCAGGCAGCGGCCCAGGGCCTGCCGGGCAGTGGTGCCAGCAGAGACTGGGCTCTGAGCCTGGAGCAAAAGGGCCGTCAGTACTGACTGGCTTCCAGCTGAAGTGGGCCCGCCCAGCCATCCAAAGAGGCGGGAAGGACCGTGTGAACAGCAGGCTGGCACTTCATGAGGGCTTGGACAACTGTTCTAATGTATCCTGATGAGCTCCGTCTGCTGCCAATCCACACTGGGCATATGTCTCCTCGCCCCAGCTCTGCATTTGGGCTAGAAAATTCATCGCTAAGCATGTATACGCCTTACAGAAAGGAGACAAATACTGGAACCAACCTACAAGCATATCTGGGACCAAAGGAAGGCAGGTGGGAAAGATCATGCTGCAAATGTGGACCCACAAAATGCCTGAGGGATGGATACTTCTTGGCCAAGACAGCAACCAACTCCTGAATTACCGAACAATCCCAGAGCATGAAAGCGACCCGTCCAAGTGTTCACCCTGGCTGGAGCCTTAGCGAAAACTAATTCATGACCCGCTTTTCTTGTTTCCCTGTGGTGTGCCAGGGCTCTCATTCTCACTCGTTTCTGAGATCCAGTTTACCTCCAATCTCGACTTTTTTACCAGCAGCTGAGGGTATACATCCTAAATCATCCCCAGCGCCCCGATGCCAGGACTGTGCCTCCTTCTGGGTCATGGCTAACAAAGCCCTACCTGCTGATGGTGTGGGCCCTGTTCAGGGGGCTGAGGGCACCTGGTGCAAGGATGCTCTAGTTTTGTAAGGGAGCCAGAGGATGGCGGATGAGGGTTTGTAATCTGAATTTGCATCCTCCAACTCGAGTCTTCTGCAAAGGCAGCGTGCAGGGTGGAATGATACCAAGGAGAAGCAGTAAGTGAAATTGGTTAAGAACCATCAGTTTTGCAAACAACTTCCCATCTCTTGACATTCATGATCTTTGCTAAGAGTGAGTTTTCTCCTGGGAACTGCAAGTAAGAAATGCTGAGAGACAAGAGCCCTCTGAGGTGAACACGCCTGACCATCTGCTGGCCTCAGTCTCTGGTGGAGGGAATTTCCCCTGCACTGGCCTTCTGGGAAATCAGCAAGTGACAAATGAAGGCCCACCATGTGCTTGGCCAGGACTGGATGACCCAGACGAAGCACATTTCCAAGCAAAAAGGCTGGGAACCAAACACATTCCCTTTTTAAAAAATATTTTACACGACAAAAATTTTAGAGAGTATTAGAGTACTGAAGAAGAAACACAAAGTAGGAGTGCTCAAAGCACATTTCAAGATTTACTCTAAGGCAGCAATCATTAAGACAGGGTGGTAGTGGTGAGAAAGTAAACGACTGATGGAACGGAACAGGGGACTGAGATGTAGACCCACACGACTGTAGTCAGGTGAATTTGCAAAAGGAGCAAAGGTAGCGGATTCAGTTCAAGGGAGAAAGGATAGTCTTTCTAGTAAATGGTGCTGGAACTATCAGATGCCAAAATGCAAAAAGAATGAACCTACTCGGGGACCTTATACTTTAACACATAATTAAAATGGGTGATAAGCCAATAGGTAAATTGCAAAACTACAAAACTTCTAGAAGAGAGGAGAAAATCTATGTGACCTTGGGTTTGGCAATAAACTTTTTGAAATAATGCCAAAAGCACAATCCATGAAAACAAAAATGAGTGGGACTTTATTAAAATTAAAACCTCCGGCTGTGTGAATGACAGTTATGGGAACCAAAACATAAACTACCGCCTGGGAGAAAATATTTGCAAACACATATCTGACAAAGAATGTGTATCCAAAATGAAATACCCTTAAAACTCAACAACAGGAAGACCAAAAGCCCAATTAAAAAACATACAAAAGATCTGACCAGATACCTCATTTAATAAGAGGTAAAATAACCATATGAAGAGATTCTCAACATCAGCTGTCACTAGGGAAATGCAAATGGAAACAATGGCACAGCACCACATACCTATTAGGATGTCTAAAATTAAAACAAAACAAAACAAAACGATCTGACAATACCAATTGCTGGCAAGGATGCAAAGCAACAGACACTCTCATTACTGGTAGTGTGAATACAAAATGGTATTGTGACTTAGGAAAACAGTTTGGCAAAGTCTTTTAAATCTAAGTATCTTACCATGTGATCCAGCAATAGCACTCCTAGGTATCTGCCCAATTAATTTGTAATATTATACCAACAGTCAGAAAAGCTACATTAAAATGTATCACCTTTATTCGTAATTGCACAAACTGGAAACAACCAAGACGTCCTTCAGTAGGTGAATGGATAAATTATGAAAACACCTATACAACGGGGTACGATGCATTGATAAAAAGGAACAAATATCAAGCTACAAAAATATGTTTGAATGTTATATGAATATTGCTAAGTGAAAACTGGTCTTAAAAAAAAGGTTACATAATGAATGGTTCCATTTTTATGACACAAAACCATAGAGATAGTACATTGGTTCTCAGGGATTTGAGGTGGGGAAGTGGGAGTGGTTAAAAAGTGAAGCACAAGGAATTTTCTCAGAGTGGTGAACCTATTATTCATGATACTGTAAGGGGGGATATATGACAATATAAATGTGTCATGACCCACAGAACACTGTAGCAGAAAGGGAACCTTAATGTATGCCAATGTTCGAAAATCATTTACAAAGTCGGGAGACCCTAGGATGAAATGCAAAATGTGAAAACTCAATCTACTTGGATTACAAAACGTGCGGACCTGAGCAGTTTGGAAATAAGTGGAGACTGTAAGACTAAAGGCAAAATGACATAAGCACTGTGCTCTGACTGATAAAGTCATTTCCCATAGAGGTAGGGATTAACAATCCTGAGACCACTCTACAAGCATATTGGAACTGAAGAATTAAGTAAACGGACTGCAGATGCTGGGAGCCCAGTTTCTCACCGATGGAGAAGGAAATTAAAGACAAACAAGGGAGGGGGCTAGAATGATCCATGTGCTCATGGATCCAAGTTGAGGACATCAGTATGAATTCGTGTTTAGCTTAATATAGATAAGGATGGATTCCTATAGAATTTACAGGTCTATGCACATGTTTATCAGTATACACACATATATTTCCTTGCCCTGTCGGCTGAGAAGGCAGAGAAACAACATTCTAGTAGTAATGAGCACACCTAGTGCCAAGTTGCCCAAATCTTGGTTTCTAATATGATTCTCCAATTAAAGGAACCAGGGCTACCTGGCAAAATGGCTGGGATAAGGAATAGACAAGATGAGCCTGAGGCAACTTGTAGCACCAGAAAGTAAACAAGTGTCCAAAAACAAGTAAATAAAATAAACAAAATGAGAGTATATCAAAGGGACAAAGGACCCAAGAGAAGGAGCTCCCAAGTCCAAAGCTGCAATAATTTGCACAACAAAATCTTAGGATTGGACTGATTTAATAGTTAGTATTGGATTGTAACCTCAGGTACAAAATAAATGCTTATGAATCCATAAATAAATGATTGAATGAATGAACAAAGAAACAAATCTCTGGTGCAGAAGAATTTCAAATAATTTATGGAGACACTTCATCCTCAAGGGGATGGAGGATTAACTGCCCACTCACTGTGCACAGTGACTTCCACCAGAGTGGACAGTATGAAAAGGAAGGAAAAGAGTAGCATTACAGTAGAGAAACCTGAAAAATACCACCTCAGCCAGGTGATCAAGGTTCACATTGACAGTGTTAAGTCATACTGATAATAGGTACCCTTGATGTGATACAACGATGTCACTGTACCTCAGTGGTCTTCCTCCCCCAAACCCGTAACTCCTGTCTAATCATGAGAAAAACATCAAACAAACCCCAACTCATGGACGTTCTGGGAAAAAAAAAAAACTGACTAGTACACCTCACAATTGTCAAGGTCATCAAAAACAAGGAAAATCTGAGAACATGTTATAACCAGAAGCCTCAGGAGACATAATGACTAAATATACCGTAGTATCATGGGTGAGATTCTGCAACAGAAAAAGGAAATGAGGTAAAAACTAAGGTAATCTGAATATGGACTTTAACTGATTTAATATATCCATATTGGTTCATTAAATGTGACAAATGTACCACACCAATGTAAGATGATGGTAAGGAGAAAGTAGGAGCAGCAATGTTTATGGGAACTCTACTATCTCTGTAGTATTTCTGTAAATCTAAAACTTTTCTAAAATAAAAAGCTTATGTTAAAAAAAAAAAAAAGAACATTATAGTAATGAGTCCAGGAAATAGAATTTTATTGGATACCAATTTCTGGAAATCAAAGGGTCATAGTGATCTTCCCTATCTTGGCTACTATAAATAATGCTGCAATAAACAAAGGGATGCACATCTTTTTGAATTGTGTCTTAATTTCTTTGGCCGAATACCCCGTAGTGGAATTATTGCATCATAGGGTATTTCTCCTTTTAATTTTCTGAGGAACCTCCATGTCGCTGTCCATAGCTGCTGCACCAAATTACATTCCCACCAACATATCCAAGGGTTCTTCACCCTAAGTATCCAGTGATAAATGAACGAATAAGGAAAATGTGGTATATATATATATACATACACAAGCATGAACACACACACACAAAATCTCTCTCTCTCTCTCTCTCTCTCTCTCTCTCTCTCTCACACACACACACACACACACACACACACACACACACACACAGGAATATTATGCAACCATAAAAAGAGTCAAATCTTGCCATTTACAACAGCATGGATGGACTGAGAGCCTATTATCCTAAGCAAAATAAATGAGACAGAGAAAGACAAATACTATATGGTAATATGATTGCACTCATATGTGGAATCTAAAAAAATCAAACGAATACATAAACAAAAAGCAGAACGAGTCCTATAAATAAAGAGAACTGATGGTTGCCAGAGATAGGGAGGTAGATGGGAGAGGATGGGGAAGGTGTGCAGATGGGCAAAACGGATAAAGGGGAGAGGGAGACATAGGCTACCAGTTACGGGATGAGTAACTCACGTGAGTAAAAGGCACAATGTAAGGAATACAGGCGGTGATATTGTAACGGTGTCGTATGGAGACAGATGGGTAGCTATGCCGTTGGTGACCAGAGCAGAACATATAAACTTGTGGAATCACTCTGTTGTATACCTGAAACTAATGCAACATTGTGTGTCGATTTACTCAAATAAAGTATTTGATCTATTACTTGTTTCAATGTTTATTTATTTATTCTGAGAAAGAGCACAGGGAAGAGACAGAGAGAGGGGGAGACAGAGAATCCGAAGCAGGCTCTGTACTGTCCATGCAGAGCCAGATGCAGGGCTCGGTTCCATCAACCATGAGATTATGGCCTGAGCTGAAATCAAGAGTCGGACGCTTAACCAATTGAGCTACCCCGGCACCCCAAGTATTATTTTTTTAATTTTTTTAACGTTTTATTTATTTTTGAGACAGGGAGAGACAGAGCATGAACGGGGGAGGGCCAGAGAGAGGGAGACACAGAATCTGAAACAGGTTCCAGGCTCTGAGCGGTCAGCACAGAGCCCGACGTGGGGCTCGAACTCACAGACCGCGAGATCATGACCTGAGCCGAAGTCGGCCGCTTAACCGACCGAGCCACCCAGGCGCCCCCCAAGTATTTTTTTAAAAAGGTCCATAATGATCTGAAGATGAAGAATGACAAAAATTAATGAACCCAAGGAAGTGAGAGGCCTCTGTGCTAGTGACAGATGAGGCATTCCCCAACCCAATCACAGAGAAACAAACCGTGCAAAGGCCTTCACAAACCCTCATTCAAATTTGTGCCCCAGAAAAACGTAAAGTCACTATCCTATGGGTTTCTTGGTAAAGCAGTATCATTTACTCCATTCTGGAAGTTTCAGCCAAAGCAATAAGACACAAAAAAAGAGGTTTAGCGTACACGTGATTAATGGAATGAAGAGCTTTATTAAAGCCCAGGCTCTGGAGTTGGATTGATCTGGGTTCAGTTGGATTGATCCTGGATCTGCTATTTATTTGCTAGATATGTGACCTGAGCCATTTCAATGAGCCAAAGTCCATTCTCTCACCTTTAAAGTGCAGAGAAGAGTACCACCTATCACTGGGCTTCAGAATAGTTAAAGGAAACATACATACAATACACAATGTCTAGCTCTAGTGAGTAATCAATAAATGGCAGCTCTATCTTAAAACCCACATGGGAAAGAAGATAAAATGGCCATTATCTCTGGAGGAGACTGCCTGCGATAGAAGATCCAAAACGATAAAATAAAAAACCATCAGAGTCGAGACTTCCTATTTGAAAGAAATAATAATTTTAACAAAAATTGAAAACAGATTTCATTCACAAAAAGCAGTCCCAAACATCCACTCTCCAGCTATAGATGTAATGAGAAATACAGGAGCCTCTATGAAAGGAAACTGCAGACATTTCCGGAGGAAATTTGGATAGAGAGACGAGTCGTGTTTCCAGATGGAACAACTTAACTGTAAAGTTATCAGCTTGCCTCAAATTACTTTGAAATTCAATCTAAATCTCATCTTCTGAAAGTTTTCAAAATGATTTCTAATATTATCTGGGAGAACAGGCGAGAAGAGCCATAAAAATTGTGGAAAAGAGAGTAACTTGTTACACGGAAAGATGAATTACAGAGTAAAAACCATTACAACCATTACGAAAACTAGCTATTTAGAAGAGAGAAAAAAAAAAAAAGAACACGTCACTCTCTCTCTCATAGTGCACCCCAGAATCAGCTGTAGATTGATTAAAACAGTATTTTTTCAACTCGTGGTCACAATCCATGAGTGGGTTATAAACACAGCTTTCTAAAATATGAAGGATAATGACAGAGAGTAGGAAATAGCATGCATTATGTAGAGTAACAATGAGTACTGCTTGAAGGAAGTTTTAACCACACTGGCTCACAGTATCAACTATTTCTTCCTGTTCAAATGCCACTGGCCTAATGCATCAAACATGAAAAATTCAAACCATGAAAAGAACAAAATGAAAACATAGCTGAACTTTTTATCTGGCCTCAGAGTTGGGGAGAGATTTCTAAACATACATCAAAGCCAGAAACTCCAAAAGAAAAGAATGATAGACCTGGCTGATGTTTGAGAACATCAAAACCTGAGTCTATTCGAAAACACCATTAAAGGCGAATGACAAATCGGGGGAAAAAATGTGAAATATATACGATGGATTCATATCCTTAATATGTAAAACAATCCCCTTATAAATTACTGAGAAAAACACTCAGACCCTAAAAGGGAAAGCAGGGGGTATATGAGAGAATTCATACAGAAGAATTATAAATAGCCTGTATTTTTTTTTCACGTCGATGAAAACGTAAAGTTAAATCTGCACCATAGTCAAAGTAGTAAAAATAAATAAATAAATAAATAAACCTCTGACAGAGTCAGGTAATTGTCTCCCAAGATCCATTCTTCTGCTTTTCTTTAATAACAAGAACTTTGCTTTTTAGAGAGCTTGTTGCTTTCTAGTTTAAAAGTCTATATTCCTCACCATCCAGGTAGGGTCGTGCAACGAGACTCAGAAAAAATGCAGACTGAGTTGGCCAGTGAGATGGAAGGAGGATTACATCCAGATTCACAGATGTCTGCTAGAAGAAAAGTAGTGTGCCCGTATTTGCTCTTCCCTTTTCCCTGTTGAATGGATTACAGATATAATGGCTGGAGCTCTAGCAGGCACACTGGCCCAAGAGGAAACACCCTAAGGTTGCCAGAGTAACAAGATAAAAGCGTCCTTGATGATTCAGATGCTCCCATACCAGCCCTGATTATCCTACTACTTGACTTGTTTTGTAGGAAAATGAAGTAAACCCTCTTGTGCTTAAACCACTGCTATTTGAGCAGCACTGGAGTGTGGGTTATGTACAGCACATTCAAATCTTAACTAAAGAAAGTACAAAAATCATTTTAAAAATTATAGTCTCAGGGCGCCTGGATGGCTCAGTTGGTTAAGCGTCCGACTCTTGATTTCTGCTCAGAAACTGTGATCTCACAGTTTCACAAGTTGGAGCCCTTCGTCTGTGCTGTCAGCACAGAGCCTGCTTGGGATTCTCCCTCTCTCTCTGCCCCTCCCTCGCTCATGCTCTGTCTCTCTCAAAATAAAGAAATAAACTTAAAACAAATTATAGTAAGTGTCTTTTGAACTGGCATTCTTAGACACTGCTTATGGTATATTTTTTTCCGTGAGAAATTTTTGCTAGTCTGTAACAACAAACGAGTTTTAAGCTGCATATCCTTGTACCCAGCAATTCTACTGCTTGGAACATAGCTTATGAAAATAATTAAGATATGTGCAAAATTAATACACAATGATGTTCACAAAAGTGGTGTTTGTAATAATGAAAAATTAGAGAGAAGCTAAATGCTTAATAATAGAGGACCAGTTATAAAAATTACAGTACATTTATAGAATCAGACACCACACAGCCATTAAAAATCAAGTTTTAAAAGAATAATTGATGACATGGAAATATTATTAAGTATTAAGCTAATAATAAATATTTTAAAGTAGTACATGATTATACTGAGTTCAGGAGAGCATAGGCAATTTTCAGCCTTTATTCTTTGTGTTTTTCAGAATTTCCCAAATGCTAAGAAAAATGTATAACCCAGCAGTTTTGGTTTTTTTTTTAAGGTTACTAAAAAATCTATAGGTGTCTACTCCCTTTGGCCACAGAGCTGCCTGCTCCAGCTGGGTGGTTCCTTCTGCTCACCTTCATGGACAGTGTGTTCCAGTTCAACACGCCTGGCTAGTTTGCACCTTGGAATATGCTTTCCGCTTTCCTACGAGTAGTCCTTGCAAGGGATGAGGAACGGCTGACACAGGACCATATTTCACTTAAGGTCAGATGTTCCCACTACAAACCAACCTAAGCCCCTGAGTCTAGTGCTGGAGCCTACAATGCTTCTGAGACACTTAGAGTATCTCATTGCACTGTGAGTGATGCTCCTGATGCCCTCTCAGGTCTCCCCTTCCCCAGATACTAAGATGTCATTGTCCTTGACTCCCTGGGAGCTCCTGGCCTCAGGCCAATATTGCCTGTCTTGAAGCAAATGGTCTTTAAAAGGAACGTATTCTATGTTGATTAGAAAATGTGTTTAGGGGCGCCTTGGTGGCTCAGTTGGTTAAGGGTCTGACTTTGGCTCAGGTCCTGATTTCTCAGTTCATGGGTTCGAGCCCCATGTCAGGCTCTGTGCTGACAGCTCGGAGCCTGGAGCGTGCTTCAGATTCTGTGTCTCCCTCTCTCTCTGCCCCTCCTCTGTTTTTGGGCTTGCTCTCGCTTGCACTCTCTCTCTCTCAAAAATAAACATAAAAAAAAAGAAAAGAAAAGAAAATGTGTTTAGCTGCAAGTAACAGAAAACTTGATTAACAGTGGCATATGTTCATGGAACTTTACTCTGACATAAGAAGTTAGGAGATAGGCAGCAAGGATGTCAGTTCAGCCTGGACCCACATTCTTTCTGTGTCTCTGCTCAGTCATCTTCAGCAGGTAGACTTTATCCACAGGCTTTTCACCTTGTGGTCACAAAATGGTTGCTGAAGCATCACGCAAACCTCTCCAGGAAAAAGGGACAGCTGTGCATGAAAGCAAAAACTTTCTCAGTGACCTCCAGAAGGCTTCACTGGGGTCTAATTTGGTAGGACTGACTCAAAGGGTCCTCAGCTGAGGAGAGACTGGGACATTGGGAACAATGCTGGACACACTTGCCCTCAAAGAAAACCAGAACTGAGAATGGGAAAGACAGCTAACAGTGCCTGCTACATGTTGGCAAGACGTTCTAGAACCCCAAAGTCTTTGGGAAAGGCAGTGTGTTACCAAACTGCACAAAGAGGAGATCAAGTTATTCCCGCGCACAGGGTGGTATGTGTGTGTGTGAATTAACCTAATGAAAGAGTGAAAACTGATATTCCTTGAGCACCTATGAGAACCAGCTGCTTTCTTACTTATCTCCTCGAATGGACTTTGCTCTCATAATGACCTCTGCAAATAGCCCTTATTTACTTTGCTTTTGCAGATGAGGAAAGGGGGACTCGGAGAAACTAAGCAGCCCACCCAAAGCCACAGCTAATAAGTCCTAGGGCTGGACTTCAATCTCATGACTGCCTGCGTCCAGAGCCCATGCTTTCTCTAGCACACGACAAGTATACAACTCACGAGTTCTATCGTTTGTACCTGATAGACAAATAATGGGGCAGAGTAAGTATGAACGACTTGGCACCCAAACTTGTAGATACATAGTTTAGGACTCATGGGAGGTCTGATGGAAAGCAACCATCTATAAGAAAGGGAAGGCAGTAGGTATGCTAGTGATCATGACTGTGACCTCTCCCCTAACTACTGCTCATGGGCAAAGAGACAACACAGCAGGACTCCTGAGGGCAAAGTATTCAGCTGTGGTTATCACAAAAAGGGACTGGGGAAAATGACCCAGAGACTTTAGATGCCAACCTGAATCAGAAGTCTCAGAGTAAACCCAGAAGTAGGTCTGTGTCTACCTTAGGTAGGATAATCAGTAACTCATAACATACACCAGGTAGAAAAGCACCCAATTTAACCTGGATATTTGCTTATTTAAATACTGCTCCAATGAAATGTGTAACACATCTCTTACAAACTTATATTTATACTTAGTTGTGTTCATTCATTCAACAGACCCTAGGCTAGGGATATAATGACAAATAAGTGAGACAAAGTCCCCGCTTTCAAGGTCATAATCTAGTGCTTAGACAATGCCAGTGTATCAATGGTTACAAATGTAACAGTTCAATATTTTTAAGTTAGTTTCCTTGTCTCAACTACGTGAGATGAAGTCTAGCCCTTCTGACCACTGAGACTATAATAGCAGTGGGTCAAAAGTATGACAAAGTACTCAGAAAGCAATAAAAAGCCTTTGGAGGGGCGCCTGGGTGGCGCAGTAGGTTAAGCGTCCAACTTCAGCCAGGTCACGATCTCGCGGTCCGTGAGTTCGAGCCCCGCGTCAGGCTCTGGGCTGATGGCTCGGAGCCTGGAGCCTGTTTCCGATTCTGTGTCTCCCTCTCTCTCTGCCCCTCCCCCGTTCATGCTCTGTCTCTCTCTGTCCCAAAAATAAATAAAAAAAAAAAACGTTGAAAAAAAAGAAAATTAAAAAAAAAAAAAAAGCCTTTGGAGTAGTGGACTTATAAACCCAAATCCATAAAAAGATAGGAAACATCCCAGCTCTAGACAACTGTCACCTTGGGACATAAGTGAGTTTCCACATGAAGACACACGAATGACGTGATTATTGATATTAAGAGTTGTTATCCCACTTAGGGGAGAGACAGCACAGGACCTGGGCACAGAGTAGCCATTTAATAAATGGTGGATGGGTGAATGATGGATGGATGGATGGACAGATGAAGGGACAGACAGATGGACACAAAGACAGATGACCAGATGGATGGATGAAGACACATTATCACTACCTCCAAACTCAATCACTGCCCTCAATTTTAGAAAACGAAACAAAACAGATTAGCTGTCAGAACAGCGCCTTAAGCTTTAAATTTTGATTTTAAATAGGGCTTAGAGGACTGTGGAAGCAAGGTACGTGAAGTCGCTGATTAGTGTTATTTTCGTTCACTACGTTTTCCTGAAATGGAGCTTCCTACTAGACACAGAGGTAATCAGTATTTACCCCAGCTACTTCACAGCATAGAAATATGTAGGATTCTTGTACCGGAAGCTCTCGATCCAAACGAGAGCTTTTGCTAGCTCCAGATACTCCCCCCTCTGCCCAGAAATGTTCTCTGTGTTCTTACGAGAGCCTGAGCAAAGTAGGAATGGAATGTTCTATTCCAAAAGATACTACACTTCTGTCATCCAGGCAAAAATATTTGCTTCCAGAGACACCTTGAGCCCTTTTCCTAAGCTAGGGAGGCAGGACACAGGGAGAGAGGAGACTTGCCTGAGGCTGGGTTGGAAATTGCCTTCTGTTCCCAGTCCAGAGGGGCCAGCAACACACACAAGTTAAGTTCCAGCCTGAGGCCAAGCCCCAGAATGACTGACTCAAGGAAGGCCACAGACTGGCAGCTTGGAATCACTGAGCCTGCCTCTTTGGCTTGGGGACATAATTCACTTATGATACCCAATTTTTTCAGGCACCTGAAAGTGCTTTAAAGACTCTAACAGTCTACACATGCCGTCAATTCATTCCTTCTGCAACGATGGAAGGGGTGGCCCAACCTATGCCTTGCAGTGGCCTATGCACTGTGCCCAGCCCACTGAGCAGTCTGTAGGGAAGGCTGGGGCCTACGTCCCCAGGGGAAAGGACAGACTGACAGGTGCAAATCACAGATGGGAGCCTGCCAGGTGAGGCACCCCACAGCAGCCAGCCTTTAATACCTGGGGAGGCTGGGAAGGGGAGGGAGGCTCAACGGAAGGGCAGATGCCAGCTCTTGGTGCTTGGGGACAGCCAGCAGTACCCCCACTGTGAAGGAACTTGGCCACAGACTGGGATCAGGACAGTGGAGTAGGGGGACCCGATATTGTCCTCCCAAAACTACAGTCCTGGAGCTCTGAACAATCCCTGTGGATTAGCCCGGTTTAAGACCGAGTCTCCTAAATCCTAAAATCTGGAGAGATGTATGGACAGGGATCCAGACGTCTTCAGCCTCAGTAATGCCTCTCAGGGGAATAGTTCCATAGAACTAATAGCCTCGTAAAATGACAGGCTTTTTTTTTTTTTTTTTTTTTTTTTTTTTTTTAATGTGGCTTCAAGTAATTTCTTGTAAGGCATTTTTTGGAGTATTTCTTATCCTTGTGCATTGGTACATGATCAGCATTCCAATCAAATCTCCTGTCTGCACTAATTCTCTGGTCGAACTTCTAAATCTAGTTTCACAGCATCGGTATCCCCTGCCCAGTGATTTGAGAAGGTGGGGAGAGTCCCATCCCTTGCTGGGGTGGGACCCACCCCACTTGTTGGCCTCACTCCACCTGCTGCAAAGAGCCTTTGAAGACACTTGAGCATAGACAACGCATAGCCAGGCCAAGAGGCCACAACAGTCTCGAGGCTGGCATGGGAGGAAAGAGACCCTTGGAACTGCCTTCGTGGGATGCCCAGACACATAAGTAACAGGAGCGCTACACTGGTTCCTCGCACTGATCCTTCCACACAACAAAAGTTAGTCAGTATGAGGGACCAGCCCCCAACACAACCTGCCACTGCATCACTGGGACATCGGAAAGCAAGAATTCTCACATCCAAGGACCCCCCGGTCCTTCTCATCACCTCCGATCCACTCCAGTCCTGCACCTCCCAGAAGTTCACCTAAATGGCTCTGAAGTTCTCTCTCCCTGGAGCACAGTGGAGGCCTTGAAATCATGAGACTTGCCCCGGCGGTGTAAGCAGGCTGCTCTGCTCTTGCCGCAAAGCTCCTTCTTGTCCAGCAGGAGGGCCCCTCGGGGCTACTGCTGTGGGGTTAGGAGAGGAGCACACGCTTTGACCCTCGTGACGCCACCAGGATTTCTCTCTCTCGCCTCCCCCTGTCTCCTCAGACTGAAGAGATCTGGGCAGTTGTTTCGTTTATTTTCCTGCACTCCCAACCGATATGAATATCTGGAACCACGTACGCAACCCACTGCTTATTCTGCGCTGTATCCGGCATCGTTCAACATTACGCAGGTTAAATCATCAAAGGGACATTTCTGCTTCCGCTGTGTCTAACTGCCATGTTTACTTTTGCAACACAGAATCGCCATCATCACCATTAAGATAATAATGAGGAGGAGGACAAAACAGCTGTAGGTTTTGAACTCCACCTCTATAGTTAAAAATGAGTTCACTCCAATCTCCCCACACCTGTCAGGGTGCTGGCACACCTTCCCATGCTCCCCACGTGGCCAAGGTTCGCACCACATCTCTCGGATCTAAGAAGGAAAGGGCCCACCCACATTTTCCTAAGAAGCTGGCCTTGTGGGATTGCAGCCACTTGCTTTCTTCCGATTATAATTTCAATTTTTTTTTATTGTAATGCCATCTTTTCTTTTCGATAGATAGCAGGGCGATGGGAAAACAGTCGACATCGGGACAGACTGCAAATGAATTTTTATCTTTAAGGAGCTGGGTCGGAAACTCGCAGCTATCAGAAAAGCATAATACGGTGGTGAGCGATGAGCCCGTGCCAGCGTTTTGATAAACTTCAGAGAGCTAAGTGTGCTCGCAGAAAGGAAGAGGAGAAAACGAGCAAGGACGTTAATTCTCTCACCTTGGAAAAGGCCCGTCAGAGAGTGCTGGGCTCTCCGGGAAGGAGTGCACGCTCTGAGCGCAGAAAGCAAGGCGAGGGGTAGTTTTAAAGGTGCGGCTGTACGTGTGCGTGTTTATTTTTCTTTTTCCAAAGGAAGACTCTGCCCTTTCAGTGCATGTTCGGTTTAGGTTAAGAACACAGTCTGATGGGAGCGTAAGAGAACAAGTTCTAAAAAAGCCTTCAAATCCCTGCTCTGTCATTTATTAGCCATGTGGCCTTGGGCAAGGTACTGAATGCCCCAGATCTCAAACGTTCTCACCAGCAACAGAGATGACATTAGTTGGCGGGAAGAATGAAACGTTCACACACCACGTGCTTAGTCCAGTACACACAGTCAGCACCTTATACAGATTATCTCTTGTCCTCATAAATCATGTTGTTGCTCTTTTAAACACTGTGAGCTATGGTACATCTACACAAAGGGCAACTCCTAAAAAGAATGAGGTAGAGACATTCAACAGTGGACAAATGACTATGGAGAATCCAGACAAAACGCCCTCGTGGAACTTCCATTCTAGCTGGGCAACGCACGACAATACACGAAGGAGGTCAATCTAACATGGTAGAAGGTGATAAATGGCACAGAGAGAAACAAAGGACGAAAGGGGGTAATAAGAACTTCCAGGGGGTTCCTGAGAAGGTGACATCTGTGTAGAGGCGATGGATGGAGCGAGCTGTGCAGGTGTCTGGGAAGACGGGCCAGGCAGTGCGAAGTACAGGGGCACCAGGGAGTCACCTGAGGGCCCCCACGGAGGCCTGCGTGCCTAGAGCCCAGCAGGCAGAGGGTGCAGCGGCAGAAGACGGGTACAGAGACACAGGAGGGGATGTAATCATATTGGGCCTTGCAAGTCACTGAAAGGATGCTAGCTCTACCTCTGAACAAAGATGGGAAGTCACTGGAGGGTCTTGAACAGGGGATTACACAATTTGACTTATATTGTACAGAACTGGTTTAACTCCTACGTTCGAAAGAGAGGGCAGGGGCCCGGAGATCAATTAGAGAGCAATCAAACTAAAACACGAGAATGTCGCAGACCACTGGGGTAGTGGCAGTGGAGGAAAAAAGCGGCAGCTATGTTCAGAAGGCTTAGAATGCAGAATCAACAGGATGATAGCATGGGAGACAAAGAAGATCTTCTTTTTCAGCAAATCAAAATACGGAGGCACCATTTATTCAGATGATAAACACTGAAGGAGGAAGGAGCAGACGTGGGGCAAAGATCAGGGTTTGATTATGGACGTTAAGCTTGATATGCCCGCGGGCATCAAATGGAAACGCTGAGCAGTCATGATATATTTAAATCTGGAGTACCAGGCAGCGGGGCAGGCAGGGTGGCTAGAAGGAAGGATGAAGGGGGACAGACAGACACCCTCACACACACATCCGTGTGTACTTAGATGAAGACATATCTATGATACAAAAAAAGGGGCAGGGTACAAAATATTACACAGAACATAATCCTGATTTGGGATGAGTAAAGTTTATAAAGTATGTTAGTATATGTGTACTGAAAATAATTAGAAGCGCAGGCAACAGAAAGCTAATGGAAGGGAAATCTGAGACACTTTTGCCGTATCATTTAGATTTTAAAGAAGAATATGCATTAATTTATAAACTAAACAAGTAATGGCAAGAGAAGAGTACTGCTTGGGTGAATTTTCAAAGCCATTAATTTGTAGCACAGACCTTCTCCGGATTCCAGTTATGACAGTGGCCACCCTCTGCCTCAGTTTACCCTTCTCTCTCTTCCTATCTTTGGCTCGATCTCTCTCCAATCAGTTGCTGCCTAGTAGGCTTGCAAATGACAGGAGAACCTCTGTTTTTGCAGAGCTGAACTTGCAGAGAAGAACCTGAGTTTGGAGCCAAAGTCAGCAGTTACTCAATACTCCAAGAGCCCCGACTAGAAAGTTTTTCTTCTTTGCAGTTGCCAATTCAATTCTGAGGTTTTTCTTTTTTTTCTTTTAAGGTCACGGCATTTAGAATAACAAAGCCCTAAAAATTAAATGTTGCTTTACATGTTTAATTTCTGGCTACAGTGTAGCACTAAGAAGTGAATGAAGCTGAATGGGGATGGAGAGGTTAATACAAACTGCTTTTAAATTGCAAGTTTGTAAGCCCTGGGCCTTCACCCTGTTACACAATAGGCATTAAAGAAAAATGTTCTTTCCTGGATCCAAAGATAAACCTCCATTTTGCTGGGAGCCTCTGCAGCAGCAGGATTCTTTTAGGATTTTTCCATTGAGACATTACAGCCAGGAAGAACTCTTTATCCCGTCTCTGTGGCACCACCTCCTGTTTGCGTTTTAATACTTTTCCCCGACTCTACTTGTGATAAGTAATGGAATTAGACAACCGTCTGTCAACCCAGGACTTTTTTCCCCGAGAATCTAGCCCTCAGGTTGAAATCACCATTTGAGAAAAGAAAATCACTGTGGACTATTTTTCTACGGTTTCAAATAGCTCAGCTGCAGGGAAGTTGTTATTTCCTCTTTAGCACGCACACCCTGCTGGAAAGACCTGTAGCACCCTTTCCTTCCCGGCCTGAACGAATCACGCCCCTGCCCCCTGCCCCGCCTCGCCCCTACCTCCCAGCACCTGTCAGGCCAGGAAGGGATGAGGGTCCCAGCCTTCTGCAAAATGTCCGGTTGCCTGCTGACCCATATATCCCTTCTCTGAAAGCTAACGTGTGCCAACAGAAGCAAAGAAGGAGCTGTGCTGAGAGACAGGGATGTTCTCTCTACCTCCTCCTCCGGGGAAAGAGGAGGAGAGAAGTGGGAGAGATTCTGTAAAGCGCCTTCAAAACATTGCTGGTTGTGGGAAGCACAGTGACATTCTCTGCTTGATGGCTGACACTTCGAGATGTGGGCAAGTGAGGTGAGACCCTGGCGACATTGAATCGAATTCCCACCAAACTCAGCTACAGAGCCTCCACCCTCTTGTGAGTGCAGAGTCCCTAAGGGTGTACATGTGGCGGGACACAAAGGTACTAGCCTGGGAATCAAGAGGCTCAGGCCCTGAGACAGCCCCGTCCCTACCCAATGTCTGACCTCAGGCAACTTTCTTTCTTGCATTAGGCCTCCAGGCTCCTCTCTGGTAAATGGGACCCAAGGATCACTCACTGGTGGTCAAAGTCTTTCCCTACAGAGGCAAAGCAATTTGTTAAAGCATAAAAACGGAGTGACTCTGGGAGAGATCTGAGGCCCCATCCCTTAGGCCTTCCCCGGGTCCTCATGGGAAACCCAAGGCATCATCAAGAACTCAAGGGTTCCCTCAACGGAGTATGGAAGAAGATAAGTGTGATCTTTTCCTGATGTTATACCCTACAACTGCAAAATTTTCACCTCACCAAGGACAGAGCCTCAAATCCCTCCTTCAGATGCAGCAAAGCTGACAAGCCTAGGTCAGGGCCATGTGTTTTGTTTCTGTGAGAAAAGGGAGCAGAGGCAGGGTGGGCACAGGCTCCGGCTGGGAACAGGAGAAAAGTTGGCTTCTAAATATATCTCAAAGACTTAATGGTAAGAGACCTCTGCCATCCCCTTAGATTTTCAACCACTGTAAAGAAATCAAGAAACAAGTACCTCACATTCCTTACACCCTTCACTGAGGGTTGAAGAAAAAGCAGCAGAAATAACCCCAGAACTGGAGTTAACGTCAGATATAAGAACTGACTTCCTAACTGGGTTGGGTGCTGGGTACTAGAAAATACCAAGAGAAATTCATATCTTTCCTGGAAGACTCCTAGAAAAAGCAGAGAAATCCACACCTAACACAGTATTTCAGTTTCATCTTCTTCTCTGTAATTTCTTGCTTTCTTGCTTTCTTGCTTTCTTGCTTTCTTGCTTTCTTTCTTCCTCTTCTTCCTCCTCCTCCTCCTGCTCCTCGACAATCATTTCTCTATAATCTATAGGCTGGACTGGCATAACAGAGAGGACAGACTTTAAAAAGCTATTTATTAAGTAACTTGTCCAAGGTCACAAGGCCACTGAGAGGTGTGAGAGGAAATATTCAGAGATATTCAAGGATGACTCCACCCTCTACAACGTCTTTAGGGACCACATCAAGGAGAGATGCCAGAAAAAAATCAAGAGAACAAATAACCACTTGGCTTTGCCTTCCTAGAAATGCTCTTAAAATTTAAAGCTGAGACAATACAGTTCTGATTTGCAAGAAGGGGGTATGTTGCAATGCAAAAGACAAAAGGCTGGGAGAAGCAGAGTGCTGTGAGATGTGCTGTAAGATTTGCCAGAAAAGGCGTCAGATTCCACCCTCACACACCTTCAACACTCACATCCAGTGTTGATCCAAGCTGGGGCTACAAGAAGCAACATTTTGGGAAGGAGAAGAAGTGGTGGAGGCAGGTGAGCCCCGAGGAAAGGTTCTACTCCCCAGTGGTCTCCCCATCTCCAACCCAACTCTGGGTCCCAGGCAGGGAAGAGGCACTTATGAAACCACAGGCAGGTAACCAGCTCCCAGCAACAAAGAGGATCTGGGCTCTCCTACCAACTGGAAATCCAATTTGGGGCAAGCCTGGTGAAAAGATCCTCTGCATAAAATAGAAATGGCTGCCAAGCAGATCCAAGGACAGAGGGCTTGAGACAGCAACCTCATCAATCTCTCTTGACACTAAAAGGTTATGGAAGTACATCCTCAAGTGTTCTGGGGCCCTGAAGGGGGCCAGAGAGGGGGCTGTGTGAAGGCTAGTAAATCCAGAAGAGCAGGACATAGAAGAAAGAGCACTCCGTATGACCTAATGGTCACGGTCAGCACAGGTCATACTGGGATCGCAAATGTCTTTCTTTGGATGCAAGGAGCATGCACTTCAGTTAGTTGGCTGGCCAACTAACTGGAGATGTTAACAACTCCATGCAGGTGGATGCCAGAGAAAGACAACACCAGGAGCCACTTCCCAGCAACGTAGCAGTGCTTAGGCCCTCACCCAACCCCTACTTCCTGCAATTGAGATACAACTGGGAATTAACAGAATTTATCTACAAGTGACTACATTACTGTTTTTGTTACCACAGAGAAACAAGGTTCAAAAGGGAGATGACATCAAACATAAAATGTTATCAACAACAGCCCTAATCGCCACACTTTTGACACGCCGCCATTTGTGAGCGTACGAAATGTTATTTTGGCAACAGGTCCAGAAACAAGATTGCTCCTGACACGGTGCAGAGCCCAAGTGCGTCTCAGGAAGCCAGAGGCTGCCACTCTCACTGCCTGCAGCTTCTGCGGGGTCAGTGTCCTTCATTTTACCTCTGATCTCCCCTTTCCGCCCTCTCTGTCCCCTTCACCCCACCTGCTACAACCTCAGCTTCTGAGAGCCTCATGCAAAGAAATGTCAAATCAAAGGAAGAGTCGGTCTTCCCTTGCCTTTGTCCAGGTAAAATGTTATCAATTTAAATGTCTCATTACACAAAATGACCCTGGGGGCTTATCAATGCCTTCCCTGCCCATAGTATGTCCTTATCCTCCAGGTGAACACCGATCAAATCTGTATTAATTAAGCACTATACCCTGATAGGGGATTATATTCTCCTCCATGAGGATGTTGTTGGATATGGAATAAGTTAACTACAGCCATTCAGTCTTATCAGCAGGTAGTTTCTGCTTCCCCCTCAGGCTTATATAAAAACTCCACACTAAGTCACAGTCTAGAAAATGGGTCTTAAACCAAGGAGGATGGTCTCAAAGCCTCACAGAAAGAACTGGACCAAGTTTGATCGATACTTCAAGTAACAGACTCATCACTGCCAGCTTCGAAGGTGATATTTCTTAGACAATTGCCAGGTGAGAGGAGAGCCAGTATTGAGTTCCAGGGCTCTTTCCCGGGCAGAGGCAGATGACTTCATAAAAGCAAACTGCTGACCCAAAAGCCAGCGGAACAAACAATAATTATACAGGACTAAAAGAACTGATGAAGGAAATATAATTTGGATTATTTGTTTGGGGATAGTGTTGGTATTACTTTTTATTGTCGTCATTTCTGATAGGCATCTGAAGCCCCTTCTCCTTCTTCCTGATTTATCTTTTATTATTAACCTAGTAGTTCACGCTTTTTCCAACATTTTCACTTGAAACATTTTTAAATGGCTTTCTTATTCTCACTGACCTTTCAGGATTCGTGAACAATACTCTTTTCAGAGTCTCTTTACTATTAATGGCAGTGCAGTTACTTGCAAAGGTGCGGTAAGAATTTGTTCTCATTTTTACCACTACATAATCAAACAAATGCACGGTACACGCAAGGCTGGACCTCGAGTGTCATACTTGAGAATGAATCTCAATTAATCAGGTGTGACAAGCCCATCATTAAGAAATATGCACTGGGGTGCCTGGCTGGCTCAGTCAAGTGGAGCATACAACTCTGATCTCAGAAACAGGGGGTTCGAGCCCCATGCTGGGCATAGAGCTCACTCAAAAAAAAAAAAAAAAATAGGAAAGAAAACAAAGAGGTGTTGTACTTCATTTGGAGAACCACAAAGCCTCCCCAGAAAACCAGTCTGTTACCTCATCATGGCAAATCAGGAAGCCTGTGCGGATTTGGGAGACCCTGAGGAGAGATGAATTCACCCCCTTGTACAGATACCACAGGCAAAATGGTGGAGGTGACTTTCTCGGGTTGGTTTCCTCCCTTCAGAAGAGAAGTGTAAATATAAGCAGTAAACAACCTAACTGGAATAACAGAGACTATTATAACTTTTTAAGATTATTAAGAAATCCCTAGACAGAAGTGAATTTTCTGGATTTTGCAGCTGCTTTATACCACAGGGTTTTAGGTTCTCTGGCCACATTCCAAGGGGGTGTATGCATATGAATGAGCATTTCTTATTGCAGTTATAAGAATGAGTCAGGCCCAAACACAGTACAATCAGCTTTTGGTAATCAAGAGGAATTTACAGACGTTATTGGTGACCACAGCGCTGGTTTACAAACTCCCTCCACATTCCAAGCCAAACCTTCCAAAGAGCCTCTTTTTTTTTTTTTTTTTTAAGTTTATTTATTTGAGAGAGAGAGAGAGAGAGAGTGCAAGTTCAGGGGAGGGGTGGGGAGAGAGAGAGAGAGAGAGAAGACAGAGAGAAGAGAGAGAGAGGAGAGAGAGGAGAGAGAGAGAGAGGAGAGAGAGAGAGTGAGGGGGAGAGGGAAAAGGGGGGAGAGAGGGGGAGAGGGAAAGGGGGAGAGAGAGGGGGAGAGAGGGGGGAGGGGGAGGGAGGGAGGGAGGGTGGGAGAGAGAGAGAGAGAGAGAGAGAGAGAGAAAATCCCAACCAGGCTTTGCACTGTGAGTGCAGAGCCCGATGTGGGGCTTGAACTCAAAAACCATGAGATCATAACCCGAGCTAAAATCAAGAGTTGGAGGCTTAACCAGGCACCCCTTGCTCCCACCAAAGAGTATCTTAACACAATATTCCTGTGGTTGCCACCATGAACAAACGCACATTCCAACATCTTCACCTATGTGCCCTGGAAAAGGCAATATGACCCACAAAGAGGGGAACAAATAAACACACACACACACCCTCATCGTCCTCTCCCATTACCAACAGAAGATGGTTTAGAAGGGGCATCTGTGCATGCGTACTCACTCACTCACTCACTCACTCACATACAGAAACGTGCAACATTTTCCATGCAACAAGAGCTACGATGGAGAAAGCCCAGTTCCACAGAAGGCAAACGCAAACCTCCATCTCGGGCCTCATCAAGGAAGGCTCAAAAACGGGCCACGACCATTGGGATGGCCTGACTTTCTCCATCACCGAAACACCCAAATAAGCCCAACCTTTCCTTCCCCTCTTGGCCATGGAAGAGAATCAGCTGCCCCTGGAGAGGTATTCTCCTTTCATGTGCCCCTGGCTCTGTGCTGCATTCCCAGCAGATCATATTAATAAAGAAATGCCTTTTGGGGGGAAAAGACTCTTCACGGTTGTGATGTCTCTACGGTTTCTGGTATGAAACTTGGCCCTGAGAAGTTCAAAGGACTTAGAGATTAAAGTTCAAGGAAGACCAAGATGCACCCCAGGGCAGACCCTGTTCGAAGAGGCCAAAAAACCTGCTCTTCCCACGCCAGAGCCAACTTGATCTCTCAAAGAGCCTAGTGCATACCCTGGTCTAAGAGAATTATTTTCAAAGACTCTCAAGCTCTTCGTTTTCTTTTTAACGGTAGCTGAAGGCAGTTCAGCTCCAAGTCCCTGCACAAGCTGTAGTACTTGCCAAGTCTGTCCGCCGCGCCCCGCATGGGCTCGAACGGCTGTGTTAAATGCCAGGTTGCTGGCATGAGGGCACAGCTGGGCCACGTCAACTTCCTTCCATGGAAGCTCCTCCAATTCCCACTCACCGTTCTTTTCTGTCTTGTGTCTAGGTGGCTCAGGCTCCGGGAGACACGGACAGGGCCCATCACAGAGGATGGTGAGGCTCTTGCCAGTGGAACAAGCATGGAACTCCAACTTGCACTGCAAAAGAGAGACAGAACAGGCTTTAAGAATGCAGCCAGGGGCGCCTGAGTGGCTCAGTCGGTTGAAGCTCCTGACTCTTGATCTCGGCGCAGGTCACGATCTCACGGTTCGTGGGATTGCGCCGCAAGTCGGGCTCTGCATTGACAGCACAGAGTCTGCTTAGGGTTCTTTCTCTCCCAATCCCAGTCTCACTCTGCCCCTCCCCCACTCTCCCTCTCAAAATAAATAAACATTAAAAAAAAAAAAAAAAAGAACGCAGACCACTACTTAGCTTTCCTAGGAAACAGCCAGTACCTCTCCAACCGGCTAGGCTCACAGGCAACAAAGAGAACGAAGGAGTCCATCTCAGGTAAAGGTTCACAGCGTACAATGCTAAATAAGAAATGGCCTTTTATGTCTTTCCAAATGCGTAGGGTAATATCCAAAACCACTGCAGAACACTGGAGGGCTTACTTTACTCATGGTAAATGCAAATTTAACTGCTAACAAAAGTATTCATCTGAAATGACATCTTGGAGTCCCAAGGGTCCACAAAGACTCGCCCCCTCAGCAGAACGCCACCTCCCCAGGCTTTCTGACTCCTACCTAGGGTGCCTCTGCCCCAGTGCAGCACTCCTAGGCCCTCTCAGCTGCTCACATGCTCTTCCTGGGTAGGAAGGCAGAGTAACCATCTAGTGAGCACATAGGCATGGTGTACGTGAGGCCCAGCCTCTTCCAGTCTGGAGCAAGCGAGGAGTGAATGCTTTTACTTCAACCATCCCAAACCTGAGTTTCACACACTCTTTCCCCCAGAGGATGCCTGTGGTTGCCTCTAGCCTGGGACTGGGTGGAGGCACCCACTTAATTCTCAGGTTCAGTGTTGAAGCCCAAAGGCCAAATCTCCTCTTGTCAACCCTTGGTCACCAACAGTGGCAGTATTTTGGCCACTTTCGGCCAGTTTCGCTCTTTCTGCCACTCTTATTCTCAAGTCTCAACTGATTCAGAGCACAAGTGAGAAAGGACATTTGCAGGTGCAAGAGAGCACAACAATTTAATAGCATTTTTAGCAACCTGGCATTAAGGAATAAGCAACCGACTCAGAGAGGTTAAATATCACGTAAAGGTTCACGATAGCCATAAAGGGAGGATTCAAAGCTGTGTCTGACTACAGGGCTAGATATTTGCTGGCCCCACAGCAGTGTTTCTGCCATAGGAATGGGCTTCTGAGAGCAGACATGCTGTACTGTTACTCCGTGTCACTACCGGCCATGGTGTCAGTTGTCTGACCATCATTCCTTTTCCACCCGTAAAATTCTCAGGATCAAGACCTGTGTGTAATCAGCCTTGTGCAAAGGCCTATGGGCCTAGAACCGTGTTTCCATCCAGGGGAGGCTCAAAGGAAGAGGAGACTGGCCAAGTTGACTGAGCACCCAACTTTGTGTACAGTTCTTACCAGGGGCCACGGGGAAGCTTTTAAAAGAATGAAAAGAGGGAAACACAAATGCATACTTGTGACCAGGCCACTGGCTTTTGCAAAGCAGCACACGATGAGTTCAGATGAACACTGGCTCGTGGTGAGGGCAGAGCTACTCGGTCGCCATATGGATTACAGACTTAGGGCCAGAGTGCTTCCAACCTGGCCCTGATTGCAGTGGAGTCACTCAGTGTAACTCCAACTGTCACCCACACAGCGGCTACCCGTGTGGAGAGAGAGAAACAGACAAGCCGACAGGGAGATGACTTCCGCTCGATGCAACTGCCTTTTGTACAGATTTGTTAGGCGTCCAGGACGTGCCCAGTGTGGTAGCAGCAGGGGTGGGGACGGTATGAAAGGGGGCCATGGCCCAGACCTCCAACTTCAACAGACTTAACGAGAAGGCAAAAAAGAGCACGTCCTTCTAAAGCCATGTGGCCAGATATATATGTTTTCACTCATATGTGGACCTTGAGAAACTTAACAGAAGACCATGGGGGAGAGGAAGGGGGAAAAAGTTACAAACGGGGAGTGAGGGAGGCAAACCATAAGAGACTCTTAAAAACTGAGAACAAACTGAGGGTTGATGGGGGGTGGGAGGGAGGGGAAAGTGGGTGATGGGCATGGAGGAGGGCACTTGTTGGGATGAGCACTGGGTGTTGTATGGAAACCAATTTGACAATAAATTATATTAAAATAAAATAAAATAAAATAAAGCCGTGTGGCCAGGATTGTGAAGGGAGGCAGGAGTCATGTGTATGTAGAGATACAGCACAAGAAAAAGACCCACAGGAGTGGGATGTGCCTGCTGACCGCCTGATGGACAGAAGATAAGCCAAGAGGAAGGCAGGAAGGGGGCAGGTGGGTCACCTGTGTCAGAAAGCTCTTCTCAAATAGTGCAGCCTGTGAACACGGGCCCAGGGCTATAGAGAAGACTACTGTGGCCAGTCCGGCCTCCTTCCACTGCCCCAGTGCTCTGGAACAATCCTGTTTAAGACGAGCAGTTTTCCAACTATTTTCTCAACAGAACTCCTAAACCTCATTTAGGGGAAATGATACATTTGTACGTGAAAATGCATTTTATAAAGGCAAAACTTAATACATTTACTATAAAGCCTTATCCCCCTGTTACTATGGTCACCTGTTTGTATCTGTGACAGGTGTCATACTCTTCCCAAACATTCTCCGGTCACCCTGAAAGAGGAATCTGTGCTTCGCTCATCGCCCCGTGGGAAAATGGGCTTCCCCTCCCTGGTGACATCAGTCCTGGCCAAGTAACTTGTTCTGCCAGTGAACCGTGAGTAGGCGTGACAGGCCAGGTTTGAGCAGAGGTTTCAAGGACCACTTCTTGGTTTTATCACCCCTGTTACTCTTCCCTCTACCATGAAAAGGACATGGGACAGATAAGGGCTGCTCCTCTGGCCTGAGGCACAGAGGGCATGGGACCAGAGCTGCAGCTAACCCACGGCTAACATGCAACATGAGCCAGGAATTAATGTTTGCTCTCGTAAGCCACTGATGTTTAGAGATCCTTTGTTACTACAGCATAATTTACTAAAAGGTAACAGCGTTGACTTCCTACTAGGCCATGAGGTACTTATCAGCTGGAAAAGGTCTAAGTCACTGTGTTAGCCCTGGCACGTAGTAGGTGTTCAGTAAATAGCTGCTAAATGGCAAAGACAGAAGGTGGTGTTGCCCACTGTGCTGCTCTAAACCTGTTGTGAGGCCACCAGGAATGACCAATCTGCTTGCACAAGGAACGCGGGTGCTGCAGCTCCGTATTCGGGATCTCCACGGTGAAGCATCCTTGACCCGCACCTGTCACCTGAGTCCTCTCTGTGAGTTCCACATCCAGCCCCCCGCCTTGCCACCTTCCCACTCACCCCCATCTATTGCTGGAGTCGGAAGCTTGTCCATCTGCTTCCCAGCTGCCCCGAACACTCGTTCCCCTGGGTGGCCTGGTCTCGCCTGAGAGCCCCTGTGGACTGTAATTCTAGTAACTCAGCTTCCTTGGCTGGCCGCAGGACCCCCTCTCGTGTACAGCCGCTGTCACAATCTGTGGAGGCAGCCTGGCCTCATCCCTGACCCCAGGGAGGTGCCACCAGAGAAAACAAGATTTATCTGCACCAGTGAAAAATCCATGTTTCAAGGGCACAGATCTGCTTTTTTTATCTCCCAGGACAGTATGCGGCATTTAAATGAAGCTCAAAGGACTAGAATTCCATTTTTTATTAAGATCAAAACACGCTATTTAGAGATACCTATAAATGCGTAACTACATATGGGGGGTAGGGTGGCGAATGCCAAGATAGGGGTTACCTCTGGAGCAGGGGCAGGAGAATGGCATCAGACGGGAACCCACAGAAATGCTGTGAAAACGGAGAATGGTTTATTTCACAAGCTTAGTGGTAGATTCTGAGGCTTTTCTTTTGTTTCTGGGCTTGGCAACTGAGATAAATAAGACACGTACATTCATGTGTATCAAATATCTTACGGTAAAATATGAAACAAAGTTTCCATGCTTCTATCAGAGTGACAACCAAGCTCTACCCATGCCTCCCACCTCCCAGGGAAAGTTGCTAAGTGGATTAAGTGAGAGTATACCTGAGTACCTGCCGGTGAGGGGACAGGGTACCCAGCTCTGAACCAGAGTCCTGGACTGTCGCTGGGCAGAACATGCTCAAGGCACCTCACATACGTTTCCTTCTCAGAGCGCTTCATGAAAGTGAACCCAGGAGGTGACCTGCCCAGTCTCTCGCCCACCCTCTGTCTCCCCCAGGTTCCTGCTGGGGAAGAAGAGTCACAGATACCAAAAGGTAGTCACTGCACCGGCTTTACTCACAGGGGCCAGAAATCTCCCCAAGTATAGAGCTTCCTGCTAGACGGGGCTGCACAACCTGACTGAGACCTTCACGCCAAGCAGAGGCCTCCAACTCCTTCTCCCAATCTGCAGGAAACACACGCCCGGCAAAGCCCTAGCCATTCACCTGGATACACAAGCGGAGAGAATGCACAGACCTGGCTGGGCTTTGCACACGGGTGCCCTGGGCTGTGCACACACAGATCCTGGAAACACAAGGCAGGTGTGCTAGCCCTTGAGGACAGGGCTGCCAAGAGAACACGGCCAAGAGAAAAAGCCAGCGCATGTTACTTTGCCAATGCAGTGATCCTGTGAATATGCTCTTGACCCAAGAGACACTAGGCTCCCTCCCATCGGGACATAAGCAGCCTTTCTTGGGCAAGAGGAAGCAATGGTCACAGCATGAGAGTGAAAATCTCCCAGAGAGACATGAGGAGGGAGAAGGAAGTGTCTCCTAATACCACAGAGACATCAGTGACTCCCTTCCCAAATGACAAGCTTTCAGGATCGCCACACCCTCTCTGTCTTACGGAGTGTTCAAAGCTGGAGTTACAAACTGACAAAATGATACATGGTGATTTCTTTGCAGTAAAGACTTTGCAGTACGCATTTATCCCCTCCCGCCACGTCTGCCCTGCAAGTGCTGGGGCTACAGGCAGTCAGCCGGGCTTTGCTACCGTGTCAGAACAGTGTCTGCAGAGCGCCAAGTTAAAGAGGGTAGACTGGGAGCCTACTTCTTAGAACTTGTGGCTTGGAGTTGGATAAGCAAAATAATAATAATAATAGCAACAACAACAAACACAATAAAACAACAATAAAAACTACAAGTTGACGTTCTTGGGAACTGATCAAGGGGCAGCCGTAAAAAAAATATTTTTTTAAGAAAATACCATGGGGAGAAAAGAGGAGGAAAGAAGTATCCATGAATATTTTGGATTTAGAGGGGAGAGCCCGTCAGTTACTCAAGGCTCCCAAAGAGCCAAGGGTGATGGCATGCCCTGGAACTCCTCGACCAGAGCAGAGGAAAGACACAGTGAATAAATGTAAAGACTCCTCAGATGGGCACCGCTGCCTGTGAGGGAGAGCCCTTCCAGCCCTGGCCCATATGCTAAGTGGGTCTAAGCGGAGAGGAATCACCAATGCCCTGGCCCCCCGCTTGCCCTCTAGAAAAGTTTGCACCTTGTGTTATGCCTTATATCCCTCATAAAAGGTATCTATCTGGGAGTCTTAACCCTCAGTATTCTACAGGGTCTTTATGGAGATAATCAACTTACAACGAGCTCATAGTGTGGGTCCTAATCCAATACGATTGGCATGCTTTTAAGAAGCGGAAATTTGGACACAGGGGCACACACAAACAGAGGGCAGGTGGAGGTGTGCTAAGAGAGCCATCTACAAGGAGGGCCGGAGGCTACTAGAAGCTAAGGAATGGCAGGAGATGGACTGCGGCACACAGCCTCAGAAGGAAGGAAACTTGTCCACACTTTGGCTTCCAATTCCTACCTCCAGGGCTGTGAGATAGTAAATTTCTATTGTTTGAGACACCCAGTTTGGGATACTCCTAGAGCAGCCCTAGCAATGTTTAAAAAGAGATAGCCTCTAAGGAATGGGAATGCTTTTGTGCCAAGATGACTCAGTTCTCCTGGAAAGAAAGAAAAAGAAAGAAAGAAAGAAAGAAAGAAAGAAAGAAAGAAAGAAAGAAAGAAAGAAAAGAAAGAAAGAAACAGAGAGAGAGAAAGAAAGAAAAAGAAAGAAAGGAAGGAAGGAAGGAAGGAAGGAAGGAAGGAAAAGGAAAGGAAAGGAGAGAAAAAAGAAAAGAAAAGAAAAGAAAAAACACAGAACAGCAGCCTCAGGATGTTGGGCAAGTGGACGTACAGAACTTGGCCAAATTATATCACCTGTGACTCATGTGCAAAAAAGAGCAAGTATGAAAAATTCAAGACTTTATATTGATTTTATGATAATGTAGTTAAATAAATAATTAGCTCTAACTCTTTAAAAGGAGGAGGAGCCTAGAAAATGGGAAATTAACAACTTTTAAACATTGTACGGGAACCCACATTCATACAAACACAAATACAATTATAACTTCCGGAAGCTTCTATACCCCTTGACCTGCTGGGAGAAAAATGCCTTCCCCAGTCATCACAGAAACAGAGAAGATGGAGGAAGCCCAAGACTTCACAAATGGGCAGAAATATTCAAAATGTTGACCTACTTAAAAATAAACGTGCTAGCAGATTTCCCAACCAATCTTTCCTTCCGTTTTGTCTAACACACCAACACGTCGGAATGAGTGAACATTACTGCAAATGGCCAGTAAATCTTTCTCTGCTAGGATTTGTAAAGCAAAACTAATAACCTCTCTCTGGTTCACTGCTCGCACAGGTCTCCACTGGGTACATTTCTCCACCGCACCACACTCTTTGCTTTGCCTTGCATGTTTTGGGTATTATTTTTAACATTTTATTTAAATTGCTTTCTCCAGTCTATTTCATCAACCAATCATCTATTTTTAAACCAGACTGTTGACAGTTCACAGTTGACAATTTTGTTCACAGTTGATGAATTCTGATTTGTTTTTATTCCCCAAAAATCATGTCAAAGGAGGAGGAGGGAGATAATCTTATGGCTCTGTTGGCTTTGATAACTGGGCAGGAAGTGAGTGGCTGCTGACTACACATTGTCCCTTGGCAGACGGAAGAACAGCTGTCCGTCTCTGTCCAGGGCTTCCAGATGTCCCTGTGGTCATCTGGAAGGAGTGGTGACGAGAAACAAAAGAAGGGTCTTTGGCCTCATTCAGAGATTTGCCAAACATACATTCATGTACATGTTTCTTCTTGCATCCAACAAATATTTATTGAGCACCTACTATGGCCCAGGCCCTATACTAACAAGACAAAAAAGCTGGTCCCATCAGCATGGCAGGTGCTGATAAGGACAGCAAAGAAACAAAGGGGAGTAAGAGACAGTGAATAATGGGGAGGGAATAGTACATTATATGGGGTGATGAGGAAACTGGCAAGATGATATCCGGGCAGAGCAAAGAATAAAGTGACCCATGCAGCCCTCCAGGGGAAGGGAGGGGGACTCCAGGCAAAGGCCCTGAAGTGGAAGATGCTGAGTGCGCATGAGAGTCATCAGGGAAGCCAGTGTGGCTGAAGAGGAACGTGCAAGGAGGAAGAAGATGGATGGATGGATGGATGGATGGATGGATGGAGGCCTGTGTGTGACTCAGGGCTCAGTCTTGGGCTCTCTCCCTCCCCAGCCCACCCCCAAAGACACACACATTTCTCTGAGGTAAGAGTTCCAAAGAAGGCAGAACCCTACACCTCAAAAGCAAGTTTGCTAAAAATGTGAAAAAGGAAAAGCTCATCTTTACAGAGGAATGCCAGCTAAATAAATTGAGAAGGAATGCTAGAATTAGAAAATCATTTGGCAACTCCCTGTGTAATAACTGAGTCAGGAAAGGATCATTCGATGTTTATTACAAATGGTGGGTAAAAGTAACTAGGGAACAGGACAGTCACATAGTCTCAAAGTGCCTGCCACAGAACAAACACCTCGTTATTAACCAAGGAAAATGTACATTTTCGATAAAAGGACATGGCAGGCACCCCTTAATGCAGGGACCGAGGGGACAATTCAGCAGCAGAGAGACCAGCTGGCATCAGCTACTTATGCACCTTCTGCGAAAGGAACGACTACACAATTGTGCCTATGAGGGATTGGTGCCAAACACGTTTAATCTCAATCTATTTGTTAGAAAACAAGTCCAAAATTGAAGATGTTTTAGGGGCAGGTGGGTGGCTCAGTTGGTTAAGCGTCTGATTTTGGCTCAGGTCATGATCTCGCGGTCCATGAGTTCGAGCCCCACGTCAGGCTCTGTGCTGACAGCTCAGAGCCTGCAGCCTGCTTTGGATTCTGGGTCTCCCTCTCTCTCTGCCCCTCTCCCGCTCATGCGCTGCCTCCTTCTGTCTCTCAAAAATAAATAAACGTTAAAAATTTTTTAAAAAGCCATAAACAACAACAAAAAACCCTGAGGCAAGTGGGTCACTCTTCCAGATTAGAGGAAATTAAATGGATGGAACAAATGCAATGGGTGAGGCTTGAATGGATCTTGAAAAAATCACAATTATGCAAAGCTATAAAAGACATTCTGCGGGGGGGTGGGGGGGCACTTGGGTAGCACAGTCAGTTAAGCACCCAACTTCAGCTCAGGTCATGATCTCACGGTTTGAGTTCGAGCCCTGCATCGGGCTCTGTGCTGACAGCTCAGATCCTGGAACCTGCTTCGAATTCTGTGTGTGTGTCCCTCTCTCTGCCCCTCCCACACTCATGTTCTGTCTCTCTTTCTCAAAAATAAACAAACATTTAAAAAAAAATTTTTAAAAAGACATTCTGGGGAAAACTTCTGTGGTTTTAACAAGGATTGCATATTACGTGACATTACTGGATTATTGTTCTCGTAGGTGTAGTAATACCTACTAAAGTGGTCATATAGGAGAACGCCTGTCTCCTTAGAGGTGAGGTTTCTTAGCATCTGTAATTTGTTTTTAAATGGTTCGGGGGAAACGCGTGTATGTTACAGAGAGAGCACAAATTTTGTAAAACATTAGCAACTGCCCAGTCTCGGTGACAGGTATACAGGTGTTCATTGCATTGTTTTTTTTTTTTTTTAATTCTTCCATACATTTAATAATCACTAAACCAGTATCTGCACATCCTCACCAACACTTGTTATTTCTTGCCTTGTTGACTCTAGCCATTCTGACCAGTGTGAGGTGATAGCTCGTTATGGTTTTGATTTGTATTTCCTTGATTATGAGTGATGTGGAGCACCTTTTCGTGTGTCTGTTGGCCATATGGACATCTTCTTTGAACAAATGTCTATTCAGGTCTTCTGCCCATTTTGTAATTGGATTGTTTTCTGGTGTTGATTTGTACAAGTTCTTTATATATTTTGGATACTCACCCCTAACTGGATATATCATTTGCAAATATCTTCTCCCAACAGCGGATTGCCATGTTGTTTCCCTAATGCTTTCCCTTGCTGTGCAAAAGCTTTGTATTTTAGTGAAGTCCAAATAGTTTCATTTTTCTTTCACTTTCCTTGCCTAAGGAGACATATCTAGATGTTGGTGGGGATGCAATATTGGTACAGCCACTGAGGAAAACAGTGTGGAGTTTCCTTGAAAAATTATAGAGTTACCATGGGATGCAGTAAATCCACCTCTGGGTATTTACCCAAGAGAAAACACTAATTTGAAAAGATACATGCGTTCCTATGTTTATGTATAATAGCCAGGATATGGAAGCAATCCAAGTGTCCATCAACAGATGGATAAAGAAGATATTATATATGTATAAATATATGAATACTTACACACACACATGCACACAAACACAATGGAATAGTACTCAGCCATAAAAAGAATGCGATCTCACCATTTGCAGCAACGTAGATGGACCTAGAGGGTCTAATACTAAATGAAATAAGTCAGGCAGAGAAAGACAAATACCATGTAATTTCACTCATAGGTGGAATTTAAGAAACAAAATGAACAACAATGAAAAAAAAAGAGTAGAAAAAGATATTCTTAAATACAGAGAACAAACTGGTGGTTACCAGGGGAAAGTCGTGGGGGGATGGGTAAAGTAGGCGAAGGGGATTAAGAGTACACGTGTTGTGGGGCGCCTGGGTGGCTCGGCCTGTTAAACATCGGACTCTTGATTTCGGCTCAGATCATGATCTCACCATTCATGAGATCAAGCCCTGTGTTGGGCTCTGTGCTGACAGAGCAGAGCCTGCTTGGGATTCTCTCTTCCTCTCTCTTCCCCTCCCCTGGTCGTGCTCTCTTTCTCTTAAAATAAATAAATACATGAAAAAAGAAGAGTACACTTGTCATGATGAGCACTGAGTAATACACAGAGTTACTGAACCATATTGTGCACCTGAACCTAATATAACACTGTATGCTAATTCTACTTCAATTAAAAAAAACAAAAAAATTTATTAAACCAACAGCAGGAGGAAAGTAAATAAAAATAAATTAAAAAAAAAAAAAGCAACTTGCTTTGCCCGGCGGTGCTAGGAAAATTCTTGTGGAAACCAGTCCTATTTGCTGCCCTGAACTGTTGCCCATACGGCGGGCAGGCAGTGTCTATTGCAACGACTTGTCCTCCTGCGCTTCCCCACCAGGGGGCAAGCTCTTTGAGGGCCGTAAGGATCCTGTCTACTACCACTGTCTGTAGGACCTGGCCTGGAATTGGAAAGAGCAGGCCTTCACCAATGATGAAGGTATTTCTGGAGCACCAATTCTCTTCAGCGACGCAAGCCAGCAACACTGGAACATGAAGGCTACACACAGGTGCACCGGAAGGCAGCATTTCAGATCCGGCAAAGACCCTCTTTCATGCACACAGGGGAGGTGGAGGCTGGGGGAAGACGCATCTTGTCTTGTGGCCATTCTCTTGAGTAACCTCCTTACTTGCTCTGGCTCTTCTTTGTCTTGTCACCAATTTAGCAAACCCTTTTTCAGCAGAGGAGGAGGCAGATTTCAGTCTAGTCCGAGTACAAACTGTCCCAGGTTTGTGTTAAGAGGCAGAGCTGAGTACACTTCCTCTCATTTGTGTAACGAGACCAGCGGAACGTCCTGCACATGTGAAATGCCAGAGGAAAGGGCAAGGCTCCACGTGACGGAGCCCAAGGAAAAGATGCCAGGCCCCCGGGGCAGGGGTGCAAGGGAGGAGAGCCACCCCACAGGCTACCTATCCTGCCCTGCACATTCACCAGGCTCATTGCTGGGGCCGGCTGCTGTCCCATGTCCATGTTTTATGCATCCCAACATCACACACACCGGGGGCTTCCCTGCCTCACCTCTGCTGCTTCTCACTTCTGGGACTCTGCCCTGCTGTCCGCTCTGCCTGAAATCCTGTGAGCGCCAGCTAATGTTGGCAAACTTCACATTTGTGTGGGATTTCCCCCACTATCTAGGATCTGGGGGAGACAGCACAGATGTGGAGGGACTTGAAGTTCCCAGGCCCTGCTTCCTATCAGCCTTCTGGGGAGACCACAGACCCCACAGAGAAACCACTGCCAGGCATACCCCAGAAGAGGGGGGTCCAGGTGCAGCCTGGCCAAGCATGGCCTGGAAGCAGCGGAGAGCCTCACATCCAAAGAAGCCCTGGACACAGGGGCAGTTAAGGGTCCCTCCTGGTGTCCCCTCATCTTCAGGCCTTTGCTTAGGTGCACCTTCTCATGGAAGGCTTCCTTCTCTTAGCACTCTTGAACAATCATACCCAGCATGCCTGACCTTCTCATGCTGTTTTCTTTTTCCATATTATTATATATATATTATATAATATTATATATATAATATAACATATAATACATATATTATATAATATATATATGTTATATATATATTTCCATCACATATTTCACATATATATATATATATATATATATATATATATATATATATATATATATTTTTCTAACACACTGTATGGATTTCTTGCTTGTTCTATCCGCTGCTTCGTCTCTCTCTTCCTTGCTAGAATTTAAGTTCCATGAGGACAGGGGTCTGCTGTGTTCTGTTCACTGCTATATTGGAAGTGCCAAGCACAGTACCTGGCAGGTGCTGGGCGGTAGGTACTCAATGAAATTGCATGGGGTGAAGGAATGACTGAGTGAAAACAACGGCCTGTGTGACCGGCAGACAGTGCCTCCAACCCACCCCCAGTGTCTGAGTATGAATAAGAGTTGAAATGAGGGACAGGGCCCCAGGAAGGAGGCAAAACTCACAAAGTGACGGAGGGCAAGCTTCCTTCCAGCCCTATGGGAAAGGGGCTCCAAGTAGAAATGAAACTGATTTCCTTAACACTCAAGAGGCACACAGACACCTGAGTGTGAGAGTGGAGATTCAGACCTTCTCCTCTTCCCTTCCTGGCTCCTGTTTCCCCTCCAGACAGGCCTCAAGGGGCGCCTCTGGGACCCGGGGCCATTCTCCCTCACCACGCTCACCACACTGCACGCATTTCTCTGTCTACGAAACTGCCTGGGGAGAAGATATGCATCTCTGTCTAGATGCTAGCATAAGGCAAAAACTTCCTATGTATTTGCTTATTCATGGGATACAGTTTATTTGTTAATGTTTTATTTATTTTTGAGAGAGAGAGAGAGACACACACACGGAAAAAACACAAGTGGGGGAGGGGCAGAGAGAGACGGGGGAAGAGGGTACAGAGGATCCCAAGCTGGCTCTGTGCCTAGAGCAGACAACCCGATGCGGGGCTTGAACTCACAAACCATGAGATCATGACCTAAGCCAAAGCCGGACGCTGAACTGACTGAGCCATCCAAGCGCCCCCATGGGATATACTTTATATAACACTATATGCGAGAGCAGATGTTGGTGGGTTCGTTCTGCAGATGAACAAAGTGAAACCTTGAGGAAACAAAACAGCTGCCTCAAGGTCACAAGGCCAGTAAATGGCAGACTTCCTTTTTAATCTAGACCCTTCAAGTTTTCCCTAGTCCACTGGTGTGGTGGGGGTGACTCACACACTTCTCAATACTGAGGGGACTGGCAAAGCCTTTCCGGGCATCCTAGGACGGCTGAATGAAGAGGCAGAAGACACTGCGGGGACGGAATGACCCTAGGGCTGGGGAAGCAGAGAAAGGAAAGGAAGGGGTCCCCTGCCAGAAGCTGCCTTGATGCTGAGCTATAGTAAGGGAATGAAGGCAGCCAGCCGCTCCCCCTAACTTACACCAAATGAAGCCCTTGCTCGGCAACTGCAGTGGTGTTAGTGATGTTATTCGAAGTCACTGTCACATTAGCTAAGGTAGCTTAACAGAACTCATGCAGATAAGCCAACAGAATGAAACAAGATGATGTGGGCACCTTCCCTTTGTGTCTGGGAAGCTCACCTGTCCTGGAGGCAGAAGGGCCTGAGGCTCTTCAGGCTAACCCTGTAACTGTCGAATATCATACCGGAGCTCTCCTGGGCAATGTGTATTCAGGAGCTGGCAGTCCAGGGTGGCCCGGCCAGGGAGGCCTCCAAGATCAGACCTCTGAACCTGACACCCACCAAGGGGTAAGCTGCTTGAGGGCATTCTCAAGGGCAAGAACTGGACAACTGGATGCTGTTCACGTCCACACACCCTAGGGCCAGACCTGAGCCCCACACCTCAAAGTGGATGGAGCAGGCTTGCTGAAATTAATCAGTCACCTTGCCAGCAAGGGGAGGGAGTTAGGGAGCATCACCCCGTTTTACAGATGAGGAGAGAAAAGGTAAGGAAGGAAGGAACACAAAGAATGAAAGTAGGAGAGAGGAAGAGAGGAAGGCAGTGGAGGAAGCACGGCAGAAGGAGACAAGGGAGGGGACCCTGCAAGCGTAGGAAAAAGCAGCAAGCCTCCAGGAGAGACTCCAGGCGGTGCGAGAGGCGGGGTGGAGGCAGGGGCTTGTTCACAGTCTCTCGCCCAGCCTGGCTGTGTGGGCTCAGGCAGCTCTAGGAGAAAGGAAGAGAATGTTCCTGGCTGGCTCCTGCCTAAAATAAAAACATCTCTGCTGCTATAAATGCCCTTGGGATGCCTGTCTCTCCGGCTGTCCCGGCCTCCTCGGTGGTCCCCTGCCCACGCTAAGCCACTTCCCTGGGCCACGTGTCCCCCCACCACACACCACTGAGGCAGACTGCCTCGCAGACAGGATTCACAGGAGGTGGCATGCAAGTGAAGGCGGCACCTAATTTCCATCAGGACTCTCACCTCTCCAGCTGTGCTGATGGAAGGGGAGAGGCCTTTTGCCCAGGTTCTGCCTGTCTCTGTCAGCCTGAATGGGAATCTGACACGGGACTCCCTCCACTGCCTTCTAGAGGAAAGAGTCTAAGTGATTCGCATCACCCACCCAGGCCTCCTTTTCCTTGTCACTAGATAAAGCCTCCTGCAACTGTATGGGAAGGAATGGATAAGTGGGGGGTCCCTAGGGCCTGGCAGCAAGCCCTGCCCTGGCACACAGCGGAAAACAGATCTGAGTCTGTGCCTCCACTCCTGCTAATCCTGCCCTCATCCCTCCCTTCCCCTGAAAGTTGTCCCACACTTGAAGGATCTCTGCAAAATGCAAATTTGTGTGATTCTCTGTCCCAGTTCATGCCCGTTCCTTGTCCCCTGGCGTCCTCAGGGAAGCATGAAGACGTGACCCCAGAAGAGGGCCCTCGTGATCTACAGCCCACAAACCCCTCTAGCTTGGTCCCTTTGCTTCTTTTCCCAACCCATGCCTGCTCTGTTCTGGCACACGGCCCCCGAAGTGGACCCTTCACACTCTCCCGTGACACGCTCCACCTCCACGCCTTGCTTTGTCTGCAGCCCCCAGGGATCCCGAGGCAGGTTTCCACAAGGGCACCGACCAGCTGTGCCCACCTCCACTGCATGCTGCCCTGCACCGTGATGACTGCTTTCTTGCCTGTCTCCCTTATGAGTTCCACAAATAAGATGTCGTAATTCACTTGTGTGGCCCAAGTGCCCAGAAAAAGACCTGCAAAAGAACAGGTAGCAAATAAACGCTGACAGACCAACAGATGTTCGGGCAGATGAAAGGACATCCTGCTGCCTGCCAAGCAATCCCACACGGCTCGGGGTCCAGGAGCTGCCGTCAAGTTGGCCAAAGGAAGACAGTCGTCTGTCACCAAGATCTCAAGGCTTTGACGTTTCTCGGCCCTGTGGATGACACCCAGGTTCTCCCAGTCCATCAGATGCAACACCTGCACGGTGCCTCCCACCCAGTCTGATCCTCCCTGCTTACCGGGAATCAGGCCAAAGATGGCCCAGTGCTGATGTTTTCCTCACATGCCCAGACTGAGTTCAAGTCCTTGTTTCTGAGGCCCATCCCCTCTGGGTGTGATCTTACTTCTCCATCAACACTGCTCCAGTCCCTCCACGGCTGGTCCCAGCTGCCCTGCCCAGGCCTTGCTCCACTCTGGTGCCCCCCTCACACGGCAGGCTCACTGTCCCCCTACCCTAAGCCTCTCCACTTGGGCAATGTTCCCCCAGGACACCCCTGGCCCAGGCACATTTCCAACCCATGCCACTGCCCTTCCACAGGCCCACGCCTGCTCCTCTTGACCTCTAGTATTTCCTTCACAGTTACGACTGAACCGCTAGACTTCAGAGCCTCTGTGTAATATACCTACGCACCACTCAGAGACGAGCTACGAACACGAAGTATATCCATATCCCCCACGGTGCTGGTAGAAATGGCTTCAAAGTTTTCATGATACACATCATATCCACAATCAGTCATGGAACCAGGGGCTGTGCTACAAGCTTTTCCTACACTCTCCCCGTTAAATTTCACCCTCAGTTTCACCACAAGAACTCTGCTGACAGCCGACTTACATATGAAGAAACTCCGGCTCAGAAATGCTGTTTGCCCAGGGAAACCCAACTCTGAGCTGCAGAGTCTGGATTCAAACCCAGGCCATCTGACACTAAGGCTTGCGTTCTTAAGGGTTTATATGGTCCCATGTCATGTGTTTAGCAAGCTCATGGGACAGTGGTCCTCTTGGTCAGCCCAGGGCGCTTGCAGCAATGACTCTCTTACAAAGAGAGCCAAGCTGTAGGGAATTCTCTGCAGACTGTGCTGAGAAGGCGTGCACGTAGTTACATCATTCTGCACGTAGAAAGGCACATGGGTGGTGTCTTTCCCAAGTGTCCCGACAGGGCTCTTGTTGTGGTCCCACTGGTATGTGGGCTCAACGAGAGCAGGGATCTTGGTGTTTTACTGCGGCTTCTCAGGTACCTAAAGGAGGGCCCAGAACAGAGGAGATGCTCCTATTTATTCAGTGAAATAAAAACACGAATGAGGTAGGCAATAAGCCCCCAAAGCCCTACCAGGCCAAAAACGTCACTAATGAAAAGGAAGCTCAGAGGGAACAGAACTCTGTATCAGAGTCATAACCTCTCCAAAGCAGCCAACCAAGGCTTCTTCTGTGGATTCACACTCATTTTCTCCTGGTTCCAAACTCTTAAGAATGCAGGCTCATAAGTACTTAATCTTCGGAGTTTCGACAACGCCGACGCATCTCTCTACTCTGATTCTCCTTTGGAGACCATCCCAAAGCACCCCTGTGGATCCATCTTCTGAGGGGCAGTTCTGGGCCACCTTCCTCATGCTGTCCGCTGTCTCTGTCATCTTTACCACAGAGGAGAGGCAGGGACTCGGGATTCTTGGATTCTCAAGTGATGACCCCTCTGCATAAAAACCCTCTCTCCTCACCCATAAGGGAGAAGAAATGCAGACAGCGAAAGGGCAGCAGATTTCTAGGGTGATAAGGAGTCCATCGTGCACCCCCAGTAGCCCCTGACATTCTGCGGAATGAGAAAACAGATACTAGCTAAGCTATCCACCAATTCTTTCCAAAGCTACCACTCCCCAAGGTCAAAAAAAAGCCATTAACATCTCACCATGGCCCAACAGGAGATAAACATCACCAGCCAGGCAGCCTCACTTTCTGTCTGCTCTAGACAATTCCTTCCTCTCTCCACCTTTACTCACTCTAGAAAAATAAACCCCAAATGCCTTTATGAATAAAGGCTGCATATGCTCAAAAGAGCCAACGAAAATGAAGCTGTAGGTAAAGGTGACCAAAAATGCCAAATCAGACTTTTGACCAAATGCAACAAGATGAAGGTGATATTTTTTTTCAATAAAACAGTAACTTAAACTTTGCATTACTGCCTGATTTTACTGCTTAGAGATGAGAGAGCCTACAGTGCTGAACGAAAAAGTCGTATCACTCAAACAGGATTTTCTTTGCTTGGCATCACCTATGTGAAAAATACATTTAAGTAATAAAATGCCCTTGGCAAGAGTTCATTGTCTGATGATGGAGCTGAGTTGTGGACATGGTGCAGACTGCACAGTCTGTCTTTTTTCCTCTTTTGATGATAGAGTTTCCAGCCCCACACAGATCTCATCTCCTTTCTCCTGGAATCTGATGAGCTGTCCCATGAGGTTGACTCTTGTGGCCACTCTGCCCCATGAGCGAAGTGTGAGCTGATGGTTCCTAGTGCTTATTCCATGTGCAGAAATGTCTAGGTCCTGTCATTCATGGGGAACCCCTCTCCTTTCGTACTTTCCACTGAAGCCCAAACTACAGATCCGGTGACTCTGAGATTGCCAACGGCTTGATACGGAGATCACAAGACTGGATGACATACAGGCATCTGAGGCGGGAATGCAGGTACCTGACTAACTTCTGGGGATGTACAAAAAGATCCAGATCTCAATCCAGGAGGTCAGCCCTGAGGACAAAGGGGGCATGAGACATGCCCGACACTTGCAAAAAGCGGAGTCTTGTGATGAGGTGCCAGGACTCCAACCAGGGGGAGTGGGGATAGTTATATAAATGAATTTTCAAGAATCCAAAAAGGAGGGGCAAGAATAGAGACCCGGCTATGAAGAGGTAGGCATTGGGGACAAGACACCACTGGAAGTCCCTGTGGAGATTGTAAGCGTGAGTATATTATTTTTTAATCTTTTAAATATATATATATATTTTTTTTTTGAGAGAGAGAGAGAGAGAGAGAGAGAGAGAGAGAGAGAACACGAACAAACAAGCAGGGGAGGGGCAGAGATAGAGAAAGAGAGAAAGAATCCCAAGCAGGCTATGCACTGACAGCACAGAGCCTGATGCAGGACTTGAACCCACGAACAGTAAGATCATGACCTGAGCCAAAACCAGGAGTCGGATACTCACTGACTGAGCTGCCCAGGTGAGCCCCCAAGGGTGAGTTTAAATGAAGATGCAGGACAGTCATCCAGGTACCAAGGAAACAAGACACAGGAGAAGGTGGTGCAGCTTCTGAGGGTCAATCAGCCTTAGATGTGCACCCCAGCCTCATGTCTTTGGGCATGGAATGGGACCAGGAAGGCGGTAGAGTCTGGACAGTGCCTCAGTCTACAGAAGTCTGAGCAAGGCAACACCACTTCAAAGATCCAGGAGCTCGTTACACATCTTGTCCTTGGCTCCAAGCTTCACACAAGCCTTTGCTTCCTGTGATTTCAAAGTTAGAAAGTTCAAACTAGTCTCCTCCCACTCCTACCAAGTTTCTCCTTGTGTATTTTGATATCAATCCAGAACCTGTGTTAATCAGGCCAAAATTCATTAAGGAAGGCCAACTGTCATCTCCAGGAAGCTAGCGGCTCCGCATGTAACATAATTTTTGTTTCATACAGCTGAGTGATTTTTCAAACAGTCTAACACCAAGCTCTGGATGAGGGTGGGAGGGAACCCCCATAAAAGAAGCGGAACAGATACTGTCTCACAGAGCCTGTTGCAACGTGCGGGCTCCCTCCCGTTTGGGGGAATCCTGCACAACAAAGTAATAACGAGCACTCACATTGTGGCACCTCCATCGTGTCCCTGCCACAGATAATTAAGCTCATCAATTAACGCCTTCCCTTTGCTGCCTTGGGAGGAAGCCACGTGTGAAGTTCAGAGGGAAGCCAGTATATCAGCCACCTAAACCCTCGGCAACTACACTGCTGACCTCCCAGGATCAGAGAAGGGTTGGAGCAGAGGCATGAGAACGAGCCAGAGTGAGTTCAAATCCTCCCTGGCTCTAGACTTCCTAGCTATGGGAAACTGAGTTAAGCCTCCTGTTCCCGACTTTCCTAATTTATAAAATGGAGGATATAATAATACCTGACTCAATGGGATGATATAATCCATTTATGCAACTAGTATTTTTGTGGAGCACCTACTATGTGCCAGGCAATATTCTAGTTGATAGTGATATAGCAGGGAACAAAAGAGGATACTGTGTTGTCCTTTAGGGGCTTACATTCTAGAAAAGGAAGCCAGATGCTAGAAAAAAATCAACAAAAAATGAAATGATGTGTATCAAGTGCTTAGCACAAGGCCAGACACAGAGCATGTGCTCAGGGAGAGATGAAAGGCACACGATATGTTTAGGATACCTGTCGGCCCTGCCACACCTGTCTATGGAAGGAATGGACGATTTTTCAGCCTTCTTCCTGGGGAGCCTGGCCAAGCTTCTGTCCCTCCAGTGTGACAGAAGTAAATAAGGATCTAATAAGAATCCTACAGGAGTCAGGAATTTGGAGACAGACAAACCCAGACTCAACTATCAACTCTCGCTTGCTCACTCATTGTCCTAGAGCAAGTCACTTAACTTTCTTTTTATTTAATTTGTTTTAAGTTTGTTTGTTTGTTTGTTTACTTTGAGAGAGAGCATGCATAATCGAGCGGAGGAGAGGCAGAGAGAGACAGAGAGAAAATTCCAAGCAGGCTCCGCACCATCAGTGCAGTGCCTGATGTGGGTCTCGAACCCATGAACCATGAGATCGTGACCTGAGATGAAATCAAGAGTCAGATGCTTAACCGACTGAGCCACCCAGGTGCCCCAAGTCACTTCAGGTGCTGATGCCCAGTTTCCACATACATAAAATGGGGATGTTAATGGAACCTGCCTCCCTGAGCTGTGAGGATTAATTAGGATTATGGTTAGGACTCAGCTGGGTGCCTGGCACAGTACAGTGCTCATTCCCCCCTGCCAGACCCACCCTCATCCCCACGCAGACTCAGGCAGCCGCAGCTGCTTCGGGGACCGTGCCCAGGGTGCCTGAGTCACTTCACTTGTCACCCATAAAGATGCCATAAATGCCAGCCCCACAAGGTGGGTTTGCCCCTTCTGCTTGATAACGGCATCGCTGTGCAGCAGCAGGACGTGCCCCAGAAGCTGGAGCCACGGTGGGGTGATTGATGACTCTCTTCTTCCTTGCAGACCGTACAGTTCTGGTGGGCAAAGGCTCACCTTCCTGAGCATTCCTCTCAGGGCTTGGGCTGTCACTGGGACCCAGAAAACACTTGAGGGATGAAAATGAGCTGAAGCAGAATCAGTCCAGGGGGCCACCGAGAAGCCACTATTTGAGAGGAACTCGTCACTTTGATCCCCCTGCCCCCTCAAAAAACTCCCTGTGAGACGTATTAGTAAAAAATAAATGTCCTGCTAAAGACATTACAGGACCACAGAAGCGGTTATATCAGAAAGAAAATGTCAGTTAGTTTTTTCAATCTCCAGAATCTCTCTTCAGCTGTCTAGTGACCCATTCCCTCCTTCAGGAACAGCCACCATTTCACTGGTTCCGGGTGCTTCCCCGGCTATCCACAAGCTCAGCCTTCCAGGGAAATAATGGGCCCTTGGAGGGATCCACCGTGTTTCGAAGGCAGGGGATTTATACAGAGCACATAATTTGCCACAGACAAATACACTGTATTTATTGCAGTTATAATCAGAACAAAATTATAAAGTTTCCATGGTTCCAGAACACAACCAAATAAGCAATTCTAACAGAAGGGACTCTCAGCAGCCAGAGAAACAAACCACAAAAGGAAGTCACAAGTCTGAGGGTTCCCTAAGTAGCCCCACTGAGATCATCCAGAACTGCCCCCACCTCATGCCACGACACACAGGCGCACACATGCACAGGGCAGGTGACCAAGGATAGCAACGTGTGACCCGGACCTAACGGGAGCTGTCAGAAAGGATCCATAAGTTACTAGAAAGGAAAAACCAAGATTTAAATTTAGGGCCATGACAAACCATAGCTCTGAGGCATTTGAGAGGCAAGAGCAGGAAAGTGACATTTCCCCAAACAGAAGCTCAGCTCCAGTGCAATGATCCCACTCACCATCTGTACCGGGTGTAAAGAAAATGGCCGCCCTCCCCACCGGCTTTGTGACACCAGAAGGAGGGAGCAGGCAGGCTACTGACAGGGATGGCTGGAAGGAGATGCTTCAGGGAAAGAGACTTGTGTCCTAGCCACCACTAAGAACACATCCACTCTATGCACTGGGGAAGAAGAACCTTACCCTTCCTAGGGGAATGATGACCAGGAAGGTCAGGTACACACCCTTGTGAAAGAAAATGGCCAAGTCCATTCCTGTTCCACCATTACTCAAGTGGATGACAATGACAGAAATGATGAGGCCTATACCTACTTAAGTTTTGCACTCATTAGTTTTGATCCTTACTTGGAAAGCCTGCGAGGTTCTTCAGGTATTTGCTAATCAGATGTGTGGGAAATGGCATCAGACTATAGTTTCACCTGCACAAAACCCCTCCCCGCTTCCTGCTCCCACAAGGCAGCGCCATTCTGGGCTGGGGCCATGGGCTTTGCAGTCTGAAGGACTTCCGCTTGATCCCAGGGTTGCCACATGCTAATTGAGTCTGGTTTGCCCATCTGTAGACTGAAAATAACAACAACACTTACTTCAAGCGCTGTTTTATTTAAGGCAAATGAAATGAAAAATGCTCTGGGAGTGTTTAGCACCGGGACTCCCCATCTGGTCCTCCTTCCTTTTCCTAAGAAGGGCCCTGAATCTTCCCATCCCATTCCCTAGGTTAACCTGGTGCCTCCCAGCTGAGGACACCTGAGCTCCTCGAAATATGCAAAGAACTGTTTCCAGAACTCTGGCTCCTTCCCTCTGCTCCTCTCCCATAATCTCTCTCCATGACACATTCTGCCCAACCACGTGCTTTCTTGGTCAGGGACAACATAAGCCACCCCAAAGGTTACAATACGTCAAGGGCTCATCGTCCCCCAACCAGCTGCCACCTCGGTGCAGAAACTGGGCAAGGACAGCCATGCTGCCTCTGTCATCATTGGCTTCGTCTGATGGATGAAGAAGCGGAGTCTCTGAGAAATCACACGATTTGTCCAAGGTTACCGGGATAACACACAGGAAAGCTGAAAGGTGACTAATGTCTTCTGAGTCCTGATCAAATGCTCTTGTTATGTAACAAGCCGTCATTTCCCCAGCGGCTGGAGAAGTCCTTGTAGGTATTTGTGGAAATGAATGAAATCAATAAATAAGAATACATGAGGCCGAGCCTCCTGAACAGACAGATGATGGGGATAGTGCACAACCTGGTTTTCTTTTCCTCCCACCTGAGTAAGCGCAGCAGGGCCAGAGGATGAAAGAGTCACTGAGTGACCTCCCTTCTTCCCTAGAGGCAACGGCCACACTCGTCGGCTGCAGGTGAATGAGCTGCTGGCTGGAGGTCTCCACCCCTACGACCTCTGCTCTTCCCAAGAGGCCCTGATTCAGTCTGGGTCCTGAGAGGGGTGAACGGAGACAAGCCACCTCACCTTTCCGAACTTCCGTGTCTTCCTCTGGAAGACAGGGATAGCACCACTGGCATTTTGGGGCTAGGTACTAAGTGAGAAAAGAGAGGTAAATAAAGCTTTTGGCATGGTGCAGCATCAGTAAACAGTAGCTATTTTATCTTTATTGTTATGTGACTATTATCATGATCAACACTGTTGTTCATGCCATCAAGTTCATCTAAAAGAGCTATCTCCTCAAGATCTCCCACCCTCAAAACTCCCACAGCCTTTGGTGTCTGCTCAGCCGGGAGGGCTTGAGATTTTGCTTCTCTGGGAAGCAACAGCCGGCAGCATCTCCCCCAGTGAATGGCACGGCATGGCTGCCAGGGCTGGGGACCCAGGGAGCACTGTGACATGGCACACAGGCAAGGTTAGAGCCAGAAGCACAGCACCAGCTGATGTTTCAGGGGCCGAGAGATGGCTTCCTAAGTCTCATGGGAGGGAGGGCAATGGGGACGTCAGAAAGGAAGTCAGGAAGCAGGCAGAAAAAAAAGAGGGAAAGTAGAACCAAAATAAGCATGTGAGCCAGGGAAAACACAGGGGTAGCTCTATTTAACCGGAACCATTCACCCAGGATTTCTACACATGGGACTGCTGACACTATGTTTTCTCTCAGCTTCCTGGTGCCTATAAGCATCTGTTACCCTCCCATAAAAAGCTCTTGAGTGGAAGTCAGGAAACTCAGGGTCTAGTCTCTGCTGAGACAATAACCTGACTCCTCCGGTCTCAGTCTTCATGTCTGTAAACACTGCTGGGGGGTCAAGGAGTGGGGACCAGGAGAGGCTGGACTAGTTAGGTTCTAGGCCTCCCCCCCAACTCAAATACACTGTGCCTGCATTAGCCAAAAGAATATTCTACCTCAAAATGGATGTGGTCTCCTCCCCAGGGAAGGGCCTACATCCCACAAAGCTGCCCACAGATGTGACTGTAGTCTCGGAGCAACATCATGGAAGTGAAGTCACATGCTCACCTCCTACAAACTCACGAGGCAAATTTAACTTCCTACCATCACTGGTTTTAATCCATGTGAGATGGCTGTCCATTTCTCGTGGGCTCAGCAATCTCTCACAGATTTGAAAGGTGAGCAGTCTCTGTCTCCCAAATGGGCGTGTTTCTACTTGGGGATACAAATCACCTGACGCTTGCTCCAAGGCATTTATAAAGAAAGGTAAAAAGAGTGATGATATCAGGATGTCAAATCTACCAACCCTATAGAGCAAGTCTGCTAATCCTGCTGCCACTCATCTTACCTACCATCACCCCCGCCCCCTCCGATGTCCTTAGCTTTTCATGCCAATCACCTTTGTTCTGGTGGAAACTGTATGTTGAGAGATTCACAAAGTAGTAGCAAGGTCATGGTTCTTGATTTCAAAGAGTTTTCAAGTAGATTAACAAATGGATCAGCTAGCATATTCTACCAGATTGGCCACAGTGACATGGTGGACCAGGGCAAGTGACCCTCAGTGCTGTGGGAACTGAAAGACAGCAAACCCAAGGGGGGAGAAGTCTTCTCAGTGGCCTTACAACTTGGTGCAAGGTTCTGAAGACAAGGAAAGAACAAGGCATGGGGGAGACCAGGAGCAAGGGTAGAGATTAGGAAAGAGGCTTCAAATTCTAACTAGAGCCTATTTTTGTCGTGAGGAGCAAGAAGAAGCTACTGCATTTACTCAAGCAGAGGAGAAGCACAGTCTGAGTGCCCGGAGAGGAGGCCAGGAAGAACAACGCGACCCTAGCCAGTAGGAGGCATTGGAGAGCCACGTGAGACCTAGATGAGGAGCTACAGAAACGCAGGAACAGACAGAGGATGAGAGGGTCTGCTCCTGAAAGAGCCTGCATATCGCCACCCTTGTAGGCTTCCCATCTCCCTCCTGGTCCCTGCTCGTGAGCATCCAAGTCTTTGACACCTCCTCTGAACCAAAATGGAAGAACACAAAACCAAAAATCTTTACAGCCACTCTCCCTTAATAGCTTCTAATTTTCCATTAGCCCTGCTGGGGAAGGCAAGCAGAAATGCCTTCAGGCTCCCAAAGTCAAAACTGTAGCAACAGCCCATATCTCATATTGAACGCACCGACCCTAGTGGCCAACATGCTAATTCCCAGGATGTGGCCACCCTCCTCCTTCTCCCACACCTTCTACAATGTGAGGGCCTTGGTGCCAGTGACCTGAGGGCAGTGGGATACTATCAAGGTCTCCTTCATACCCAGGACCTGGAGAGCTATGCTACTGTCTCTCAGTGTCTCCTGCTTATGATCTCATTCAATAGGAAACCGAGGGACTGACTTCTGGAAGCCATGCAAAGCAGATGAGGCTTTCATAAAGAGATATTCTCCACTGAACCTGGATGCCCACTCAACTCCGAAGTCCCCTCAGATGCATCATCTCATACTGAGACAGAAATATCCAAATCTACACTATTTTTTAGGGAAAAAAGAAGTATAAATACTGAGAGTAAGCGTTTTTGTTTTTTTTACTAGGCAAAGAACTTTACTAATCTTGTTTCAAACTTTATTCCCAGGCTTCTTCAGCTTAATTAGCTGCAAAGAATGAATTGTGTATAAGCAAAAAGTGAAAAGAGCTGCAGTGTCCAAGGGGCTTGGGCTTAAAAATATTAGAGATCTAGATTTCATCAGATCCATGAACAAAATTTTTAGAAAGCAGTCATAATACAAAGTAGCAGCTCCCAGTCACTTCTTCAAGCTTTATCTTCTTCACAAGTTGACTCAATTCAGTTGGCTTCATTCTTGGAAGCTTCATCAAAATCCTCCACAAGATCTGGAACTTTATCATCATCATCCTCTCTGGTAGCAAGTGGTGCCTTTCCGTCTACAGATTTTTTTAGGCAGAGCTTCAGCCAGCCTTCTTAACCTAGTCAGCACCAAGGTGGTTTAAGATACCGGGGAGCATTTCTGTCAGCTGCTGTGTCTCAGCATGGCCTGTAATGGTGAAGGGGTTCGCTGCCAGGGATGCCTGAACTTTAGGGTTGTTAAAGTGGATCACTGTTCCTTGGTTTGTGAACATATTCACTTCTTCAATACCAGAGATACTGTTTACCCCTAACTTCTTTAAGGACAACTGAAGTTTTTTATCATCTGCCGTAGCTGTTCTATGAACCACCTTCTTCTTTCGGCGAGCAGTTCCTTTCCCACCAATGTGCACTTGTGCTTGTAGTTTTGGCGAGTTTCTCCCAGTTCGTGATAGTTTCCTTCATCTTGTTGGAGCGGAAATGGGACCACGCGGGGGGCTAGGGTTGGCGCTCAGGGGGTCTCAGGTGGACCAGCTGAGATTAGGCGCGTACACGTGGGGACGCAAGATGGCAGCTAGAGAGTAAGCTTTTAAAAACTCATTTTTGAAGATACGTTGGAAGTCCTCACTCGAGAGCTTGTAACCATAAAAGATAGCTCTATGGTTTGAGCTTTCACAAGGAAAAGAAGGGCATCTTCTGAAGTACCTAGCAATGTGACCGAGGCCACCAGCAGGCTGGACATTCTACTCCCCAAATAATCGGCTGGAATATAAGCACTGGATCTAACACTTGGTGCTAGGTATTTTTTGCTCATTTACTTGGTTGGGAGTCCATGGAGAAATGGAACCAACTTGGAAACGGTCCATCATTTAGAACAACAGAAATGGAAGCAATATTTTCTCTAACAAAATGTGCAAATCCCACGTGAGACAAGATGCTAGTTTTAAGATTCTATTTCAGTGAACAAGGGTTGAGCTTGCCTCAAGAACAAAACGATTTTTTGCAAAACAGCAATTTGAAGTTCATCCTTTTGTCAACAAAATTGCTGTGTAATTTCCAAACTTCTCACAGAGAAGCAATTAGCCAACAAACACATCCGTGAATCATAACACCCTGGGAGGAGGAGAAGAATCCCAGCTCTGTTCTCCACCCTGGAGCACCTCTGTTGTCCTGGTCTGCAGGAGGGAACCTGAACCCCTAGTCTCTGTCTCTGGTCATATCCAGGCCTTCCTCCCTGTGTGCATGGCAGGCATCTGGCAGGCAGATACAGACTGCTGGGGGACATCTGAACTTTCACTGCAGTGGCGGCTAAAAGTGCCGACTCCTAGAGGGCAGGCACCATGCCCAATCCTGCCTCCACACTCCCCAAGGCACAGCCAAGTAGGGGGACCACAACACAGCAAGCATTTTTGCTGCCTAAAGTCAATGAAAGAGCAGACTCAGTCAAGTTCAGACGCTATGCAGAGTTTCATCTTGAAAGCATGAAACACCTCTCAAAAGCTCCAGAGTCCCCAAGTTGGAAGAGAAAAGGGGTCATGGCACAAATAGAATAGGCAGATTTTGTAAAAGGAAAATCCCTTTGTTCCCCTGGGCTTTCAAGCAAGGGGCTTTGACAAGAAGCAACTTGATTCTCCTGAGACTCTCAGGCACCTGTCATCATGAAGCACTTTCTCTTTCTCACAGTATTCTCTGGCTCAGTTTCAGATTCCAGGCTACCTCCTCCCTCATCTCCTTACATGCTTATACAGCCATGGAACTGAGCCAAGCCGCAAAGAAAAAGCAACACAAGAATAAGGAAACTTGGGGCACAGTTTTCCTTCCCACCTCTCTGTGTTCAATGGGCAAGAGGCGAAGACTAGCAGAGACACAAAGACAGGCATGGTGAAGTGGGCCAGATGGGTGCAAAGGTGTATCTAACGAACCTGACACTTTATGAGTTTGAGGGCTCTACCTTCAAACGTGGTAGTCTGAAAGTCACTTCCTTTATCTTTCCAGGGACCGTCTCTTCTCTACTCCAACCCTTCCTTTCACCAACATTTATTGAGTGCCTACAAGCTGCAGGCACTGTAGCCAGGGATAGAAAGTAACGGGGACTAGCAGAAGAGCACAAAACCAGCACAAGACGACACTCCCAAGGGTTATGCTAAACTGAAATAATAAAACCCTCACTGTAGATGAAGGTGAGACACAATTCCGTCTTAAAAAGCATGAATACAAGGCAGCTAAATGCCCTGGGCTGTACTTGGAAAGAGCCTGGGCACATCTCTCAGTGGAGATGTGCCCATCGGCGGCCTCTACATTTAAGTGTTGGTTTACAATCAAGGGCAAATAAAAATAACAGTTTCTTGGACAGCCACATTTACATGAATTTCTGGGTCCCTCTGGCTCCCAGGCTCTCTAAGCCTTCCTCCTTATCAGCGGTCCAAGTGTGCTCACTGTTGGAGGATCACAGATCAGCCCCTGCCTCCAAACGCAGAGTACCCCGAGGCAAGGGCTTTGAATGGTTCATCTCTGTCATTCCCGGGGCTGGACACAAAGCTGGTGTGAAGGTACACATACAGTAAATGGTGAATTGAGGTCTTTTCTCCAGGACTGAGAGTTCCAGAAATAGGAGTTCATTTGTCTGTAGAGATTTTTACATTAGATTACATTTGCTCACCAAGCTACTCCTTCCAGTAAGACAAAAAAGGGTTCCCCAAACTACTCCATCATGTCAGTCCTTAAGGACACAATAAACTCTCATTTCCATTATTTTCCTGTCAAGTCCATCAGGAGGTCACATAGAGACCTCCATGGTGCACCCCTGCTCACCTCTTTGGCCTCATCTCTCTCCCTTCCCCATCCACCGATGTTCGATACACGAGTGTCTACTGACTGAGTCACTTCTCTGTGCTAGGCATTGGGTAAGCTGCTGGGGATGAAGCAGTGAGCCAGAGATAAATGTGGCTCCTATTCTAAGTTACTCATAGTTTACTGGAGGAAAGAGATACTAATTTAGTAACCCTACAAATAGAAAATTAGACTTTAACTATGGTGAATGCCAAGAATAAAAGGTATGCAGCACAGGTGTGATATGTGACAAGGGGCATGACCAGCCCAAGGGCATGAGGGAAGGCGCTTATGATCTGGAGGATAAGCAGGAGTTCCTAGGCTTGTGTGAAGGGAGGGGGAGCATCAGGGCTCACTCCCACCTCTGCCAGCATCCTTCACACTTCTCGTATACAGCTCAGCCATCAACTCCTCAAGAGGCTCTCCGTAACTTGCCAGGAGAGGTAGGAGGCCCTCCTGTGTGCCCATGTGGGTGCTCTGCACATGCCCACCTTTATTAGGAAGCCACTTACCAACACAAGACTTTCCATTTCCCCTTCTGAAATGGAAAATCTAGGAGGCCAGGAACTTCACCTAATACATTTTTACATCTGCAATGCCCAGAGAGGAACAAGCACCCAGTTCATCCCTGGTGAATGGAAGGAGAGACAGATGAACATACAGACAGATGGACACACTGTTTGTCACTTTCACCCAGCTTTCCTGTTTCTTTCAAACCTGCGTATCGGCACACATCAGTGTCTGGGCAGTCAGTGGCATCTTTGTACTTAGCATCAAGATCCTGTACTTCCCTACCTCCCCGGGGTTCCCAGAAGGCAATGTGAACAAACTGTCATCCTCATCAGTGGCAGAAGGGCAGAATCATTCCCAAGCCCCAAGAGATTCTGGACTGGAAGAAGCCCAGAGCTACACTCCAAAGCTACTCTGGCACATTTTGAGAACTCTATACATCATTCAATCATCAAATCTTTCATTCACAAATATTGACTGAGCACTTCCTTTGTGTAGACACTACTCTAGAAACTGAGCAGTCTGCTATACAGTCTGGAAGAACAAGTGAAATGAGATCACTGCAGACACAGGTAATCAGTATGAAGAAAGCAGAGAAACAGATTAGAAAGTAACTGAGGGGAAAGCTGGCTCTGTTGTGTGGTGGGTGGTCAAGGAGGGGTTCCCAGAAGAGGGGACATTTCAGCTAAGACCTGAATGATGAGAAGGAGGAAGTCATGTGAAGTTTTGGTGGAAAGGCATTCAGGCAGAGGGAATGGCATGCACAAAATCCCTGATGCAGGACCAGTTCAGCACGCTACAGGGAGAAATGCACACCAAGGTGATCAGACAGAGCGGCACGATAAAATATGGTTAGAATGAGGCCAGGTCATGGCGGGCCTGGGGAGCACAATAAGGATTTGTGACATCGTTGTACAGGTGACGGGAAGTGCACAGGTGTTTGGATCGCTTGCTCAGCTGCTCTGTGAGGAACCAACCTCAGAGAACACTGATGGAAACAGAGAGGCCAGTGAGGAAGCCAAGTGGGGGCCCACATGCAAAAAGACGGTAGCACCAGTGTCATGGGATAGCAGTGATGACCCAGAGTCAAATCATGCTACCATGTGGAGGTAACAGAGAACAAGGCTGGCTAACGGATCAGCTGAAGAGGATGAGAGCAAATGGGGAGACCAAGAGGACTGTTAGGGTGGGGGCCTGAGTCACTGGGTTGAGAGCAGAGTCATAGGAGCCACGAGAGAGACCGTGGGCGATGAGGAGAATCATCTGTTTGGGCCACAGCGAATGGGAGATGCCAATCACGCATCTGAGTGAGCAGATCTTGCAGGCCATCCAAACGCCATTCTGTCAATGCGCGATGCTGCCATGAAACCAGCCAAGGTGAACAGTTCACGTGCTTCGAGTATGGAGAAAGACCGACACTGTTTGGGTTCTGCTACATCTAGGTTCAGATCCACCTCTGTCACTTATAACTGTAGGATCTCAGGCAAGGAACCACCTTTTGGGGATGGTCTGCTCTTCCTCTGCGAAAATGAGAGCAAAACCGATTTACCCCAGGGTCGTGAGGACCGGACTGGATGCGGAGTGGCCAACACCCGGGGCACAGTGGGAGTGGGGCCAGCGGCGCACCCCGGCTGCTTGGCCCTGCTCCTGACAGCCAGGCCCGCCCACCGGTGGGAAGCCGGGTCAAGTCGGCTGCGGCTCTCCATTCTCATCATTAGCTATTATTCTCCCTAGGTTGATGAAAACTTCATGAAGGGAAAAAAGCCTGAGAAATTCCAACGCGATATAGTAATACTGTTTTGAGTGACTGAAATAGCAGGTCAAGAAAAATGACAGCTACAGGGATAAAAATGTGGATCTACAAAACATGCAATCAAGAAAACCTGTGAGCTGTGAAAACCAAGTAACCTCGGGAACCCTTCCTCTCTCCACACAGCTCCAGCTCCAGGCGGTACCGAAGAACACGGGAGGGTGAGGGGTGGGCAGGAGCGAGGGGAGCACCCTCACTGGGAAGGCGGGGTCACCCAGGAGACCAGTTGGGGAAGCTGTCAGCACCGAGAGCCTGTGACAAAAGCACTTTGTTTATGTGATTCAATAATGGGGTGGTGTGGACAGGGCTGCCCCAAGGGGGCCCCGCAACCTGCCCCGTCCTCAGCCTCCCAATGTCTGTAGCAGCCCTTGAACTTGTTCAGTCACAAGCTATGCTTCTGAGGGGAGGCACTCCACTCTTTCCACTTGTCTGTAATCAAATAGTAGCCACTAGCCAAGACAAAACAAAAATATGTTTCCATGACGACCACTTCTGAGCTGGGGGCGCTGGGGGGCAATTACTTGGGAGACAGCACCACACAGGGGCAGGGCCAATGGGGTCAGCTGTCATCTAGGGAGACCACGCTCTCCACTACAAGCCACCAGCACCAAGCCGCCAACACCGAGATACCCGGATCAGGGCTCTGAGCTGAGCCTAGGCCATCCAATCACAGTTTAGGGAAGAGAGGGTCTTCTGAAGGGGAGGAAGTAATGCAGATGACCCTGTAAGGGAACATTTCAACTACTCAGGAAAAGAGGCTTCTGGTGACACTTGAAAACAAATCATCAATGCAGCACAGTTCTGTTTAAGAAATCCATGAACTGGCCCAGGCCATTATTTATGCTTTTATTTGCCAATTCAAGATTAATAGATTCTTAGACTACAACCATAGTATTTCTTCAAAGTCAAGAAAAAGAAACTTCTTTAAAAATATTTATAATTAAGATCCAATTTCCTTGCCATCTCTAAGTGCATTCCACCCCTCTACCTGATTGACTTTAGTGGTGTTGGGATTAGGACTGTCTGGACTTTGCCACTCATCAGGGTGACATTATGGTAAAGGCTGGCTTCTCCTCTTAGGAGCTGAGAGACCACAGCAATGTTAACAGCTGAGGCTCTGTGTCTTCATTATTTCAAGAAGGGGTTTAATACTAGTTCCCACCTGAGAAGATTGGTGAGAGAATTAAGCATGATCTTGTCATGTCATGTGCGGAGCATGGCGAGTGGCACAGGGATGACACCCGATGTGGTATGGGCACTGGTTCTGGTGTGGACTGGCAGTGCAAATGGCGGGCCTGGACTACAAGCCCAGGTCAGGGAACACAAAGATGGCCCTTGGAGAGGGGTTCTAGAGTAGGCTCTTGTCTCTGGCTGTGTGATTAGAGGGGCTGCTTTTGCTTAATTCCTTACAGTGGGGGGAGGGCTTTCCAGGAAGGAGCAGACCTAGGCCCAGTTAACTGCTCCCCTGCGTATCTGGCAGACTTAGCTAGGGTCCTATTTCTGTCCACTCCCTCCAGCCCAGGAACGGTCAGGCCATGGCCAAAGCTGCTATCACTCAGTCCTCCAATAGGACCCTGTCTCAGAAATACATGAGCGTTGGCGGGGGCGGGGAAACTGGGGCACCAAGAGGCTTCAGAGCTTGTTCAAGGTCACACGGCTAACAAGCTAAACCAGGATGTGAGCCTATACCATCCCGTTCCACTGAACAAGCTCTCAACCAAGATACGGATGTGTCAACACTTCCTCCATCCTCCCATGCAGGGCCTCGCCCTGCCCATGCCTCTACACCTCTCAGCTTGCTGACCTGTGAAACCCTCTGTCTCCATGTCTGTCTTCCCTGGGACCAAGAAACAACCTGGGAGCAAGAGTAGTGTCTGGTCTGGTCTGGTACACATTGGTGTGTGTGATGACTAGAAAAGCTACCTACCCTGCCTGGAAGAAGGCGCCAAGCAGGCCCCAGCAAACTGCGTGGCCTCTCCAACTCTGCGCACTTGGAGGCCTGAGACAGGCATCAGTGAGTGGAGCTCAACGTTTGCAGAGTTAGAACATACAGTAGCCCCTCCTAAGCACGCGGCCCTCAGAGGCACCATCTCCCTTGTTCCCCTGTCACCTATAGGACTAACGGCTTTGTCATATCAGTCACAGCGACCATGTCAAACATGTCAGTTGATCCCCTCACCTGCACTCACCGCTGGTTCTTGTCACTTAGGCATTTATATACTTTGCATAGTTTCTTCTTGCCATGCAGCGAAACTTAACCATCCCTCTGGCCCAAGCAGACTTTCCCTGAAAGGCCACCAGGGCGGCAGGCCCCGCAGACCACCCTAGGAGACCTGCCCTCTGCCATCTCAGCCACCCCCACAGTTGCCCTTCTGGCTACTGCTCAATCTCCCAAGACCTGTGCTTCTCCAAGAAGGGCAGAAGGACAATGCCAACAAATGACAACTGGGCTCTGAACCCAAAGGGATGTTACAATCTCGGACACACGTCGACTACAGAAAATTCTCCAGGAAAGAAGAATCCAGAGTGACTGAGTGTTCACAGTAACTCGCATCTTTTTCTTTCAATGTTTTACTGGCACCACCTTTGAGAAGTGTCAACTCTATTTTTGGACGTTACTCAGCCTTGATGAGGCTACAAAGTGGTGGAGGATAGCAGCACCAAAAAAGAGGAACGTGGAAATTCACGGTGCAGAAGTAGAAGAACGTGCTAAGTTCAAGACATACTCTACAGCTCTGATCACCTTTTTCTAAAACTTTCTAAACAGCTGCATTGCAGGTACAGTTGGCATACAATACACTATATATATTTAAGGTGTCCAAATTTGATGAGCTGTGATAAATACACATACATACACACTCACGAAACCATCACTGTAATCAGGATAATTAACACATCCATCATCCCTAAAAGGTTCTTCCTGCCCCCGTGGAACCCTGCCCTCCTATTCCTCCCCCCTCCCCCACCACATGAAACCATGGATCTGCTCTCTGTCACTAGAGATGAGCTGTGTTTTCTGAAGTTTTATATTAATGTCATCAAATAGTACATCCTTTTTTTTTGTCTGGCTGTCATGCAGCTTAATTATTGTAATATTCATTCTTGTTGTTACATGGGCCAGCAGCATATTCCTTTTTATTTCTGGATGGCATTGCATTGTAGAGATGTATCCCATTTGTTCATCTATTTGCTTGATGGATATTTGGGTTATTTGTGATTTCTGGCTGTTACAAATAAAGCTGCCATGAGCACGTGTGAACAGCTATTTCCACGCACATGTGCTTCCATTTTCTCGGGTGGAGACCTATAATCAGAACAGCTAGATCATATAGTACTTTAAGAAACTTCCAAACTGTTTTCCAGAATGGCTACACCATTTTACATTCCCACCAGCAACACAGAAGAGTACTGGTTCCTACACACCTTTGCCAGCACTTGCACCGATCGGTCTTTGTTAAAAAAAAAAAAAAAAAAAAAAAAAGCTTATATATTTATTTTGAGGCGGGGAGGGCCAGAGAGAGAGGGAGAGAGAGACTCCCCAGCAGATTCCATGCTGCCAGCTCAGAGCCTGATTCAGGGCTCCACCTCAAGAACCATGAGATCATGACCTGAGCCAAAACCAAGAGTCGGACACTTAACCGACTGAGCAACCCAGACATACCTGATCAGTCTTTTTAATATGAGACATTCTGGTGTTCTGGTATCTCACTGTGGTTGTAATTTGCATTTCCTCAAGGACAATAATATGGAGCATCTTTTATTTGCTTATTTACCATCCACATATCTTCTTTGATGAAATGCCTGCTCACATCTTTTGCCCATTTTTATTAGGTTGTCTACATTTTTTTTTTTTAATTTAGAGAACTCTTTATATATGCTGGATGCAAGTCCTATATGAGTTACATGATTTTCAAATGTTTTATACTAGGCTGTGGCTGCATTTTTCATTCTCTTAACAGTGTCTTCTGAAGGCAGAAGTGAAAACTATCCATTTTATGTTTTATGGCCACATGCTTCTGGTGCTGTATCTAAGAAATATTTGCCTAATCCAAGGCACAAAGATTCTTCTAACTTTTTCCTAGAAGTTTTATAGTTTTAAATTTTGTATTTAAGTCTATGACATATATATTTTTAAAGTTTTACAGATTTATATCCTTGGCTATCCCTAAACTTGTCCTGCAAACATAACTTCCTTCCTTTTACTGATACTCATTCACTTTATGTGTTCAACACTGATGATAAGGTTAGCAGGAGATATTTTATTCCCTCAAAGAACATACTTTTCTTTTTTTGGCAAATTATCATAAAGCAAGCCCTCTATGCTCTTCACAGGATACCTCTTTAAAAATGTGGGTTTTCCTTACTCAACTGCAATGCTACTACCCTAATTCCCACTTCCTTATCAATTTTCCTGAGAGTCCCCAAAGCATCTTTCTCTTTTACATTTCTCCTGGCTTGTTTCCCTTTGGGTGCAACAAGTATTCACAAAACATTTGGCAGTTATGTGTCCCACTCTGCCTTTTTCCATGGGGAAAGTGGGTCCCCGAAAACCTCACACTCCAAATTTGTCTGTTTGCATCTGTGGGGCCTCCTTTCCCTCCTGTACATTCTGTAAGTGGAACATGGCATCACAGGCTTGACTAGAATTAAGTTCAATAAAAATACTTCACATACCCGTGAGGCACCACAGGACACCAGAAGACAAACAATGCCAGTTGCCCATTTCAGTGACTCTCTGATTCATCTGATGGCTCAGGAGTTAATAGCCTGAGGTTCAAGGGTGCCTGGATGACTCCATCGGGTAAGCATCCGATTCTTGATTTCAGCTCGTCATGGTCTCAGAGTTAAGTGACAGCGCAAAGCCTGCTTGGGATTCTCTCTCTCTCTCTCTCTCTCTCTCTCTCTCTTCTCTCTCTGCCTCTCCCTCCCCACCCCTCTCTCAATAAGTAAATAAACATTTTATTTAAAAATACCCTAAAGTTCATTATCAGCCTTTTGACTAATGGTTTCATCCATGCTTGATCACTGCCCATATCAGCTGTATCATTAGGGGCTGAAAAATGGTGATTTCCTTGTTCTGTTATTGCTTGTGCATTTATTAGCTATACTTCTTCTGCAAAGAATTTTCCTCTATTGAAAAGAGATTTAGAGTTATCCTGAAATATGATTTGTACAGAAATAATACGTGTTTAGCTAGGTGTTTTTAATTACGAAATTTAGAATAAGGAGCTGGAGCCGTGGTTTCTTTCTCATGGTTTTCATGTGTTCTCGTCATAAAAATGTACTTTTAATGATTATATTTCTCCCTTTCAGAGCCAGTGTTTTTTGATTACATGTAACTCATTGCTTAAGTTTTACATTGTCATTTTTTTTTCAACTTTTTTTTTTTTTTAATTTATTTTTGGGACAGAGAGAGACAGAGCATGAACGGGGGAGGGTCAGAGAGAGAGGGAGACACAGAATCGGAAACAGGCTCCAGGCTCTGAGCCATCAGCCCAGAGCCTGACGCGGGGCTCGAACTCACGGACCGCGAGATTGTGACCTGGCTGAAGTCGGACGCTTAACCGACTGCGCCACCCAGGCGCCCCTACATTGTCATTTTTTAAAATTTAAACATTTTGAACATCTGTACTGATTTTACATGAAAATCCAACTTTCAAGTTCTTGGGGGTCGAATTCTACTGTTTGTGGTCTGTGCTCCCTCTTGCTCATGGTGGCTTACTTCATTCTACGTTTTTAAGAACTATGAGTCATGTGTGACGGGGTTTTGAGGGAATGCTGTGAAGCTTGAGCTGATGGCTCAGCCCTCCAGAGAGGATTTACGTCTACAGGAATGTCAGTGCATTCCCAAACAGGACTACTTGAAGTCAATTAATCAGCTTGAAAATTTCCATACCATGCCAGGAGTATCAGTTGGAACCACATACTCAGGTCGCCATTCACACAATACGCCACAGGACAGCTTAACAGCTGCTCTCAGATCTAACTGATTTGTGCCTGTGTCTTATGTTAGTCATTATATGTTTGGTGTACCACCTGTGCTCTGTAGGAATGAATGCGGGTTCTTCCTTAAGAAGTTTTACCGGTGATCTTTTCTTTTGCAAACCAGAATCAGGCTGAAGTTGACAAGTGTTATCTTAGAAGAAATATCTGACCAACAGGCAGAATTTTTTTTTTTCAATAAAGCCCACCTTTTAATTCAGGGTGAACTCACTGAAGGTTTTGGACTTACGCGTGGGGTGTCACCTCGAATTTCCCAACTTGTAAAGACATAAAGCATTGTCTCTAGTCTGCAAGTTAGCTGTTACCCCTAAAACCTCTTGGTCAGATGGGCTACCTTCCACCGCCCCTGCCCCAGGGCACCCAAGGCAGTGGTTGGTATCCCCTCTGGTTTTCCTTCTCCCCACCTCCCAACCAGGGATTTCCCTTACATCTTGCAAACTCAGCTATTTAAAAGGGTATTCTACTGAGGGGCTCTGTATTACAGTTCTCAGACTCTCTAGCTCATCATGTGGCGAGACACACACTCAACTGTGGACAGTTCCAAGGGGGTGCAATAAATGTGCCAGCACAAGTATACTACCTTGTGCTGTTGGAGCTCAGAGGAAAGAAATGACCTCGCTTAGCAGGAAGGGCTCACAGACACTTCACTGAGATGCTTAGTCTAAGCCTCACAGGTGAAATGTCAGGAATATAGTTATTCCTTTTTTGGTGGAGGTGGATGTGGATAAGAGAGAGTCAAGCCATTCTACCCTGTCATGTACATTAAAAGACCGAAAGTAACAAACAAAAAAGGGGATGCATCCTCTCTACTCCACCTCTGTCTTGCTTTGTTTGATAGCAGGGAATTGTATTCTATGTGGATGTGCTCTCAAGAGGGGCCAGAGGGTCTAGAGATCTTCCAGGAGGAAATATGAAGCTAACATGAGAGATGAACCATCTTAGGAGCATCCCATCCATGCTGATACAGGATAACATCTTTTGACCTCCCTCCGAGGAGAGAAGAAAGCAAAGAAAACCTTATAATGTACTCCACCTGATCACTCTGGTCAGCGTCCCCATGTTCCCATAGCACCTGGTCCCTCTCATCTGGACACCACTGGACAGGCAGCCTTCAAGGAGGTGCAGATTTCAAAGCGGTCCTCAGTATCTTTAGATGAGAACTTTGGAAAGGTGCTCTCTTAGACACAAGGTCTTCCCTGACGCTGAGGTCTGCTGTTCTGAGCATGTTCCCGGATGGAACCCAGCATCTCAGGAAAACCACCCTTGATGACAGGATGAGGCATTTCAGTCCCATGCAATCATATGTAAACATGCAAAACTGTTCCATTGGTTTCAGAAAGGGGAAAGTCCCAACAACTTGCTTTGGTAAAAGTGAGGGCATCATTAAAGCCATTCCTCTTGACAGGCAGTTATGGCATCAATTCATGGTCAACCCTAACCCACCTCATTCCCTCATGACATAAAGGTCCTAGTCCAAGGCTTAGATAACAAGACTCTACGAGCACTTCCCAAATCTGGGGCTCAAATGTTCTCTTGGAAAAGGTTGTGAAGAAGTCTGACTGTACTCACTAGAGCAGCATGCCAACAAAGAATATTTTGTTTGCTTTTTTTTTCTTAAAGAAAAAGAAAAGCAATATGATCATGAACTTAATTAAAGTTGTTGTGCAATGATTTAATTAGATTTATAGAACTGTGCAAATTCATCCTGGCCAGGGACCTTTCTGTCTTCTAAAGAAGGGTTGGCAGAGATCTCATGTGCTTTGTAATTTTACCTAATCCTTAATTTCATCTCCTGATGGGGTGAGGATGAACATAATTGTGTTCAGGTAATTGCTTTATCAAACGGTTTAATTGTGCATTCAACAGAATTGACAACAAGAAGGTTATTCTTCCTAATGTGTTTTTAACAAAAGCACTAACTAATTACATGGCATCCTATTCAGGGCATTTGAGAAGAAGAAATGAATACCTATTCTTCCAATCTTGGTTAAATGCATGTTTGCATATAGAACATAGAAATAAGTAGTGAAATAATTAGCTGAATTGCTTCCTTCTGCTGTAACTTCATAACTAATCTGCATGTTGAAGTAGTCTGTGTAAATTCAGTGGATGCATTTTCACCACGGACGGTGTTTGAACATCTGCGCTTCCTGAAAATGTCACAATAACCATTTTGCCTGAAAGTTTATCCTCAGGAGCCAAAAAGCCAGTGTTATCTTGGCATGTTCTAAGAAGAAATAAATGCTTCATATAACTGAGGACAGATGTGCCACATGATCAGAAGGAAGTATCAAAACATTAGGCCAAATGTTTGAAAAGAATTCTGAATTAAAATAATGCTGGATCTACTCTATTTTCGATGAACTCTCTCTTTAACCAGATAACTAACATTCTGGTTAGACTTGGCTTCTGTGCCCGTCTATGCCTGTCATTCATAGAAACACAGAATGCTTTAATATATCCTTACAGGCTCAAGCTAGTGTCATTTAGCTGAAGCCTTTAATGAGATTACTATATCTGACATTTTAAGAGGTGATTATGTAGCACACTGCCCTCCCAGTGTACTAGTAAATAATCTTGTCAGTCCAGTAAATAATCTTGCCCTCCCTCTCCTCCAGTAAAAAATACTACCCTTGATTATAGTGAATTGTAGGGAGGAAGAGGGTTGTGTGGCATGGTATTTGATTAAGGGACAGACACAGGATTCTTCAGGAAGAGCCAGGTGGGATCCTTCCCTGGGGTTGAAGCATAGACACTGGTAAATTTCTCTTGAGCTTCTAGGCTGGGAGGAAATGAATCTGGGGCTGTCAAAATCCCTACTTTCTGCCAAGGGGAGAAAGCCTCTTTGCAGAATGAAGCCAAGCAGAGAGAGACAAAGAGAGACAGAAGGAAATGCAATGTCGACAGCACAGCATTTCCTCTTCTTTCTCTGAGCTCTGCCTACCCCAGTATACTTTCTAGCCTTATATGGCAATAAATCTTCATTTTGAGAGTAAGCTAAGTTTGAGTTATGTTTCTGTCACATGAAATCAAAAGCATCCTGATGACACAGCTGGTATTTTACATTACTTTTCAGATGGCTCTGCACTTAGGAAAGTAAAGACTGATGTGAGAGGTGGACCCGTGTTCTAGTATCTGCCCTCCTGCTTACGAGCTATGTTGCCCTTGGAAACGTTGCAGGGCTTCGATGTACTCATCATTAATTTGGGACTAATAAAAGTATTACCTCATAGGTCTGTTGTAGGAATTAGATGGAAAGCTAGAGGAAGTACAATACGATGGCACTCAGCACAAGGTCAGAGTACCTATTGCTATGTATTAATTACTAAATTAGTAATTAAGTGCTATTGTTTCGATGTTGTTCTTGTCATTACTGTGATTTAAAATATTACTACAACAGAGACTGACAGGTAACCCCAATATCCACGCTATTCCTCTAATTATGTGAATCTCAAATTTTAGCTAGGCATATAGCCGTCCACAATAAAAACTACATTTCACAGACTCCTTCGCAGCGTCATGGAGCCTTGTGATTAAGCTGTGTCCAAGACGATGTGAGCAGAAGTGACACTGGTGACTTCTGGATTGTGCCTCCTTCCTTTTCTCCTTCCTTCTGGCTGGGCACAGCAGCCACCTTGGACCCAGGCGCGGAAGCTCAACAACTACATTGGCTGAGAAAGACAGGACGATGAGCTGAAAGGACGCTGGTCAGTGACCCTCCCTGGGCTGCTTGCCTTTGGGATGTTTGCATGAGAGAGAAATAAAACTACCTCTGTTTAAGCCTCTGTTTCATTTGGATTTTTGTTGGAGCAGCCAGAACGTACATCCTAACTAACACCCAATCAGTATTTTACATATTATTTGTACTTGCTCCTTCCAAAACCCCATGAAGGAGAAAAGGGAAGAATAACAAGCCTAGGGCAACACTTCTATTTAACCCAAGAGTCGAGGGTTTTTGCACCCTGAATTCCAGCTCTCAGTCTAAATGATATTTGGCTACTCCTGATGGAGGAAAGGAGGTTGAAAATGAACAAGACCTGAGTGGAAAAGCAAAGTTGGGCCACTTGTGATGGGATGTGAGTCCCCAAATCTCAGAAGGTTTAACATATAAAACTGCTTAAAGTTGGTTAGATCCACGGAGTATACCTGCAAAGTCATAAACCCTGTTTTGCTGGCTTTTCCTAAGCAACAGAAAATCAAAATAACAAAACCTACCACATGCCTCCCTCCCCAGATCACTGGTGTCCACGTGGTCCACGGGTGCACTGCTGCTTTCTCCCCCTGCTACCTAGAGCACAAGGGGATGGCGTCAGGATTGTTCCTATTTCTTGACCCTCCACAGGGCTGCCAGATGGGCACATCCAATGGCTTCCCTAATTGCCGTTAGTCCTCTCATCCTTGGGCCATTACCACTGCCACCGTGTTCCAATCCCCTGATGCACAAAACATAGAAACGCAAGCCCTCCACCTTTTGCTTCCCATCACGTGATGTTCTGGTTAGCCAGAAGCAATGCCCTCACCAAGGAGACACTTGCAAGTGAAGACAACTCCCACCCAGCGGGTTCTATGGCAGCAGGGTTATCCAAAAATATCCCCCAAAATATGGACACCCTCCATTCTGTTGAAAAGCAAAGAAGAGGAGCTATACATAAAAATGTCCCATGCCGGTCACAGTCACAGGGCCACAAAAGCCTGGGGGAGACTGGGAAGAGACACTAAGTTTAATGCTATCTTGCAAAGTCTTACAACCTCCACCCTGGATTGCTCTCACCCTTCAGAACAGTCTGTGCATAGGAAATGCCGGCCAACCGAGACTCTATTTGCCAAAAACTTCAAACGTGACCTTTACTTGGTAGCAATTGTTGGAAACTATTAAGATGACTCTGAAAATAATATAATCCGCAGCGACAATATGTTGAAAGAAATGCCAACCCTGTAAAGCAAGCTCTCTCTCGCCGTCCCTTGCGAGCGCACATTCAGAACAGAAGAGAAACGTTTTCCTCCACAGCAGCTCTTGACTCTGCATCTCTCTTCTGTGTCTAGACATAAATGAGCCATTTGCTAATTGTTTAACAGTGATTAAGGAAGTAAACGTTCTGGAGAGGGGGGTGGGAGCAGAAGGGTGTCTGACTGCTTGTTTTCCAATTACCAACAGTCAGGTTCATGGGGGAGAACAGAGTTGGCTCTCAGGGCCACCCAGTTTCATTCGGGGAGCCTTCTCCTCAAGGTCAGGCCAAGGACCAGTGGCTTCTGGTGGGGACATGAGCAGTCCTAGCACTGACATCTGAGCTTTGGTCAGATGGGTCCAGACTGAGGGGACTCCACGAAGTCCTATTAAAAGAGGTCTGCCTACCAGAAACAGGACGTGCAGCAATGGGGCCCTCCTCCCTTCTGAGCTGCCAGGAACCTCAGAGCCACTACATTTTCCCAAACAGCTCTCCCCTCCAGAGGGAGGAAAGATGAGCTTGCCCACTTGAAGCCCAGGCTGCCGGACTGTGGTCAGCAGTGGCTGTGCCCCTCTGCACACAGGCAAAATTAAAAGTTGGCAGGCAGGACCCCAATAAGCTCTCATCTTTCCACATGGATGCCAGGAGAGGAAGCAAAGGGGTTCACAGATGACGGGCTCCCAGCTGGCCCAGGCTGACTCCACGAAGCTGTTGGCAGGAGGATTTCCAAGTCTCATCAGGACTAGGATGGTGAAGAAGGCCTTTGGCCGAGCTCAGAGCTGAAATGACTCCCTTGTGTCTGAAATTCACATGGTCACTGAGACAAGCTCTGACTCCCTGAACGCCTCTGTCGACTGTTTTCTGCCCATCTCTGCAACCATTATACACTTCCGGGCCTCACTCATACCAGCAGTCTCCTCGTGGCTACCCTGCCTCCAGTCCTGCCCCCAACCATGTCTACTTAGTAGCCAGTGCAAGTGAATTCAAAACCAGAAACCCTTAATAGGATCCCTAGTGCTGTTAGGGCAAAGTCCAGCCCCCTCCCATGGCCTTCAAAGTCCCTACAGAAATGGCCCCTTATTACTTTTCCAGCCTCATTTCTGCAGCTAGTTAACTCCCTGTCCCCAGATCACATGTGACCAGCCATACCAATGGTCACAAGCTCCTTCAAGGGGACATGCTGTCCTTCATCTTACTCTTCAACCCACTCTCTCCTCAGATGGATGTGCTGTGCTCCATGCCACTTTGGCTCTGGTTGATTCCTTCCAGCCTTAAGATCTCCAAGGAATCATCACTTCCTCTACCAAAACCATTCACACCTCCCAACTGATGGTGGTAGCCCTGCTTTGTGTCCTGCAGCACTCAATGCCCTTCATCTGAATATCTGTTCTGATAAAGGGAGATTGCTTTTCAATTTGCCTACCTTTAAGTCCCATGAAAAGTGAGGCTTTGTCTGCTTTGCCTTTTGTCATAGCCACAGCAAGTAGGACAACGCACGATACACGGTAAGGAAGAAAATAAAAATTTACGGAGTTTCTGGACTGGTTCAGTTTTTCTGGCCAGGATAACAGGACATCAAGAGTAGTAAGATGACTAGGGCGATCCTCACTGCCTCAAACCCAAGTCAAGGGGCAGGGTCTACATCATACTTTCAAAGCAGCTGCAGGGTTGGCCTTCAATTGATCTATCCCCACCGGTGGTTTTTTATTCCTTCTCTTTTATGGATACAGAGTATGAATAAACATTTATTGCCATGCTACACCTTATATCCTTTCAGCTCAAGACTTGGTGCGTTTTTGTCCACTTTACCTTTGGTCACAAAACTCTGAGTTGGTTGCTGATGCCAGGTCACTAGGAGCTCTGCCAAGACAGGAGCTTCTAAGCACTTCCCTCAAGTTCTAGGATCCTCACACTGTTCTGGGTATAGAAGCAGGAGAGTTTATGTGATATCACCTGAAGACAACTACCCAGCATCCAGAACAGAGCTGATATACAGGCTCCTTCTTCCTCCTGCTCCTGACAGTGTGCCCCACAGCCTTCAGATCCATCCCAAAGAGAGCAAACGCCTCCCCCTGGAGGACTGTCATCATTTCTTATGGGGTGGGGGTTTCCCTGATGATGATGGGGACAAGGGCTGCAAGATGTTTGCCAACACTTATTTTTGTGAATTTGACTTACGATATCAAATCCTTCCTATTAATCATGCTTCAGGGTCTCATCAGTTCTTGTTTTCTGAACCCAATGACTACCCCCCCCCCCGCAAAAGGTGGCAACTCTGAGGGATGGAGTTCATGAATAGTTAACTCATTCACTCTTATTAACTGACCATCTACTTGTGGTCCCCCAACAGCTTTGTCTATAGGACTAAAATGTCCTCTTAAACCTCCATGAAAAGGTGGTCATGTATTTGGGGGCAATTATTAAAACACTTCTAGTAGTAAACCACCCGACTGAAATATCCCCTTGGAAGGATGCCTCACTGAATGGGTTTTAAAAGTATCCGTGGGCTCAGAGATCTAGAACAGTCAACACACAGTTACTGACTGACTACCATGTGATCTGTTTCTTTAGGGAAAAGATGTCACCTCTCTAGAAGTTCATATAAGGTAGAAAAGTAGGAGACTAATGTCAAAGACTAATACCTACACCATTTTCCATACCAATGTTACCCCTCCCTGACTCCCTTCCTTTTTTTAACTTCAAATAGAAGTGGGTGATTGTAGGGGGCAACTGGGAGGCTCGGTTGGTTAAGCACCTGATTCTTGGTTGTGGCTCAGGTCATGATCTCACGGTTTGTGGGTTCGAACCCCACATCAGGCTCTACACTAACAGTGTGGAGCCTGCTTGGGATTCTCTCTCTTCCTCTCTCTCTGCCCCTCTCCTGCTCATCCTCTCTCTCGCTCTCAAAATAAATAAATAAACTTAAATTTATAAAAAGAAGTGGGTGATTATAGATATCAAGGCAGGAAACCTTGGGTGTCAAACTCTGCCACTGTCCTTGGCTCTGTGGGCCTCAGTATACCGCATATGGAGAATGGGGAAAAGGATACTACAGTTTCTAATAAGAATGCTTTAGGTCTCTTTGTTTGCTTTAGGAATAGATAGCTGAGCAGGTCTGGGAAACTGAGGGCTGTGTTTAAGCTGGGGCTGCAATTCCAGGACACTGGACCAAGAGCAGGCTGAGGCCAGTGAAAGCTTTGAGGGCCCAGCAGTATCCGGAAGGCACTCTTTTTTTGAAGAATCAGGAGTCATTGCAAAGGACTCTTCCAAATCCCGTTCTGCCTCTTAGACAAGCGATTTATCAGTATCGGTGGCTAGGCAACCTTCTACAACAAAAGGCAACTTTCCTGCCCGGACTGCAGGGGGGCCAAAACCAGCAAGCATTTCCAGAGACATTCCCGGGGCAACTGACAGCACTTCAAGCCACGGCTGACAGGTTACTACTGCTCCTTGTAGCTCGGGGGTCATGGGGAGCTGGCATTTGAAGCTCCTTTTGCAAATGAGAGGCAGAGGTGAGATGGCAGGTTTTTGCTGGAGTTTGATGTGCAATATGCCACTTGCCCCAACAGCCCCGATCCTCCACTGACATTTCGTGGCCCATCTCCAATCTCAGGCTTGAGGATCAGACAGTTTATTCCAGAGCTGGAGGGAATCATTTGAACCACACTAACTAGATCTTCACAAAGACAGAATCATTTTCAGGAGCCTCTGACTCTCTGCCAGAGCCCCGGGCTGGGTGTTTAGCTAAGCAATTTGGCCCAGGGTGGGGACAGCTTATTTTTCTTAATCACTAAGCTCTCTGAAATCCAACCCCTCAAATCCCAGATGGGTTACAAAGACCAGCCTCTTGCTATTCCTTCTTAGCCAGAGTCCTTGGAGGCTCCCCTCCTGCCCATGACACTCAATGAACACCCGGTATGCACTGCGTTCTGTCCCTGGTGAAGGTGGTGACAGGCACCGCTTCTGAGTCTAGAGCCTGACATTCTTAAGGCAGACACAGAGAAGAAGGCGGTTATAGTAACCAGCGTCCCCCAAGCCCGGCCTTGCTGGACCATCGGCTCACCTTCCAGCTTTGGCTACAGGTCTCCTCTTGGACTGCTCTCTCACCCTCCCGCCCCCCTCTCCCCTCACTGTGACAGTCACAAAGGCATCTTTTTCTTCTTTAAACACACCAGCCTGCCTTGGAGCCTTGGTCTATGCGATTTTCTCCATTTAGAACATACATTCTACCCTCCACTCTCCATTTAAAGGACACCTCCTCAGAAAGGCCTTCCCTTACCATCCCCTACAAATCAAGCCTCCCTCTCTCTCTCTCTCCCTCTCCCTCTCGCTCCCCCTCCCCCTCTGTGAAATGACATATGTATTTGTTTGGTTATTTATTTCTGTCTCCCCTACCAGACTGTAACCTCCAAGTGAGCTGGAATGGTGTCTGTCCCGTTGCCCACCGCCACGTCCTGCGCAGGGCCTAGAACAACTAGCAGTGTTCAAAACGTAGGTGGTGAACAAGTGCACGAGTGAGCTTTTCTTTAAGAAATGACTATGGGAGTAGGAAGGCAGCTGACTCTGGAAGGCTTTGCTAGTAACTAGAGTGGGTCTGGGTTTAGTTTTAGTGGCAAGAGGAAAGCTGCCCAATCGTTTTAAGAGGGCGAGACGCACAAACAGGCCTTTATTACAGAATCATCCCCACCTCTCTGTCATGCAGAAATGGACTTTGGAGGCAAGGCAAAAGCAGACTGGAGGTAAAAAGATGTATTAGGAGATGTCTATAAAAACTGAAGTCTTCACTACCTAGTGTGGTCCACTGACCACCAGCATGGACATCTCTTGGGAAGTTGTTAGAAATGCAGATCTCAGGCCCCGCACAAGACTTCCTATATCACAACCAGCTCCAGACAACCCCTCACATACTGAGAAGCTGGGCTTTGGGTGGAAGACAGTCCTGGCCTGATCTGCCTTTGGGGAGTGGGAGATAGGACTGATTCATCAGTGCCCCCCCCCCCAAACACCCCACCAAAATCCACAACTGTAGACATGTGCAGGGTGCCAGAAGCAAGCCCTGTGACTACAAACTATCTCAAACTGATTCCATCAGAGGTCAGGGACAGTAGGGGAAGGGGCAAGGGTAGGTATGCTGAGCCAAGTGGGCTCTTTAACCAGGATGTACTGACTGTGACCCTGGGCAGAAAAGCTCTAATTCCCAGGGCAGGTCTGAGGTTGAGGATGTAAGGATTCTTGACTCTGGCTGTGAAGATGGGTGAACTTTTTGTATTCCCACAGTAAGTTTCCCGAGCATCTGGCACAGAGTGTGGCACATAAAAAGGGCCCAAATGATACTTGTTGAAAGAACAAACAAGCCGTCAAATAGTAAGGATGATATCGAGGTCCTAAAGCAGATTACATGGACCTGCATATAAGCAAGACCTACCTTCTGGCTTCCTGTTTAGCTATGCATATTCCCTTTAGTTAGAAAAATGTGAGAATCTAAAAGAATAAAACTCTGCTTTCAGCGAACGAAAAATATATGGTCTGTGCAAAGAGAATCCGCAGGAACGCACGGCATTGCCTCGCAATAACCCAAATCAGCTTCTGGGGACAGTAGGCAGTGAGGGCCCTCCCAGGCCTGGGGGGATCTCCACAAGGGTAGATGGTGAGGGGATCACAGGAACAGAAGCTGTCAGCTGTGTGTGCAGAGGGCGAGGGACTGAGAGGGATTTAGCAGAAAGGACCAAGCTCAAGAGCTGTAGGCGGTGTGACCACAAGTGCCCAAGGTGTGGGTGACAGTCACTCTCTTTAGACCCAGAATCCATCCCCAAGTGAGCCTCATACAGACAACAGGAGGAGAGAGAAAAGGGCTGGAGCTCCAGCTGCAGGAGATGGGCAGACAGGAGCTACAGCAAACTCCAGAGACACCCATCAGCTGAGCTCTATGACTCACATCTTTGGAACAGCTTGCTACCTCACCTTCTCCAGGAAGCCTGCCTAGACTGACTTCAGGATCACAGGCCATTCTCACAATGATCCTTTTCCCATAGTTCTTGATCACTCCAGTTACATGGGAGGTAGGTAACATTTTTATCTGGTCTCTTTGGCTCGAGAGTTTATTCACATGGCAGCTTCTTGAGGGCAAGGCCCAAAGCCCAATAAAACTAGGGATTCACAGGCCTTACTTTTGGCACACAGACTTGTCAGAACAGGCAGGCGTGGGATATTCTGGATGACAGAAAAGACAACAGAGATGACTGACCTTGGAAGTGTAGGTGTGGCCATCAGAGCCGCAGACCATGGCTGACTGTGCGGCGGGGCAGGGCTTGCACTTCACCAAATTCGAAGGTCCAACCCAGTGTTTGTGGGCCACGTTTCCCTTCTTTTGCCTAAGGATGGAAAAAGAGGGGATAAATTCACTGAAGATCCGGTTCCCATGGGTCTCACTTGCAAGGTACCCGGACAAAGGCCAACCGAATAAACGAAAGCGGTGGTCAAACAGTCCGGCACAACCTGGAGGCCTTTGCTGGTGTTCCCGTTTGAACCAACGTGCTGACAAGGGCAAGAGATTCTGTTCCAAAAGCCCAGGTTCAACCCACCAGACATACCAAGGACAACAATGTGGCCATTAAAAATAATGGAAAACATGACTTGGTTACATGAAAAGACATTCACAACACATTGAAAGAAACAAAGAGGGAGTGGCCCCATTAGCTCACTGAGACCCCAGTACAGTGTGTGGCACATCATGGATGACCCAGAAACAGCACCCCAGAGCTTCACAGTCCTCCGGGGCTGATGGAGAGCCTTCCCAGCTGGGTAACACACAGACAAGTCAGAGAGCAGTTTAGATAGAAACACATCTCCAAACGCAAGCAAATGACTTTATCGCAGCAGTGGAAAACGATCTCTGGATACATTTTGAAGCAATTTTGGTCCAGCTTCCAATTTGCCATTCTATAGAGGCTCTGATGTGATGTCACTTTCAACTGCTAAAATAATCAGAATTCTACTCTTCCATTCTGGCTCTGGTTTCCTCCATCCTAACCTGTGTCATAATGATAAATGGTGCTATTAGGATGGCTTATGTCCACGGAAGGAACCCCATCCCTGAATCATAAACCACTGAAAGAAAGGCCTGCAGTGATTGCCTCCTTTCCCCCCATGGTCTCTACTGTCCTAGCAAACTGCTGGGAGTAACTCTCATGCCTACATGGCGAGTTCTAGGGGGAGGATAAGTGACTGTGGATGGACCATCCATCAGGTGATTATGGTGTCCTTCAAGTGCTTTGCCTTTGGAAGTCTTGCCTGGAGGCTAACATTTGGGCCCTGGAGTCAGAAAACATAAGTGCAAATCTCAGCTCTGCCACTAGCTCACTGTGTGATCTTGGCAGGACATTTAACCCTGGAACTGTAAGTCTGTCTCAGTTTCCTCATCTATACAATGGAGGAAAATAGAATCTACATCAAGCCGGTGCTATGAAGATTAAATGAGGTGATGTACATACTCAGTATAACGCCTAAAAAAACACAAAGCAAGAAAAAAGGCAGCTATCACTATAATTCTTATTTGCCCCAATAACAAATGGGTGTGTAGAGGATGAAATTACCAATGCCTTAGAAATGTGACTTCATTCTAAGGCCCTAGGGTTAATCCCCTGGGAGAACTCATGTGGCCACGGAAGAAAATCCTTTCAATCAGGCATGGAATAAATCTCCAGCTCATTACGAATTTGGGTTTGGGGTGTGAGGTAATCCACACTCTTTCGAATGAAGGAAAGTGACCTAGGAAAAGCACCCACCAACTTGGTTCTTATTCAATCACAGACCTTCCCTAGCAATTTGGGGGAGACTGTAAAAGGAGGAAGGTCTGTTTGAGAAATTACCTTTGAGGTTGACCAGGTACCTGCAGCCAAACCCTTGAGGCCATCAGGGATCCCAGGCTGGATGGGCCACAAGGCTGGTCCTGTCTGACCAATAAACTGAAGAAGGAGGTCCTATAGGGATGCTATAAGATCACCTAGTCCAGTTTACTCATGTTACTAATGATGGGAAGTGAAGCCCAAGTTGGGTAAGAGCCTTGCCCAAAGTCGGGAAGATAACTGGTGGCCAGGCCTATGATGACGTTCGTACAGCTGCACAGTGGCCAAGGATGAATCTCTTCTTCAGCCCAGGCCAGCCATGTAGATTACGAACTTGAAATTTCTTTGGGGGCACCTATGTGTTTGTCACTTGTGGTCCTCTCTCCAATGCCTCCCTGCTTCTGTAGCAGGCACCTACCTTGTCCTTGCCTCTCTGTCTGGAAAAAAAAATTGTATTTCTAATTCACATGGACATGATTACCTATTACCCTTTGCCAAACATACTTTACTCATTCAAGGTTTGTTCTGGACTTGAGAGAAAGGGATGATGGCTGATGGGACTCCACGTAGCGGACAAGCAGGCTGTCAGCACGGGGTTAACGTGAGAGCCCATGAGTCCTTCAGCAGAACACCACACATTTATCATCATTCACACAGCAGACTGTCTGACACTGATGAAGAATCAACAAATATACGCAGCAGTTCTGGCATCTGGCAGGCCCTCTCCTGGGCTGGTCCCCAGTGTGCATGCCCACTGCTGAAACAATTCTTGTGATGAGTTCCCAGAAAGGGGCTATAAAATCCAAAGAGCAGGCAGCTTTGCTGGAGCAGACATCACCACGTGCGATGATGCCACAGAGGAAAGGAGCTGATCCAAAGGGAGAGGAGGGAGAAGTAAATGCGGAGCTGAGCCAATGGCTTTGAGAAAAAGATGGAATCATGTACTATCAGTTAATGACAGATCATGCCTGGTGGACCTGAACTTCACCATTAAACCAAGCTCACTGTGGGGACACAAAGAGATAGGGCTGGCTTGTGCTTACCAGCAGGCCTGGTGCAGCATGAGTGCTCCATATATGCCTGTGGGGTGAGGGGGTGGGTCTCTATGTGCCGACCAATGCCATGGTTTCTTAGAAGTTAATCACAAAATAGCAAACTGTCAGAACCACAAAATACCTTAAAACTAATCTAGTCTAAGAACTCTAATTTATAAATGAGGAATTAGACACAGACGGGCAATGACTTGGCCAGTATGACACAGAAATACAGCAAAGCTACCTCACATACACTTGTTGGAACAAGGCTATCCTGGAAATGACTAAATGCTGCTCTGGAACCATTTAAATTCTTATTTTGGCATCTTTTGTTTCATCATTAGGCTCAGTTTTATAAATAAAGCTTCTCTGAAACATTGTCCCTGGCTCTACACCTGCAAAGGAGCAAGCTGAACACACCCAACGTCTGGCGGTCATCGAGGTACCATGTTTGACCTCTCCGAGGATGCCTCAGGGACTAGAGCCCAACCCGACCTAAATTTTCACAGTTCCAATGAAACAAGAATACCTGTTATATCAGAGCAAACTCGGATGTTCTTTACCTCCCTGGGACTCCAGTGGAAATGGCACCCAAACCTCTGGTCTGCATCCAGAGACCATATTATATGAAGTTATGGGCAAGTATATGTGAACCCATGGAGGCATAACTTCCCTGGCTGTTGTGTATATTTCAACCCCCACAATTCAGTAAAGACTCTAAAAATTAACCATCCCAGCTGATGCAGGGGACCAACTCTTCTGACTTTAACATATTTTACTTTTTGAGTCAAAGAATGAAATCCTACGAAGTGTCTTGAAGGCATTGCTATACCCACTGTCGTAGACATTTATTACCTGGGGTGACACAAGCAATTTAATCTGGAAAGCAGGTCCTACCAGCCTTTCAAGTGGCCACGAAGCCCTAATTCCATCCTGGCCTAGCTGGTGCTAGGGACAGCCACACTTCCTACCCTACTGACAGCACCACAAAGAAAATCCCAACCTACAAGCACCCTATGAAGGAGAGAAGACAGACAACTGGAAGGTCACAGGCATTTCTTATTTTCTTGTGCTTAACTATTTATTATTAATCTTTTTTTTAAGATTACCAAAATTCCCAGCATTTATGTTTCTGAAGCAGTGATTCTTAAGTACAAATCTGATGATGTGACCCCTATACTTAGAACCTCTATCTTTGCCTCACCTCCTAGAGCACAGTCTGATTTCCTAGTTTTTGGTATTAAACTGACTGAGCCTACCTTTACAGGGTCAATATCTGCTTTTCTCCCCTTTCCAATACATACACACCCCCCTACACACACAGGTACACATGGACCACTACCACCAAGTATTTTTGTTCCAACCCCCCTCTACTGTTTCCCAGAGCCCACCAAGGATCTTCGTGTCCCTGGACCAGCATGTGGGCTTTTTCTCAGTCTGACACGTCTTCTTTACAAACCCACACTTCTCCCCTCCATCCTCTCTGCCTCCATAAGGCTTTCTTCAAGGCCCCACCCAATACTCCTCTCCCCCAGGAAGTCTTGTAGGGCTGCACGCCCATGACACCATGGTCCTGTGAACATGTCTGCTCAGGCTCCTGACTAGTATCTAAGGGAGAACATTGCTTCAACTTAACCAAATTATTATAGTTATTCTGACAGAATATGGGGTATGCTCAGGCTAAAAGCCTTGGAGCCCATCCTGGACATCTCCCTTTTCTGCCCTCACCACTTTCCCCCATCATTCAGTCCTACTGATCCAACAGCAGCCAGCCATATGAGCCTCTTACAGGTTTCTTTCATGTGCCATGCAAATTCAAGTCTATATGCCTGGGCAAATGCTTTTTGCCTGCATGGCACATGTCTGCTCCTCGTTCAAGGTTCAAATCAACTACCTTTCATGAAGTATCTCCTGATCCTGTGAGTTCTACCTCAAGCAGAATCGACCATGACATCATCTGTTCCAACATTACACCTTGTTCAGATGCAACTGTGACATTCACTATAGCATAAGTCTCTCTTTTTAAGTCTCTCTTCCTCAATATACTATGCACTCCTCAAGGGTAGTGACTGAGTCTCATCATTTTTATGCTCCTGGGTTGGAAACATGGGCAACCCCCAACACATGACTTTTTTCAGTGAAGTAAGTGAATTTATTAATCTGGACCTTTAGAACTTTCTCCTTTAATATCTGGACATTATCACTAATGAGAACACAAACATATGATGTGGTTTTAAACAACAAGAATTCAACAGACTTAGTCTTCCTAAGTCAGGGGTGCCTGGGTGGCCCAGATGGCTAAGCATCCAATTCTTGATTTCAGCTCAGGTCATGATTTCACAGTTCTTTAGTTCAAACCCCATGATGGGCTCTGTGCTATCAGTGCAGAGCCTGCTTGGGACTCTCTGTCTCCCTTTCTCTCTCTGTCTCCCACCTGCATGTGCTCGCTCTCTCTCTCTCTCTCTCTCTCTCTCTCTGTTGAAAAATAAATAAACTTTTTAAAAAAGAAACTAGACCACTTTCTTACACCATTCACAAAAATAAACTCAAAATGGATAACGGACCTGAATGTGAGACAGGAAACCATCAAAACCCTAGAGGAGAAAGCAGGAAAAAACCTCTCTGACCTTAGCTGCAGCAATTTCTACTTGACACATCATCTCCAAAGGCAAGGGAATTAAAAGCAAAAATGAACTATTGGGGCCTCATGAAGATAAAAGGCTTCTGCACTGCAAAGGAAACAATCAACAAAACTAAAAGGCAACTGACGGAATGGGAAAAATTATTTGCAAATGACATATCAGACAAAGGGCTAGTATCCAAAATCTATAAAGAGCTCACCAAACTCCACACCTGAAAAACAAATAATCCAGTGAAGAAATGGGCAGAAGACATGAATAGACACTTCTCTAAAGAAGACATCCAGATGGCCAACAGGCACATGAAAATGATGCTCAACGTCACTCCTCACCAGGGAAATACAAATCAAAACCACACTGAGATATCACCTCACACTGGTCAGAATGGCTAAAATGAACAAATCACGAGACTATAGATGCTGGCAAGGATGTGGAGAAACGGGAACTCTCCTGCACTGTTGGTGGGAATGCAAACTGGTGCAGTTGCTCTGGAAAACAGTGTGGAGGTTCCTCGAAAAATTAAAAATAGATCTACCCTATGACCCAGCAATAGCACTGCTAGGAATTTACCCAAGGGATACAGGAGTGCTGATGCACAGGGGCACTTGTACCCCAATGTTGTTGGCAGCACTTTCAACAATAGCCAAATTATGGAAAGAGCCTAAAAGTCTGTCAACTGATGAATGGATAAAGAAATTGTGGGGGCGCCTGGGTGGCTCAGTTGGTTAAGCGTCCGACTTCAGCTCAGGTCATGATCTCACAGCTTGTGAGTTTGAGCCCCGCGTTGGGCTCTGTGCTGACAGCCCAGAGCCTGGAGCCTCTTCAGATTCTGTGTCTTTCTCTCTCTCTCTGTCCCTTCCCCGCTCACACTCTGTGTCTCTCAAATAAATAAACATTAAAAAAAATTTTTTTTAATAAAAAAAAAAGAAACTGTGGTTTATATACACAATGGAATACTACGTGGCAATGAGAAAGAATGAAATATGGCCTTTTGTAGCAACGTGGATGGGACTGGAGAGTGTTATACTAAGTGAAATAAGTCAGGCAAACAACGACAGATACCATATGTTTCCATTCATATGTGGATCCTGAGAAACTTAACAGAAGACTGTGGGGGAGGGGAAGGAAAAAAAATGGTTAGAGAGGGAGGGAGCCAAACCATGAGAGAGTCTTAAAACCTGAGAACAAACTGAGGGTTGATGGGGGGTGGGAGGGAGGGGAGGGTGGGTGATGGGTAGTGAGGAGGGCACCTTTTGGGATGAGCACTGGGTGTTGTATGGAAACCAATTTGACAATAAATTTCATATTAAAAAAAAAGAAACCCTAAGTCCAACTTGAAAAGCAAAAATTTCTAAAGACAACTACGAAGTGGGTGGTTATAACCACGGGTTAACACCCACACGAAGAGGATGTGTATATAAACCACAACCCTCCTATGCATCTCAGGGCTGAAAGACCTTCTGTATTCCAGAGATCAGACCACTTCTCAGGCTGGGTAAGGATCCTTATGTAGCGCTTCCAAATTCCCAAGAGATATTAATTTTTAGGACTTAGGAGTGAATGAGAAATATGAATTCTCAGGAATCCTCAACTATTCCTGGAAGCATAAGTTTTTCTACATTCTTCACAATCTTTTATTCACATGTTTTTTAAACAAATAGGAAATGTTAAGTTTAGTACTGTTTATCAAGCAATGTAGCCTGAAGTGAAAATTCAAACAGTGGAAATCATCAGCAAACATTATCGGGCAGTACTCAAATGATGGCAAAGCTCATGTTGATAGTCTCAATTTCAAGACTTACTTTGCTCCAAAACTATTTTTTTGAACACCACTCAGAGGACTTCTCTCAAGTATAGTATGCAAATACATTTATTAGTATTCCTATTATTTACAAGAGCAACTCACACCCTTTCAAGAGGGCAGCAGCTACCAGCAAGACTGACCAGACTGTCACTGCTCTTGCCAACGTGTCCCTGTCCTAGTTCTTAGAAATGTCAACCTTAACCTTCAAGTCCACACACCAAGGATTTCCTGCTCTTGCTTCCCACTGGACCCTGCCACTCCTTGTGCAGATATCCCTACCCTCAGCAATCAAGATAAGTCGCACCTCCTGCCACTTCCCCACTTCGGTTGACGCCAAAGAGGGCAGTGATGACATCCGTTGTGGTCCAATTTCACTTGGCTATGGCCAGAGTGGAGCCACAGCCAGGGCCTACAGCAAAACAGTGGCTGGAAAGACTCTTCTGGAATAATCTTTTCAGCAATAAGTAGATGTACAGGTATCTATTTCCTGACATCGATCCCACATGATGAAATTCAACAATCTGTGTCAAAAAATACATTGGGGGTGGGGGCTTCCAAGAGTATATGTAGCACTGCTGACTTTCTTCTTTTGGTTATAGAAGAAAGCCCCTTCATTGTATCTAATACCTTGGATTTCCAACGGGTTTGCCTAACTTTAGATACAATTATTTCACTCTATATGAACAGCTAGTCAAAAAGTAAAGCACTGCCTGATAGTAATGAACAGGAGCAGGACTCCAGGAGTTTTATGTGACTACGACCTGCCAGGCTGAGCGCCTTGAACACAACCCCCCACCCCCCGACTCCTCACACACCATAACCCTCTGACAGTAGATGCTGTATAACCCCATTTTACAGAAGGGAGAAGCTGAGGCTCACGTAGCCAGTCCCAGTCCCACGACCTTTGCCTCTGTCCTGTCTGTGCTCTCTCATCAGCTCTAAGGCAGACCTGTCAGCTCAGAGGCCTGAGAACCCGCCCAGGGAGGGTCCCGTCCCAGGAAGCCCCATGTTTGTTTGCTGGCAGCCAGCATCAAGTGCATTTTATTCTCTTGCTAATATCAAACTGCCCATTCAAAAACAAGATTGAATTTGTTTGCAAAATCAGAACTAATTGCTTCCAAAACAAGGATGGAGGACACTCAGACAGCCGACGTGGTGGCTATTTTGAACCAGAGACAAAATAATGAATGTTAATTGAAATGAAAAACATGTTAACCACTGAAATAATCTGTCATGTAAAATGATGCTATAATTCCTCCGTTGTTAGGGTTATTTGAGTCATTATACAAAGTCATAAAATTACACAGGAAGAGCATAATGGCCTGTGTCATTTACAAAAGCTGCTTTGATGACAGAGACAGGCTCTCATGTGAGACACTCTCTATCCTGGTACCTATGGGTTCCTGAATCCCCATCGTCTTCCAAAGGAAGAAGATTACAGATGCAAGATCCTGTTCAAAGAGAGGCCAATTTTCCGAATAAACAGATGCCCATTAGAGAACAATAGGAAAAGCTCTCAGTATGCATGGAGTAACTATGGTGTGCCTCTGAGTGTCCTAAGTGCTACTGGGCACCCGCATGGTATAAAGATGTGTTTACAGATACTTGAGACTTCAAAGGGCAAATACATAATAAGAGCAGCTATGCATTTATGAGGACCTACTCTTCTGCTGATGCTGTTACTACCACCAATAACAGCTAACATGTTTTGAGCTCTCGCAATGTTCCAGGCACTGTTTTAAGCTCTCCACACAATATGCCAACATCACCAAGAGGGAGAAAAGATGTCATGGAACACCGGGGAGCTGTGTTGGGGCGGGGTATGAGTCAGGTAGACTGTGGGAGCAAAGCAGACCTGAGGGGATGGGAAGGACCGCTCATGGTGGGTCCCAGTCATCAGGGGTGGACATCCCACTGATCCACTGATTCAAACTGACACATCAACCACCAGAAAGCCAGCACCTCTGTGTGCCTTTTCCCCACCTGACTTGATCCAGTTCACAGGCATGCTTGCAACCCCTCATCAAAAAGGTTTCCAAAGTACCTTCAAACCCAGAGGAAAACTACGTATTTTTAAAGTCTTAGAGCAGAATCACAGCCACCAAAAAATCATGGGCCTGGTATGCAAGGAATTCCAAAAGCAGGAACATCTTTCCAGGTGTATGTGAATGTCATTTGAGTCTCTGTGACCTGCCCGTCACCTGAGCTGTGTAAAGGTCGAGGCAGCTGGGGATGAATCTACTCTTCGGAGATGAGAAGATTCAACAGCCAGATGAGAGTTTCCAACAACACTGTGCATGCAGGTGTAACTGAACTCAAAGTGATGAATAAGATACACACCAAAGGGAACAAACTGTCAGCAGGGGAGGCCAGAGGGTATGAGAAAGGGAACTTCCGCTTTTTTACTCTCTATGTCTATTATTTGACTCTCTCACAACCATGTGCTGTTGGTCTAATTTGTTCCAAATCTAAAAAAGAAATGCATTTTCAGGGGGTCATGGGTGGTTCAGTTGGTTAAGCATCTGACACTTGATTTCGGCTCAGGGCATGATCTCAGTTCGTGGGTTTGAACCCCGCATTGGGCTCTGTGCTGACACCACAGAGCCTGCTTGAGGTCCTCTCTCTTCCTATCTCTCTGCTCCTCTCTCTCTCTCTCTCTCTCTCTCTCAAAATAAACTTAAAAAAAATTTTTTAAAAGAAACGTATTTTCAGAATTTTTAAAGAAATGCATGTTGCCAAACCCACACCTGACTGCCAGTTCCCCATATCTCCAGTTTTGTTTAAAGAAACTAGCAGTTTCTAGTTTCCAGGTGGTTGGAATGGAAGAAAGATCTGCTAGGCACAGAAGGAAGGCTGAAAGAAAGGGAGTTAGTTCACCTGGATAAAGGTGACCGGGCCTCAAAGGTTTCATTGAAGACTCAGGGGTCAGATCACTGTAACTGAACTAAATTTCCAAATTATTTTGATGGTTTGTTCAAGGAAAGCTATCAAAAAATTAAGTATAAACATTCTAAACGCAGCTAGGATTATAGACATAGTCTTTACTTTTTCAGCACTTATTAATCACCTACTGTGTGCCAGAAATCGGACAAAGAATTCAAAGATAATGCTAGCATTGTAATTGATAGACTTCTAATGAACACATATCACATGTAACCATTATTACTAAAGCGTAAAGATCATAATTACTCTGAATGTCTGCACTGATTTGAGGTAGGTGTTTCCTTAAATTAACTCTTTTATTCTTATTCACATGAGACACTACAGATTCTCACGGACTGCTAACTTCTCCAAGAAAATCTCCACACAGCAAGAAATCTGCTGTCCATTTCAGGAACCACCCCCCCCCCCCCCCCCCCCCCCACAAGCCATCCTACCTTTACGAGTGCCAGAGCCATGTGCATGGCCAAAAGGGCACGAAGAAAAGGAACTTGCAAGACAACAAACACAGATGTCGTCTTTCTCCCATTTTTTCGACATTACTTGAAATCAAGGTTTCCTTACACTTGAAACCAAATATATATTATGTCCAGGGATCCTACTTCTAGCCTAGACTATGTTCTGGGTGTTTCCTGACCAGATGAGGAAGATTAGCAGGCTGATGTGATTATGTAAATTCCACTAACAGGTTGGAGTCATCTCCCATTAAGAGAGTGACAGAGCATGGCCAGCGGACCCAAGGGGCTCTGGGAGGCAGAGACAGTGGGGGTTTAATTCAGAGTTCAGCCTGGTAAACGAATGTGGCCATGGGGACCTACAAGTAACAAAAATCTGCGTATGTGAGCACACATACGCACACAGAGACACATACAGGGCCCAAGTAAGACTTCTTTGTGAAGGAAAATGCCAAGCCAGCAGTGTAATAGCAAGCTATTAGGGAAATGTAAGTGAACGCTTGAGCTTTCTTTATTCCAGTGGGATAATGGATAGCAGTGTACTCACTTAAAAAAATCTATTTCTTCCTAAAAGGGGGCAGAAAAGAAACTGTGACTATTACCCAGTGACCTTTGGCAGCCCTGTTTGATTTCTTGTTTTACTGCTCTCCTTTGTTTGCTGGCCCAATAAAGAGAGGTCCCTTTCCAGCCCTGAGATCTTAGTGGAAATCTTTAGCAATGGACATGCTAATTGGAAAAAATCAAATGATAATCAAGCAAGACTGAAGCTGAGAATTTCATTTGGCCTCCCTGCTTGAGCATTTATAATCCTGAGCCTTTGCAGGAGGGGCCGGAACAACTGAGGGTTGTGCTAACACAGCTTCCAGCTAAGTGTGAGCTCAGGTGTGCACACAAGGGTGAGGGGAAGCGTGTGCACTTTCACCATCGGCTCCGCGGCTATAAGCTGTGAAAACATGTGCTTGCATTCCTGGGAGACAATTAATTATTATGGGCATGTGCAAGAGAGAGAGAATATCCACATTTGTTTTAGAGTCACCAGAAAAGCACCCTGTTCTGGGATGGCTGTGTAGGATCCACCTTAGGAAGAACAAGCTAGCAAAATGAAGCCAGTGTGGGTAGACCGCACTGCATCCGGGACACTGCTCTTTCCAAGACAGGCCCAGAGACAGACAGGAAGCTGACAGGCTCATGGTGTTCAAGGAGATGGACACCATCACCCTCACACCATCAAGAGCGGCCGTTCTCCAAAAGCGCTGCAGGAGGCAGAAACAGCCACACCAAGCATCGTGGCGAGCCCCCAACCTGAAAGCTCTCTTCCCAGTGTCACAGGACAGAAGCTGGAGCCTTGACAAGGTTCTGTGGCCTTCACTGGAGGGGAACGTTCTGGACAGGTGGCCAGGAACTAAGGCTAACTCCACAGGCTTGGGTGTTTTCTAACGTCGATCTTCCCCTGCCACAACTGTCCCACCCTTCTGCAAGCGCCCACTCAAATACCACCTCCCTCTGAGGGTATTTCAGACATGCTACCCCTTCTTCTAAATCCCTTGGATGTGTCCTGCAGCTTTTTATCACCAGTCACTGAGCTCTCCTCAGTCAGGTTCCCAGCTGTTTCCATGCACAGACACGATGCTCCAGAATGGGTTGGCACGGGGAAGAGTGAATCAGCACGTCCCAATGCTATTCCACAGCAGAACCTGGACCAACGTGCAGAAGTTACCAACAGAAAAAAACTTTCAACTCACTGTAAGCAAGATGCCTCATACAGTGAGTGAGAGCAGTACAGAGACACATCGTCTGTCTGAGAAGGCTGGGGAAGGAGGCTCTTAATGGTCAGAGGTCACCTAGAGGCAGGGGGTTCTACAGAAGGCACATGATGATTTGTGTAAGCACTCCTCTATGGCTGGACAGTGAGGAGGTTGCTCCATTTCTGCAATATTGTCATTGAGAGCACTGAATACTCTCGGATATAAATTTTAATGTGCATCTCTTTATATTCATGAGACAGATTTTTCCAAAATGGAATCATGGGGTCAATGAGGCCAAAATCCCCACCAGAAATGTGGCACCGACTTACACTGCCATCGACAGCACCTTGCTGGGACCATTATCCCCTTACCCCAACCTTCCACCCTGCAGGTTTCTACCACGTACTGCTCTGAAGCCAAGTGTTTGGCCACACCACCAAAGGTGCACAAGTAATCGACCGAGTCATGAAGAGCAACAAACCAACGCTGCCTCAGAATACCAGGTGAAAACGTGGCACAAGGAGAAACTGGTAAAGCTGAAGAATGGATAGATCAGGAGGAAATAAAACATCACCCCGATATGTTCCTGTCGGTGGGCAGGTCACTGTGGGCTCACACTGGAGAGCAGGAGCTCCTCCCAGCAGGTGAGTAGCTCACTGCCCAGCCCCTCTGCACCAGGCTTCTCCCCAGGTCCGAGAAGGACCCCAAAAAAGGCTGCCTGCTGCCTTCCTGGGCTTCCTTCTTGCTGAGCAAGCAACATGGGCCACACACAGCCCTGCTCAGTCTTGTTCTGAAGGCGGAAGGGCCAGTCCCATGGCCCAAGGAGTGGAGGGGTCAGACCTCATAGAGAAGAGATTCTGGAGCCTGCAAGCCTCCTGGACGAACCAGAAGGATGAATTTAAGCCAGTCTCAGGGGAGCTGCAGGGGAAGAGTGACAATCTAGGCAGGGCTTGTTCCCGACAGCTGCCAGAGTGGATGCCCAGTATGTGCTCCTTCCTTCCCTAAGGCAGAATCAAAGGCCGTTCTGAAGCACTCTCAAGAACAAACCTCCAGCTCTGAGAGGCTCAGGAGCTCAATGAGACACATGACATCTTAATACCTCCAAGGCCAAGCCGCTGACCTTCAGCTGTGTCCAATGTCTTAGCACAGAGACAGGACGGGCAAAGAGACATGGCACCACAGGAGCAGGCCACCAGGTCAGGACAGAGTGCAGAGTCTGGACTACATTGTTCCTTCCCAAGAACAGGGCCACTTTCACACCAGACTGACACATTGCCTCCTGTTTCCCTGTGGGGGGGTTCACAGGGACATTCTGAGCATTTCCCAGGTGTTCAAGAATGTGGTACAACATAGACAACCCTCGCCTGACTTGGAGCATTGCTTTGTGACTCACTGACCAATCCGAGCTCCTCATTAAAGACACCAGCCTGGCCCTGCATCCCCAGCTTCCTTCTCAACTTAACTGATGCATTTATCCCTTTAATAGGTCATGAACATGTGCCAAGACCTGAGCTCATGCTCCAGAGGGAGTGCGGGCAGTGCAAGTAACAGAGGTAAGCATCACAAGGAACAAGTAGGCACCCCGCCAGTAGGGAACCTACTAATCATGACAACTGACTCCATCCAGAACACTAAAAATAGCAGGGCCTTTGCATGCGTGAGCTCATGTAGGCCTGAGCAACTCTGTGAGGCTTGGAGGACTGATCCTCTATCTAGATTCAGTGAGGAAGTGGAGACTCAGAAAGGAGATGGACTTTTATTGAGCCCCGACTATGAGCCAGCACTATGCTTACCACTTTCCTTATCACTGTGCCCTGGGCTAGTTTGAAAGTCAGCATTTGCTATGGAAATGGAGATTTAGTGCAGACAAGTGTCTCGAGGGCAGAGGGCAGAAAGATGGGCTTCGGGGCAGCCTTGCCCTGGCCCCCCACCTCTGCCACATAACGGCTGTGCGACACTGAGAAACTCACAGTGTGCGTGAGCCACAGTGACCTCACAGGCTCTTAAACCACTAGGAATACTAGTAAATTCTGCTAGTGAATCCTGCCCCTTCTCCATCTCCCACCCATGTCCAGCCCCACTGCAGCTGGAAACGGTCGCCCCCTTCTTGGAGCTTCAACTTTACTCCGTCGCATTTTTTTCTTTTCTGGCTTAGATTATATACATCTTTGCCGCTAATGTCCTCTCATAGGCCACAAGCTTCGATGAGATCTTCAGAGTCTTCATGTGAACACACGTAGACAGGCAGGGCCCCCAGCTTTTTTCACAGAGTATACAATGTGGCTTTAAAAAATGAGAATTCAAGGAAACTCAGTCCATCCTAAGGCACACAATTCTGTCACTCTCCAACTTAAAGCCACACAAGATGTCCCTTGTCACATGGTCTGAGAGCCAAATCTGTCCCGTGGCTTTCAAGGCTCCGCAGGCTCTGGTCCCACTACCCCTTCTAGTCTCAGGCAGCCATGCTCCCCTTGGTCACTGCCTACCTACAGCACAGGCCTCTGTCCTCTTCCTTTCTTTAGGATACCAAGTCCCATTCCCTTCCCTGATTCAGGGTCTCTGCAAAGGCTGTTCCCTCCTCTGAGGACACTTCTCCCTACCCTGTGACCACCTGGAACCTATCACCTTTCACCCACCCAAGATGGCACAACCAACTAAAGGGATTCTGTTATAACACTCAGCTCTTATCCCACTTGGTGCTTAGGACAATTTATCAGATACTTAATTTCTTTTTAGCTACCTTTTCCTATAGACTTTACTCTCCACAAGGCTAGATTATGTCCATTCATCACATTATTCCAAACACATAGCAGCATCTGGCATACAGAAGGCACCATAAATATTTGTTGAATCCAGAAATTATCACAGATACCAACTTAGTGGATTCTGAGTTAATGACCTTTAGCCCACCATGACTGGTTTATGTGAGCTGTCTTGTGAGGGCTAATCCTGCCAAAATTATGACAAGTCCTAAAGCCCTTTATCACCATCACTATACTCACAGATGGCCTCCCCTGGCATCTGCCGAGAGGAAGACTCTTAATTCCAGGCTGGACCAGAGCCCTGTCATCTTGCCTTCCACTTGGGAGATACTCATAGCCATGGAAGGTCTGAGCCAGGACCTTCTCCCTCCCATCAGGTAATGAAAAGCAGGACTTGCGGTTCAGTGGAAAGCAGGATACACCAGCACCTCCAGCTGTGGCAAGATCATGAGCAAGGCTGGCTGGAAGAAGGCCCTTTCCCAACTCAGTAATACAGCCGCATGCATTTCAGTGTGTGCCCGTTAAAAACATCATTTAAGAGAGTACCTTGGAAAGGTACCAAGGTCCCTAAACTAATTAACTTTCATCTCTCCTGTCCCTCTGCGCTTGGAGGGCCCTGCCCTCTGCCCACCCTCTCCATGAGGAACATTAAAGACAGGACATTAGCCTGAGAACATTCTATTTAAAACAAAAGTACTTCTAAAGATAGCCTTGGATGCCCATCTAAATCATCCTGAGTCCATTTTCTGGCTCCAGAACCTGCATGGTCAGTGCCCCAGATGGGCCCTACTGTGGTGCCTGATATCCATAAAGAATGTCTTTCATGGTTCATTGGTTGAATTAATCTGATATAAAATGTCTAAACTGGAAAACCTGTGAATTGGGATCTTGATGAGTTTAGGCAGAACAGCAAGCAGGGCCACAGCAGATTTAATAACAAAGGCAAAGGAAAGATATTTCAGAAAATTAAAGCAGAAGTTTGTGTAAGTGGGAAATTCAATCTGACCCCTTTCATAAAAGATGATGTGTTTTGTGAGAGGTCACATAGGCCTTGCTCCCCTGCCTCAGATACCTGGATACTCCTCTCTCTGGATACTATAAAGGGCCCCCAGAACGTGTGGGTAACGTAACACCTTCAGCGAGTTGCAGGGGGGGCTTGAGCTTGTCTGTTTCCTAGTGTTTAGGGACCTGCTAATGTAATGCTTCACACCTGCTTGGCACGCCCTGAGCCCTGTTGGAAATCACACCTAGTGATTACCTCTTCAAAACCAGCACACCCACCTCAATCTCCTCTTTCTAATCCACTTAAATCTGAGGCATGAAATATGCCTCTCTGTACATTTCTTAACAGACGGAGACACCAATAAACAGAGCAACTGAGCCCATCATCCGAGGGAGAACCACACAGCAGGGTAACGCACTTAGGCTTTCTAACAAGAGAAAGAGAGAGGAATGGAGAGGGAGGTTTTATCATTAGTCCCTGACCCTGTGAACAGACATTCCCAGCACCACAGACTCTTGGCTTTCTACCTTTCCAGCAACTTTGTACGTGATGCACATTCTGGGAATTTAAGAATTTAACCATAAAACGTTTCCAATCTCCCACAGATAGACATGGCTTAAAAAAAAAAAAAAGACAATGATTCAGCACATTGGGTATTCCAGGAAATACCTGGAAATACGAACTACCCTCTCTGGAAAGGGGGCTTCTCAAGTAGCACAACCTGGGAGGGAAAGGTGACAAGCCGGTGGCAGGTGCCAGAGAGGGCCCTGGCAGGGCAGAGGCTCTGGTCCTTAAGAGTCACACCTAGAAACAAGTGTCCAGCCAGCCAGGATGCCATCAGACTCGCTGGGAGAGATCACCCGGTCACTGCCCTTACCCGCCCACCATCTTTAGGTACAACCTGTGTTGGCATTGGCAGCAGAGTTTAAAAAAAAAAAAAAAAAAGGCAGGGGTGGGGTGGGGAACAAGGCAGGGCAAAATTTGAGTCTGGTAAATTTTATTGACAATCACGATTTTAATGTATTTATAAAACTCGCCTAGTGAATCTGCCCCCCCCCAAAGTAAGATCTACCTCTCGCTGAGTCCCCTTTGTTCCAAGGACTAAAAATTCTACACAATTACTCCCATCTCCATTATGAATTGCTTTTTACTCTCTGCTGCTCTTGTCGTCAAGCTCGTGTAATCAATACTCTCAATTTCAGAGAGGAAAACAAAGGAACAGAGAAGGTAACTGTGAGAAGTCAGCAAAACTCCTTCTGCAAAGTGTGTCTAACATGGTGGGTGGTTAAGAAGTGGCATTTCTGCAGTCAGAGTGGCCAAAATGAACAAATCAGGAGACTATAGATGCTGGAGAGGATGTGGAGAAACGGGAACCCTCTTGCACTGTTGGTGGGAATGCAAATTGGTGCAGCCGCTCTGGAAAGCAGTGTGGAGGTTCCTCAGAAAATTAAAAATAGACCTACCCTATGACCCAGCAATAGCACTGCTAGGAATTTACCCAAGGGATACAGGAGTACTGATGCATAGGGGCACTTGTACCCCAATGTTTACAGCAGCCCTCTCAACAATAGCCAAATTATGGAAAGAGCCTAAATGTCCATCAACTGATGAATGGATAAAGAAATTGTGGTTTATATACACAATGGAGTACTACATGGCAATGAGAAAGAACGAAATATGGCCCTTTGTAGCAACGTGGATGGAACTGGAGAGTGTGATGCTAAGTGAAATAAGCCATACAGAGAAAGACAGATACCATATGGTTTCACTCTTACGTGGATCCTGAGAAACTTAACAGAAACTCGTGGGGGAGGGGAAGGAAAAAAAAAAAAGAGGTAAGAGTGGGAGAGAGCCAAAGCATAAGAGACTGTTAAAAACTGAGAACAAACTGAGGGTTGATGGGGGGTGGGAGGGAGGAGTGGGTGGGTGATGGGTATTGAGGAAGGCACCTTTTGGGATGAGCACTGGGTGTTGTATGGAAACCAATTTGACAATAAATTTCATATATTGGAAAAAAAAAAAGAAGTGGCATTTCTGGAACCAACCTCTCTCCCCCTTTGTTTTCCTCAGTGACCAGGGGTAAAGAGATCACGGTGATGGTTCCTGTTTATTAAAGGTGGCTGATTCAGAAGTGGGCCCAAACCCAAACCTCAGCTGCGTAAATTCCACCAATTGCCTAGAAACAGCACCAATCCCTCATCAGGACTTTACTCAGGCCCAGAGCAGGGAAAATGAAGATCCCTCAAGGTTAAAAGAGAACACAAGGCCCCCTAGGAAAAAAGCGTGAGCTATATAAAGATAAAAATCGTAATAAGGAATATGAACATGATCACATTCTGGAAACTGGCCATGCCTTGAGTTGTGAAAGTACCAGAACGCCACTCAGACACCTAGGAATCACCCACTTTCTACATGGCCATGTGTCTTCCAAACCAAGAGAGATATGCGTATGTATAATCAACCCGCTCAAAGCCCCTGTAGCAGGAGGCAGTGCTTTGTTGTAAAACAAAACTGAGATGAAATAACCATCATCCTTTCAAATGTCCTCTGAGAGTTTGGTATTTGAGGCACATTCTGTCATGTACTTCTCTCTGACCTCAAACACTTTGATTCTCTTTTTCCAAGTTCACATAAAAGACAGAAAGCTCTCAGATTGGTCTACAGCACCATGAGTCTTGACTCAATCAAAATTCTTCGCTGGTGCCGAGAATTCGTTGTTATTCCAGATAATTAGGAAGCGGAGATAAAGGGCCATTACGTTAGAGAGGCCTAGCCCACTGGGAAGACTGGCCATCGGCTCCTTGTTTAAAAACAGATTAGTTCCCACTGCTCCCAGAAGGCTTCCAAGGGTATGCTCAGATATGCTAAGCCCCATCCTGACACCCTTTCCTCCTGTTCACAATACGCTTGCAGAATTCGAGAATGTGGCTTGTCTGCAAGGCTTAAAACAAATGCTTCAATTTTCCATTCTCCAAATGAAAATCAATGGCAACAGAGAGGTAAAATCAATGTTCACCGCTCTGTAGGGAGAATCCCACCCCTAGCTCCCGCCCACCCAGAGCAATAAATCAGAACTAGCCATCTTGACTGGCAGTGAATCCCTGAGAGCAGAGCCCTCTGTGGCTTGTATGACTTTCTGTCCATCCCCCCGTTTCCCACGAGGGTGTTTTCTTTAAGAAAGCCTAAGACAGTATTTCTAAAACCTGAGTCAGGAAGAATAACACACTGTTGCATAAAAACTCTTTTTCCCCTAATGAGTCCTTTTGCCAGTAGGATCTTTGGTATCGAAGAACAGAGTGTGACTATTTCCCTAAGGATCCATTCTGCATTATCTAGTCTTAATGATGGCTCAGACACCCACTGACCTGCTCCCCCGGACAACCAGTGATCGGCTTTCTGTCACCAAAGATTAGCTTGCATACTCAAGAAGTATAGGTAAATAGAAATCATACAGGATATACTCCTTTTTTTGGTCTGTGTTCTTCCACTTAGCATAGTTATGATGAAATTTATCCATACTGATGGATGCATCAATAGCCTATTTCTTTAACTTTTTTTCATGTTTATTTATTTTTGAGAGACAGATATCGAGTGGGGGAGGGGGAGAGAGGGAGACACAGAATCCACAGCAGGCTCCACGCTCTGAGCCGTCAGCACAGAGCCCAATGGGGAGCTTGAACTCAAGAACTGTAAGATCATGACCTGAGCCGGTCAGACGCTTAATTGACTGAGCCACCCAGGCCCCCCGTCTTTTTATTGCTTAGTAGTAATCCATTGTATAGATGTACCACAATTTGTTTATCCATTCACCTGTTGATAGACATTTGGGTTGCTTCCAGCTCTTGGCTATTACTAGTAAAGCTGCTACGAATATTCATGGTTGAGTCTTAGAACGGACATATGCTTTCAGTGCATAATCCAGATACAAACCTTTTGTCAAACCTGTGTTTTGTAAATATTTTCTCTTGGTGTGGCTTGTCCTTTTATTCCTTTTGTTATTGTAACAGTGTCTTTTGAAGATCAAGTTTTAAATTTTGATGAAATCCAATTGGCTGATTTTACTATTATTTTCTTGCTTTTATAGTTCATGCTTTTTCGTGTCCAAAGAAATCTTTGTCAGACCCAAGGTTACTACTCCTGTTTTCTTCTAAAAGTTTGATATTCTTAGCTCTTACTGAGACAGAAAATCCCAAACAGGCTCCATGCTCAGTGCAGACCCTGATGTAGTGCTCGATCCCACAACCCTAGGATCACGATCCGAGATGAAACCAAGAGTCAGACGCTCAACCAATGGAGCCACCAAGGCACTTCCCAAGTTCATATTTTATATACTATGTTATACAATCTTTAAAATTTGTAACTACAGGGGCACCTGGGTGGCTCAGTTGGTTGAGCATCCAACTTCGGCTCAGATCACGATCTCACAGTTCGTGGGTTCAAGCCCTGCATCAGGCTCTGTTCTGACGGCTCAGAGCCTGGAGCCTGCTTCGGATTCTGTGTGTGCGTCTCTCTCTGACCCTCCCCCATTCATGCTCTGTCTCTGTCTCTCAAAAATAAACATCAAAGTTTTTTAAAAATTGTATCTACAAAGATTTGTCATATCATAAAATACTCACTTATAAAAATCAACTGAAGAAAGCCTAATACAAATTTTTCTATATAGGGTAAGCATGACGTGATGACCAAGTTTTAACAAAAATGAACCAACAGATAAAACCTAGGACTAGAAAAAAGAATGGATGGAAATGTGCTGGGATGTTTAATTACTGTTTTTAACTGATGTGAACATTGCCTATTTCTTGTTTCTTTTTACTCTTCTGTATTGTTAGTGTCTCCTGTAATAAGCATCGAATATCATCATATTAAAAATTAATGCAGATATTTAAAAAAATCATTTAAGAGATGGCTTCCCGATCCCAGGAAGGCTTCACAGTGCTCTGTGGCACTTAAATGGCCCCTTCAGAAAACCTGAAAGGTGAACAACACTACCGAGAATTCACCCGCTCCCGAGCCCACTCACGGTGGCTCGACACAAGAAAAGATGAAGAACTTCCAAGCAGAATTCTCCAAAGAGAATGTGAGATTACCTGAAGCCTCTAGATGAAACCAGATGCAAACCCAAATGTAAATACTACCCTAATAAAGGAGAATTCCAGCAAAGGGAGACCCCACGTGGCACCCCACCAGAATTCTCGCCCGTCTGCCCAGATGTTCAGTGGTCACAAACGTGCGTACGTCAAACAGCTTCTCCACTCACTCCATCTCAATGGGCAAGGAAAGCTAATGAAATTCTCTCACTGATGCGCTCACTGTCCTCTGTCTCAATCCATGTGACAAGACAGCCTAAGTGTGCAGCCTCGTAATCAGCCTGAGGCTGGCCCAGCCGCCTCTCCATGTGTGTGTAGTGCTGACGATCTGGCAGGTGGGATTTGCCTCTTGAGCTGCTGCAGAGGCCAGACTGGCTGATGGGATTGTCTACAGATGTTTCTCAGAGAGAAAGATTACTTCCCTGATTGATGAATAAATAGAGTCGTCAACACTGTCTCCTTGGTCAGAGGGGACCCCTGAAGTATAATGTGGCAGGACAGATGTTTCATCTGGGAAGGTGTCCAAGACCCCAAGAAGAGGTACGTGCTCGACTGATACGGCGGGCCGAGGTATTCAGTCTGTGGGAGGGAGGTGGGGAGGTTGGACCCACAACGGCAGTGAACACCACTGCAGAGCCTTCCTGGCTCAGACCACCTCCCAAATCCGGATAAGGGAGTGGGCGCGCTGCCTCAATCACAGCCTCCTCTTTGGGCTGTTTTTCCAGTGAACAAAAGGTCCCTATCATCAGGAATGCAGCCATCTTCTTAGCCCTTACCTGCTGTGAATCACAAAGAGGGCGGCAGAAATGACACTGTAATGCTCATGCTAAACCTCACGGCTTCCCCGAGAAGGAAGGACAAGCAGGCAGAGTCACCAGAGGAAGAAGCCAGGCATCTGGAGGGGGCTACCTTCTTCTTCGAAACATGCAACTGTGGGGTTTCCTGGCTGACCTTCCAAAACGAATGACATAATAACCATCATCATAATTGTTTTAGCAAGTGGCAGACCAGCCATCATTATGTGACACTAGACTATATGCCTTAGACAAGTGCGCGTCACTGAACTCTCACACAAGGACACGCACAAAAGAGCCCCTGCAAGGATTAGCAACAATTGCTACCCATAAGGTCTCTTTAAGAATCACTAGTGGGCGGCGCCTGGGTGGCTCAGTCAGTCAAAGGGTTAAGAGTCCGAGTACTGATTTCTGCTCAGGTCATGATATCAAGGTTTGGTCCGTGAGTTTGAGCCCTGCATTGGGCTCTTGGGCACTGACAGTGCAGGGCCTGCTTGGTATTCTCTCTCTCTCCCCTTCTCTGCCCCTCCTGCATGCATGCGCACTCTCTATCTCACAAAATAAATAAATGAACATTAATAAAAAAACAATCATGAGAGGATGCACCCCAATAAGCAGGAAAGAGGAATGGGTAAGTATTTTCATTAAATCCATTTTACAGATGATGAAGCACAAATTCTGAAAGGTAAAGTACATGCCAAGGTCACAGAGCAAGGTAGTAGCCAGCCTGGGAAAGGAACCCTGGTTGGTCTCATTCCCAAATCCATGCGCTTAGTCATTGTAATCCTGTGGCCACCAGAATACGAGGGAGATGAGGATTATGCTTTCCACACAAGCAAACAAGTGGTGGTGTTCCCAACAAAGAAACAAGGCACACCCAGACACACACAACCTACACCTGGATAGGCCTGAATACCAATATGGTTGCAGCCTCCATCTTGCACAGATTTGAGCTTAATGCTGACCATCTCCTGTCCGTCACTTTCAGAGGGGCTCTATTCCAGGAGGAAACAGGCAATGGTCTATCCATGTTGCACATCCATATACACACACATACAACCAGATGCTTAAAATCTAGAGCATTATCTCAAAAAGGGTATTTAGCTATTTGCAGCAAAAGAGGCCCCCTCTTACAACCTTCAGAGAAGGAAGAAATCATGTGCAGCAGGAAACTCTAGGATAGTTTTCTCAGAATATGTCTGCCTGGAAAACTTCTAGTGACAACAACAATTTTTTTTTTTTTTTTTTTTACATCCCACTCCACAGTGAACTTAATTTTCCTTGAGGGTAGGAAAGTATGTAGCTTCAGTGTGTAACACAAGCCTGGCACATTGTAGGTGCTCGGTATCGTTCTGTTAAATGACAGTGAATGAATGGAGAGACAAGGACAGGATGAAGGGAGAGGCCGGCACACGATAGTAACAGAAAACAGGAGTTTTGGAGCCGGACGGTCCAGGGTTTGAAACATGGCTGCCACTTCCTAGATGTATAAGCCAATTACTAATGCTGCTCTGTCTCACTCCCCTCATTTCTAGAGTGGAGACAAAAATAAATCCCAGCTTGACAAAAGGGCAGGAAGAATTCACGGATGTGGTGCTGAGCACAATGCATGCATGGTGTGTGCTAGGGTTTGGGAGTGAGATCTATCTTTACTTCCAGGGAGAATACTCCAGTCTGGAGCAAAGAGTAAAACACATTATATCTTGCATCTCAGTCTTATGGAGACAAAGGGTTACTGTTTTTAGGTGACCACCAGGCTGGATCTGTAGCTGTAGGGACCAGGTTTGCAGAGGCAGGGATGTTGAGGGCTCTGCTCCAGGGAGTTTCTTTGCTGGACCATGATGGAGCTTCCCAGGCAGTTTAGGAGGAAACCACTTAGGGAATGGAGGGAAATTAAAACACTTTGCAAAAGGAGCAGCCAATGGGACCAGCATTGCTTAGACTTCAAGAACTGCAGGAAGGGAAAGGACCCATCCGGCATGGTCCCATGGTCGAAACGGAGCTAATGAGCAGAAGCCACAGGAGATGCACTTCAGTGGGAATCGAGTCCCAGAAAGGCTGCATCCTTTGCTTGAGGTCATGGCCCAGCACAGGTGGATGGCAGAGCACGTTGCCAAGTCCAAAACAGGTGTGGTGACTCCAGTGCCCATGGACTGAACACCTACCTCTCCATTGCACAGCAGTACAGAAAGAAGGGAGAACAGGCCCTGCAAATGCCTTTCTCCCATCACCACCAACCCAACCCCACTGTTAAAGAACACCGTGTGTGTGTGTGTGTGTGTGTGTGTGTGTGTGTGTGTACACGCACATACGTTCATGCATGGGCACATGCTGGTTCTTGCTCCGAGTATTTTTGTAGGACTGAAGGCCCACCAAGGAGACTGAATTCAAAGGCTCTTTCTGCCCTCTATAAAAGCTTTCTCCCACTGGATGGAGAAAGCTGGGAGAGGTTGAGGGTAAAAAGGCAAAGCTTTAAAGATCTTAAAGAAGAGTGAGGAGACTTCCCTCTGTGCTGGGGAAGAAGGTGATCAAGTACTATACCCTGAGAAAACAGCAAGGCGTGTTCTCAGTAGAAATGGTGGTGTGGTGGTGCTGAGGAGGAAGAACCCCAAACCAGGGCGCCCCGACTGGCGAAGATGCCCACGGCCCATATATCTGGGCATGAAAGCAGACAACCCTCAGACTCCGAGGAACCTCAAAGGATTATAACACTGACAATGTCAGTGACAAGCAAGAGACTAATGATTCAGAACCTGTTTTCTTAGCTCTAAGCTTCTGGGATCTCTGGGGTCATTCCTGAATGAGGAATGGCCCCCACAATGACAAAGAAGGGATTTTCCGTGCATCTGCTCAGATGAGGGCTCAGAGTTAAAGTTGATTTAAAATAAATGCAGGTATTAAAATTTTTTGCAAATCTGTGTTGGAGAATTGAGATGCATACCCCAGGATGACTGGAGGCACCAAATACCCTACAAAATGGCGATAGAAACGCCTGCTTTCCTTCCCCCCCCCCACTGTCCCCCACTCTGAGATTGGGTACCCCCAGATCTGTCAGTCGGAGCGCACTTCCCGGCCCCCGGCCTTACCTGGGGAGAAGGTGTTTGCGGCTGACACACAGGGCAGTCTGGTAGTCCTGGGTCACACACACTTTGTGAGGGCTGCACTTCACCTTCAGGCAGGGGTCTTTCGATGGGTCCAGGGCTGAGGCAAAAAGAGCAAGAAGAGGGGTGGGGGTGAGGACTTCTAAGGAAATTTAGTTTCTCTTTCAACTCAAATAAACAAATGGGAAATAAACAGACCATGTGTTTGCACTCTGGGCGGTTTTCTTAGGCTGATGGGGATTGGAATGAATACCCAAACCGAGGGGAATTCTGTGTCTACTGCACATGTTCTGCTTCAGCATCAGGATAGTGATTCCTTTGTGCTTTGGGGAGTTTCAGCATCTCCATGTCGGGCAGGAATTACTTTTAAAATCCTTTAGAATCTTACATACTCCAAGGACCAAGAGCTCCTTTTCCCTCTTTGGTTATCTGTCTGCAATTGCTTTTTATGACTTCATCCATGCCTACCTTTACTTATTTCCTACCACGTAGAAAGTCCTTGAGGACAGAGTTTTTTTGGCTCCAGTTCAATCGACACGGACTGTGTGCATCAATAAGCCCATGTTAAATTTTGGGAAGAGCTTCAGGAGGCCCAAAACCATTTTGCGCCACGCAAAGTTCCAACATAATAAGGAAGGGAAAAAGCTTACACATAAATATTTATTGTGCGAGGCAGAATGAGATAAGGGCCATGACGGGCATATAAAATGATAACGGAGCTCCAGAGAAAAACAGAGATCAATTTCTGGGGCAAGGATTAATGAAGCATTAATATGTGAACTGGATCCAGAAGGATGGGCAGAGTTTGGGAAAGCGAAGTTACAAAAGGCAGTCTAGACTGCCATGGGTGGACCATCACAGGGCACTTGATCCAATCAGTAAGTGTGGCTTGTGGGTGGTAATGATGGCGAGGGGCGAGGGGCGAGGGGCGGGGGGCGGTGTGTGGAGAAGGGATGTGGAGTCGACCAAGGCACTCCAGAAAGGGTCTCCCAAAACAGTGGTTCCAAAACTGCACGGTTTTCCAGAACAGGCTGAGCAGCGGGCCCCGGGCTAATCAGCGCCCCACACACCGAGGTGCGCACGCTCATTACGGCGGCGAAGAGGCCGCAGGGAATTCTCCGCAAAGCAAAAGCAATTGTGCTGTCTCCCAGCTCCAGGCCTAGGCCTATTAGGCAGTAAATCCTTCATAACTTTCTCCTCAGCCCGTGGAGGCGAGGCCTCCCCGTGTCCTCCCCACGCAAACATTTGCTTAAACAAACTGGCATCCTGAGCAGGGACAGCAAAACTGCCATGAGAAACGCCATTGTGCCCACAGCTGCCGGGTCCCCCGGCCACCACGAGACCCCTGCACTTAGAGAAGTCACGGTTCCTCTCAGCCCGCCCAGGCCCAGAACCTCCACACCATTTTCCTCAGACAGCAGCTGGGAGTTTCTCAAGGGACCTGAACACACAACATCCGGAGGCGTTTCTGCTGCTTGAACAGTTCAGGGCAGCTCCGTCCACTGCAGCAGCACCAGCCGCTATAAGCACAAGGCAGGGTGCATTTTTAGGCCAGTCAGGCCAGCAACAAGACCCAGGTCCTGGTCCCAGGGGAGTCATCTGACAGAGCCTACGCCCCAAGGGATCGCCCGGCTGCCTGAAGCTTAGCAGAGGGAAACGAGGTGCAGGAAGAATAAAAGAGGCTGATTCAAGCCCCAGCGACAGGGCATTCACTTTGAACTCTTCAGCTGAGGGCTGCATCTGGGAAGCAATGGCAGCAAGGCTTGTGTCCGCTTCCAGAGTCCTTCAAGCCTAGGCCTTCCAGAAACTCACAACAGGAGTTTCTGGTCCCAGGTGGAAGGCTCCCAGTCCTGGGGATGGCCTCAGACCACTGGCTCTTTTCTCGTGCAGTGTCTCCCACTCCCAACCCCAGGGTGGCTGTCCAGCCAACTGTGACTTGCCTTCCCAGGCTCATGCAAAATGCAGCCAACCTGAAGAACAATTACCAGATGACTGCTAATGACGGACCGTGGCAATCCTCCACTGCTCATTCTCACACGCCCAGCCACCACAGGATGAGGGGAGACATCGGGGATCTCAAGGAACTTGGGGACCGGACCACAGGCAGCCCCAGCCAAGGTGCCAGCCTAGGTGCTTCCCTGATTGGTGCTAAGTGCTACAGAGCCCTTGGGATTTTCATGGGAGTGTATCACAGAGATTGAAACTAACAGGCTGCCCTAGGAGGGTGGGTATCCAAATCTGAAGTACTCCATGACCAGCTTCGTGGCCAAATTTGAGGTTCTTTTTGTTTTTGCAGGCAACTGCACAAACACCAATGTCCGTCGACAGGCAGTACAATCTTGAAGGAAGTAAGTCAGCCGAGCATAGTTTGCAAGAGCAGACTCCAGACCCGGTGTTTTCGAGTGTGAATACGGCTTACTCATACCTCAGCTGCCTCCTCTATATGGTGAGGGTTATACCACCTGCTCTTGGTTTGGTTACCTTGAGGGTTAAAGGGGCTAATATTTGTAAGTCCTTAAAGCCAACTTAATTCATGTTAAGTACCTCATAGGTGTTTGCTAATTTTTTGTGCATCTGGTCCCCAGAATGAGTCATAAGTCTTCATAAAAACAAGAAGAGCTAACACCCACTGTTTCAGACATGCAATGAACTAAGCCCTATAACTGGATTATCATATTTAATCTCAAAACCACCCAAGGAGGTGGCTGCTGTTAATGTGCCCGTTTTACAAATGAAGGTCTTAAAGGGGAGTCACCGATGAGAGGTGCAGAGGGTATCTGACACTTGGCCCATCGACTCCAGAATGCAAACTCTTCACATTCATAGGCCAGCAGCAAAACAATCACCTAGGATCTCCTCTGAAGGGTTGACTGCGGGGTCCACCTCACACCAAGTATGGAGCCCACAGGCACCATGTTCTTGGGAGTTCCTGGGGCATAAAGAAAGCCAAGGGGTAAAAGGAAGGGGGCAGTGAGAGAATCTGGTGCTTCCCAGGTCGGGCCATGCAGGACTGCCCCCATGGACCTCACACAGCCCCAGGGCTTCCCGAGAAGGGGAGGTGCCCAGCTCCGGGGAACTGTGCCCTCTGCGCTCTCCCTCTGAATGCGGCAACCCTCCAGCTAAGTCAACAGACCAGTGTCCTGGTCAGTTTTCTTTCTGTAGCCTTTCCATGTGTGACACTACCATTAGGCTAACTACTACGGACCGCCCCCCTTCCAATTCTTGAAGCCAGCATTTCTTTACAAAGAAATCCAACGAAAAAATACTAATAAACGAAAATGAGTCACTTAACTCCATATACATACCTAACAATTTGCATACAGAAATCAAGTCTACTAAAAATTAATTACCAGGGTCTGAATACTTCAGACAGGGATGCAGATTATTTTGAGTAAATGAACTTCATAGCACAACAAAACAGTAATAAATCAAGCTGCCAGCATTCATTTAATCACCAAGGGGCATTTTGTTTCTGAAAAACAGCCACACTGAGATGGAAAGGGGATGAGGATGGTACAAGGAGTGTGTCATTTCCCTTTAAACGCCGTCTCCCAAGCGAGCTTTTCTAAGCAGCCCCAAGGCTCACAGCAATACTCTGGAAAGAAGCTGACACCCGCATTGGACAGGGCTGTGTGGCTCCACTTTCTAAAGGGAACGATAACAGATCAGAATAATAAGCAGCATTTGAGAGGCCCTTTAATAAGGTGCAGAGAAAGAGTGCAGGTGAGGAGGTAGGGAGAGAGCTGAGTGTTCGTGATAACTGGGAGCAGGCCCAGAAGCTTCCTTGTCAAGGGCTAATGATTTCTGGAGCCTGTGCCCTGAGTCTCTCTCTCTCTCCACGCACAGGCTGAGTGACAGGATGCAGCGATCCCCACAGGATGGCAGAGCCCTGCGTGCCCTCCACTGCTTCTCTCAGGGCACCCGCAGGACTTCTCCGGGACAGCATACCTGGCACAGAGCAGGTGTCCACGGGAGGTTAATTCCCTCTCTCTGCCCATTTCCCAAGACCAATCAAGTGTCCAGTGGCACAAGACACATGTCCAAGTAATTCGTTGACTAATTTTTACAAAAACCATTTTCAAAGAAAAAAAGAACAGGGACAAATTAATTTAAAGAGAGATTTGTTAAGCTGAAAAACACTGACTTCCAAAGCAAGTTAATTATAGGCTTCGTGTAATTTTTATTTCATTAATTTTATTTTTTAAGCTCACTGCTTGGTCTCAATTAAGGTAGTGATATTTTAATTATCTTAATTGTTTCTAAACTTGTTTTCCGGTTTGAGTTACTTTTTAATTAGCTACATTGATTTTAAAATCCAGAATCAAGCCTTTTTGCTGTCGGTGGGCATATCCCATAAGCTCAGTGGCAAAGGGTTGTAATTCCTGTGAGAGCAGAACAGGCTACCCCCTCAGAGATGCAGAGATGAGGGAATGTTCCATTTTGTGGGTTGGCCCCAGAGTCCCTGAGAGGCGCCTAGGGGACTGACACACACTTGGGTTTATTCCCTTAACACCTGTAGAGCTTCTGTTCTGTGCAGGCTAGAGGCCGGCATCTCCAGAGTGAACGTGAAGACATTCCTACCCTCCAGGGGCTCACAGCTCAATAAGGATGACAGACGACAGAAGGGCAAGTTCAGTGTGTTAGGGGAGATGTGGGTACCTTGCCCAGCCTTTCAGGGGGTAGGGAGAGCTCCCTGACAGGTATCTATGGAAAATGGGTTTAAGGCAGGTAATAGGGTGAAGAAAACATTCCAGCTCGGAAGCAGCTCCCTTCCCAGAGGAATCAAGGCAAGATTGGGGGGAACTAAAGCATTTGTTGGGGCCACTGCAGGTTGGAGCAGGGGTGGTATGTGGGAAAAGTGGACAGAGTGGCAGCAGCACCATGAAGGGCCTTTAGGGGATCATGGTCTCCAAATCCTACAGTGTTGGCAAACATGGCAGAACCTGGTGACCTTTGGCACATCCTCCCATGCTGAAGTTAGTGGAGAAGCTATAGGGAGAGAGAACCCTTTATATACCTTTTTCAGGGTAAGTGGCACTTTGATAAGAACAGACAAGCTGCACACTCTCACCCTCCAAAGAAGAGGGATATCAGGGTGGAGGTCTCTGTGGTTGGCTCTTAGAGCTCCCCTTTCCCCCTTTGCAGAACCTCTGGGGACACTGAGCCATGCAGGATTCTGGGAGGCAAGAAGCCTACCCAGTGAGTCTGACAAGCAAAGACATCATCTACAACAGTCATGTGAACCTGTGGTCCACTCTGGTGACTCCAGGGAACGTCCACAGACAAGAGGCCGCTCAACCTACAAAAAGTTGACAAATTAATGAATGTTTTCTGTCTTCTTGTTGTTTTGAAGACTGCTCCCTGCCTGAATCATGCTCAACTGAGGTTCATCTGAAGAGCAGACACTCCCAGTGATTCATTAGCAGTGACTTAATGGATGAATGACAAAGAAATTACTCCAAACTGCTAAAACCTCGTCAAGCTAAGATCCCAAACATTTATTACAGATTGTCTGTCCCCATGGTAACCTGGGCATGCATCTTGCTCCCCCCTCTCCCAACCTCTGGAGGGGCTTGTTTACTAGCTGACGACAGAGCCGCATAGAATACAAAACAGAAGATGCTGCCCACAGAATTCTGCTGGAAACAGAGAAGAATGACAGTTTGGAAAAGCTCTGTCACCATTTTCAGCTTTCCAATCAAGGTACTGGATGTGTTCATGGGAGGCTGAACAAAGGGGCCCAATGGCCATGTGTCTGAATAAGACAGGCAGTTGAGTGACACAGACAGCTGAACATGTATGCCCTAGGAAGGGGGGGGGGACGGGAGTGGATGGGGACACAGACCCATAAGGACAGAGGAACAGATGATAAAAAGGTGCATCTTACCTAAGGAACCCCTCCTGAGAAGAGACATTTTCTTTTCCCTTCAAACAGAGGACCTAAGAACTCTTTTCTTTCTGTGTTATAACTAAAAGCATCCTCTCTCTTACACTGTATATGTGTGTGTGTGTGTGTGTGTGTGTGTGTGTGTGTGTGTGTGTGAGAGATGGAGGCTAAGTTGTATAAACTGGTAATGGGCAATTATTCAGCCATGTCCCTAAATGCTAACAACTGTTAAATACAGGTAGATGGGTATAGAGGAGTTTATTTTATCATTCCCTCAACTTTTGGGTATATATGAAAACTTTAATATTAAAAGGAAAGAAAAGAAAAAAGAAACATCCTACAAGCCAGCAAGTTAACATATAAGGCAAAAATGTACATCTCGATAGTCTACAGTAAGAGGAAATTATCAACAAGTTGAATGTCCATCTACTCCAGCCGGCTTGGGCTACCGAAACAAAATACTAGACACTGGGTGACTTGGACAACAGACTATTATTTCTCACAGTTCTGGAGGATGGAAATCTGAGATCACGTTGCCACCATGGCCAATTTCTTTGAGACCTCTCTTGCTGGCTTGTAGATGGCCACCTTCTCACTATGTGAGAAGGCTTTTTCTCAGTGTATACACACAGCAAGCCAGTAAGCTCTGTGATGTCTCTTTTTATTCTGCATACCTTTTTTAAAACATGATTTTATTTACTTTTTTACTTAAATCCACATTAGTTAACATATAGTGTAATAATGATTTCAGGAAAAGAATTTAGTGATTCATCACTTACATACAACACGCAGTGTTCATCTCAAGTGCCTTCCTTAATGCCCATCACCCATTTGGTCCATCCATCCACCCAAAAACCCTCCAGGGGCCCTCACTTTTGTTCTCAGTATTCAAGAGTCTCTTATGGTTTGTCTTCCTGTTTTTTATCTTATTTTTGCTTCCCTTCCCGTATGTTCATCTGTTTTATTTCTTAAATTCCAAATATGAGTAAAATCATATATTTGTCTTTCTCTGACTGACTTATTTCACTTAGCATAATACACTCTAGTTCCATCCGTGTTGTTGCAAATGGCAAGATTTTTTTTCAAGTTTAAAACATGTATTTAAAATTTTTTTTAATGTTCATTTATTTTTGACAGAGAGAGACAGAGACCATGTGCGGGGAGGGGCAGAGAGAGAGGGAGACACAGAATCTCCCGCAGGCTCCAGGCTCTGAGCTGTCAGCACAGAGCCTGACGCGGGGCTGGAACTCACAGACTGCAAGATCATGACCTGAGCCGAAGTCGGACGCTCAACCTACTCAGCCACCCAGGCACCTCTAAAACATGTATTTAAAATACAATTCATAAAATGCTTAATCTGCCGACTCTGGAGCCCTCCTTGCGGGGTGGGGTGGGGTAGGCAGCTGCCTGCTAAACCAGCAGAGCAGGACTGCAGGGGTGTGGCCCTCCCTCCCATGCCCTTCTGCTCAGACACCCAAGAGGCCCATGGGCACCCCTGGGATCACACAGCCAGAAAACAGGTCCCCAGATGTTTCCAGAGTCTCTGCTTACCAGGGAGGCTGGGGCAGCCCTGCCGGCTCATCCCTGAGCAAAGCATCCCCACATGGGGCAGAGCAGGGTATGGCTGGGCTAGACAGGGCAGGGCGGGGCACTAGGCTCTGGAAGAGGCTGATGGTAGCAGATAGGGTGTTGCCTCCTGCCTGCAGGTGGGGAGCACCCTGATTTTTTTTTCACCCCCATATCACACTTATTATTCCAATGGCACTAATACAGCTGGGGGTGTTCACGGTGATGCTGCACAAAGTTTCCTGCCTTTTAGCTTCTTCCCAAAGAGAAAGGTCTACCTGCTTGTTCCTTCCCCCTTTCTGGGGGAAAATCCACCACAGACTATTTACCCAAATAAACCTCTTAATGCCTTTTTGTTGTTGTTGTTGACATTTGAGTTTCTGAAATGGAAAAAAAAAAAAAAAACTGTTGAGTGTCCCATCCTGCCTCCCCCACCCCCACCGGCTAAATAAGTCCCTGTTGCCAGGGCATTTCTGTTGCCTCTGATATCTTGAAATAAATATCGAAAGAAATGGCAGCAAGTGTTCACATTGAGTGATGGCACAGAGTGGGCCCCAGAACCCATCAGGTGGAGCGTCACTGGGGACAGTCTCGAGGTGTCATGGAGAATGCGAGGGCTTGCTGTGGTCGATTGTCAGCCGAGTGCAAGGGCTGTGCTGAGTCCCACCCAGGGTAGTGGACTGCAGGGAGGGCAGCCTACTATTTGTCCAGGAAGTTGTCCAGGGCTGGGATTCCTTCCTTCAGGCCCTTGCGTGTTTTGGCCATCACCTGGCTGGGGTGGCTGGTGTGGTTGAAGAGATCCCCAGGCAGGGTCTTCCAGTGGTCAAAGACGCACTGGGAGAAGGCCTGGCCACCAGGGTTGGACCTCAGGTCAGCAGTGAACCTGAAGGACTCGTTCACAGGCAGGTAGGCCTCCACGACAAACATGGGGGGGGGGGCCGGCTGGGACTCCTCAAAGATGTGACCATGCTTCCTGTTCAGGACACTATAGATGCCACTAGCCACTTATTCTGGACACTGAATATCCACAAGGTAGATAGGCTCCATGAGACAGGACTGGGTGGTCAGCACACTGGCACAGAGACAGCGCCAGCCAGTGGGGATGATCTGGCATCCGCATGCAAGGTCACATCAGGGACATCGAAGCACACACCCCACGTTTTCCTTGCACAGGGCTTCCTCTTTGGTGGCCCACTGGAAGCCAGCTACCATACTGTCCTTGATCTCGTTGAGGCACTGCACACCCTTGGTGATATCGGTGAGGACACTGGGGCTGGCGTCAGGCCCAAAGCATCAGATCTTGTGGGTTTCTGCCACATCCCACTCATACTTCTCGGCCAGATAGCGGACCTGCTGCTTGAGTTCTTGGCGGATGGACACTTCGCCCTTGTCGATGTCCTTGGCCAGGCCATCGGGGAAGGGCCACACCTTCATGCACAGTTGGTTGTGCCTATTTTGGGACTTGGACATGCAGAGCAAACTCGACTCCTCACTGACTGTATTCCGGTAAGACACCATGGGGTTGGATTTCTTGATGGGAATGCACGCGTGGTCCTCCTCCAGGTCCTTCAGACAGATCTCCAGGTACAGGTCGCCAGCCCCTGCGATGATGTGCTCCCTTGACTCCTCAATGATGCCCTGCACTGTGGGGTCCAACTTGGCCAGGCATTCAGGCCCTCCACTAGCTTGGGAAGGTAGGCTGGATTCTTGGCCTCCACGGCAATCCGGACAACGGGGCTAACACTGAACTTCATCACCCGCATGTTGTGGGCATGCTCAAAGGTGGTGATCGTGCCATTCTTCACCAGGAACTGGTCCATGCCCACCAGGCCCACAATGTTCCCACAAAGCACATCTTCAATGGGCTCCACATAATGGCCCATCTTTAGGATTGTTCTCTGGATGGGCTTCAGGTACAGGTCCTCCTTCTTCCCAGGTGTGTAGTTGGGCCCCATGATCCTGACCTTGAGACCAGTGGACACCAGCCCCGAGAATACGCGGCCGAAGGCGTAGAACCAACCTTTGTCAGAGGTTGGCACCATCTTGGAAATGTACATCATAAGTGGGCCTTTGGGGTCACAGCTTTTAATGCCCATGGCTGAATCGTCACCCGGAGACCATATATACATATTTTTATACACACGCGCACACACACACACACACACACACACACCCCATGAGATGTCTCTTCTTATATACTATCTTACAGGAATAGGGCCCTACCCTGAGGACTTCATTTAACCTTGGTTACCTCTTTAGATGCCCAATCTCCAATACAGGACACTGAGAGTTAAGAGTTCAACATATAAAACATTCAGTCCATAACACCATCTATAAGGAAACTGTTACCTTAATTACAAGACATCCATTCATGAAATCTTGTCCAGCTGTTATAAAAGAGGAAGTAGATCAGTGTGTACTAACACAGGTAGATATTTATAACAAATTAAGTAAGGAAGCAAGTTAAAATATTTGCAATGGCAAAGTAACTTCCAAACACCAGACAACTAATAAACGGCAAAACTAGTACTCAAACTAGGTCTGCTTCTCAAGGAAGGACCTTTCCCTTTGCTATCCTGCTGACCTTGAGAAGTCCTTCTGCCCACAAAGTCCTAGCCTCCACCCACTTACACACCAGAACCTTCCATTTCTCTACTATCCTCTCCCTCCTGGGACTATCCCTGCAAAGACCTGTGAATGAATTCAGACACCCTATGCCGTCAGGCCAACACCACACCTGATGTCTGTATACACTGGTCTAGAAACCTCACCTGCAAAAAGTAACCTTCTCTTGCTTCTTAGAGAATCTTGCCTGCAGTGGGGGAAACAATGAAGTCATGACTATTGTCCAGAGCAAGAGCAAGTGTCCAGCCCTAAGAGAATTTGGAATTTGCTTCTGAGTTATAAGAGAACACCCTGGGCCTGGCTGGAACTACACAGGCAGTGACTGGAAAGAGCTTTGCCTTTCAGCTCATGGGCAAAACAAGACATTATGAGCAACAACTGCTAAGTCCTACTTGTCTAATTTACAAGTCCTGATCATTAAAAAAGAATGTATTAAGGGAAGTCTACAGCAGCAGTGGAAATATGCCCCATAAAATCACAAGCCACAAAAGTATATTAACCAGGCCAGGCAATCCCACTTTCTCAAAGCTATCATCCCATACCTGCCTCAGTTTCCCAGTTGTTCTGGGATGGTAAACAAAGGACCCTCACTCCACGTTTCTGCCAAGAAACTGATTTCCTTGTAAAAGTGGGATAGGGAGACAGGAGGATAAAAGGGAGGGGGGTAGTATTAACTACGTGGAAAGAAAAGGAAAGAGGGAGCATTTTATTACATAATGCATTATCCAGTTGAGGGGCTGACAGTGGCGACAATGACACTCACCAACTATATATAGAATAATGTACTACTATTCTAATTAACCAATGAGGAAACTGACACAGAGATGGTAAGTAACTAACTTGTCTGTGGTCACATAGTTGGTAAATCTGGACTTCAATCTAGAGTACTCTCACACCAAAGCTGATGCTCAGAGCCACCAGGCCACTCATGAGCAGCTTATGATGAGGAGAAAGGTAACAAATACAGTGCCAAGAAGCAGCATGTTGAACATCCCTGTCCACCGCCCCCAAGAATCATGTCGCCCAAAGGATCCACAAGAAGAAATTAATACTGTGAAGAAAATATTGTACTATTCAGAAGTCAAAGCCAGATTGCTGGACATTTGAGTAAGTGTATATTACTTTTATAATGAATATGAAGGTCAAAGTTTCTTTTCAAGGTGATGCTCATGCCCAGTCAACTTAACTTTCTCTCTGACTTAAAAAACAACATGGACCCAGTGAGGCTTGTGGTTCCTTCTCTCAGGGATTCTGTGAAGCCTATCTATGGTCCACATCACTGACCAGGAGGTGCATGAGGTCTGGTGGCAACATGGGATCAGATGGAGCAGCACAAACAGTAGGACCTGACAATGGCCTTTGTTCTCAATAGGGGTACAAGAGACCATCTAAAGAGAAGTCTTAACCTTCCCATCCATCAAAATGGCCAGAATTCATTAAAGTGTTATAACAGTGAAGGTACTCGAGTTCTACTTCATGGTAATTGGGAGGAATTATTCCTAAGACACTTATGAACAAAGGCAACAGAATTACTGAAGATACGTAAGACCAGTTCTATAACCTAGGAAAATAAGAGGACACAAAAAGCACAATAAAAATCAAACACCTCCATGAAAAAGGCAGAGTTAAAAGAGGGGTATAGCTCAGCAAGTCTATGTTTTATACCTGTACTTCACTTTAATACAATTAAAATTCCTGTAAAACATGTAGCTTTTCATAAAGAATGAACTCCTTTGTGCTGATGAGCACGACTCTGTCACTATTCAGCAGTCCTAGTAGTTGACCATGTAAAAATGGGGAAATAAAGAAACTCCATGAATTTCCAATAAATAATTAAACCAGTGTGTCTAGAAGAAGAGAACCCACAGGTTTGGATCAGAGAGGTGAAGGTGTACAAAAAGCACAATTGTGCCACTTCCTGCCTTTGTGGTCCAGATGGGTCACTCACTCTTCAGGATTCAAATGCAGACAAAGAGATCTACTTCACTCGGATATTGTGAGTAACTGAAGACACAACGCATGAAAGTTGCCCAGCACAGAGCCTGGCACATAGGGTGTGTTCAGTAATCATCTTCACCACTCTTTTAGCTTGCTCTTCAAATACAGAAAGTGGATATATGCAAAAGGCAAGGAACCCTAGACATTTTAGAGATTCAAGATACCAGAACAGTTAAAACATGGGCAGAAGACATGAATAGACATTTCTCCAAAAAAGACATCCAAATGGCCAACAGACATATGAAAAGATACTCAAAATAACTCATCATCAGGCAAATGCAAATCAAAACCACAATGAGGTATCATCTTACAGCCATGAGAATGGCTAAAATCAAAAACACAACAAACAGTAAGTGTTGGTGAGGATGTGAGAAAAAAGAACCCTCTTGCACTATTGCTGGGAAGGCAAACTGGTACAGTCATTGTGGAAAACAGTATGAAGTTTCCTTAAAAAATTAAAAATAGAACTACTCTATGACCCAGTGAACATACTACTAGGTATTTACCCCCAAAATACAAAAACACTAATTCAAAGGGATACCTGCTTTCCTAGTTTATAGTAGCATTACTTATGAAATCCAAACTATGGAAGTAGCCCAAGTATCCTATTAAAATTCTATTAAAATTAAATTCTATTAATTTTATAGGTGAATGGATAAAGATGTATATATACACACACACAGGAATATTATTCATCCATAAAAAAGAATGAAATCTTGCCATCTGCAACAATGTGGATAAAGCTAGAGAGTATAATGCTAAGTGAAATAAGTCAGTCAAAGAAAGACAAATACCATATGATCTCACTCACATGTGGAATTTAAGAAACAAAATAAATGAGCAAAATAAAAAAGAGAGGCAAACCAAGAAATATTCTCTTAGCTCTAGAGAACAAACTGATAGTTAACAGAATGGAGGGGGAAAGGGCAAGGTAAAATGAGTGATGCGAATTAAAGAGTATACTTACCATGATGCAAAGTAAATCAAATCAAATCAAATTAAAAAAAAGATCTCGGAGCTACAGTGCTATTCATCCCTTTCCATTTCAAATGTTAGACTCATTTGTACAAGAAGCAACTTTAACATTTCTCTTTGAACATAAAGCTCAGGGTCTACTTTATCCAGAAAGCTTTCACTGATTAACCAGATCTACACCACTGCTGAAACCACCATACGACAACTAAGGAGTTCACATATCTCTAGTAGAGCTGTGTTCTGCCTTGTCTCATCTTGGAGATTATAAAGTCTGGGAATGAAGAATAAAAACCTTTTTTTCCCCTCTAAATTATGTACACTAAGAACAAACAACAAAGCCTTGTCAACAAACTTACACAGTCATAGTTATAGTCTTTATTTTGTTTTGTTTGTTTTGAGAGAAGGTACTATGGGCTTTGAAAAGTCTCTATTACAGAGTCATAGACTATGAGTCTTAATATCCTAAGGCCTACATTCAGGCACCATTGATAAAATGCTAGGGGAGAAAAATAATGATTAAGGAGTATGTGACAAACACTGTTGATCCAAGCAGACAATGGCTTGTGTCAGGGAGGTTGTCAACATGAGGTGTGCTAGGTATAAATGGGCAGGCAGGGTTCAGCAAGGCAGGCTTCATGTACAAGGTTAGTGCCTTCTGATCCTTAGCCAGAGGCTGTCCATTTGACTGCTTCCACCCTGTCTTATAAAGCTTGGCAGGGAAAGATGTTAACTGAAAACAGAAAAATAAAGTCTGCAGGGAAACCCTGCCCCAAATTGGAGACAATTTGTTCAAATGACCTCTACGAGCCTCAGATGAAGTGGTTACTTCCGTAATGTGGCATCCTCAGAAGCAGAACTTAAGTCCAGAGCTCTGGTGATGTATCATGGTGCTCATTCACTGCCACCTCCCTTGACAAGTCCAGAAATCAGTGGAAGAAGGCAAAATAGTCCCACACCACATGTATCTACCAAATCTCTTTTCCTGTTTTACAAATCTAACCTAGGTTTTCCATCTCAGACTATAATGGGCCAAGGAGAATGCAAATCTACAGTTAATCTCCCTGCGGCACCTATTTTATGAGGTGGTAAGTAATTTAAAACTGTTAAAATATTAAGGCCATCACTGGTCTACTACAGAAAAGAATACAAAATTCATATACATTTGTATAAAGACACTCCAAAGATGTATGTGCTGGCAGTAGGTTCTGTCCCCTGAACCTCAAGAAAGATGTATGTTGTAGCTTGCCCTTAGAGGCTCTTTGATAGAAAAGTTTCAGAAGTGTTGAAAGTGTTTACCAAGTTTAAAGGGTCTTAAGAATGAAGTGGAGAGCTCTCCAGGGTACTGATATCCAAGATGGAAAATCAATAGCAGTAAAAGTCCATATAAAGAACTTGCATAAGCAAATCACTCATTCTTGCAGGACCCGTTGAAGCTAGTTATTCAAAACTGCATCCCACACCCCCTGGAACAGACTTCCCATGCCATCTGTTCCCAGGGAGCTCAGTCCCACTGGTGAGAGGCCCCAGGGCTTTTCAGAGAAGTGACCCTGCATAATCCAAAGCTTTTTTGAGAACTTTAATGTGCTAACCAGTGGGTGAGGTTTACAAATGAGTTACAAAGTATTTGTGGCTCCCTAGGTATGACTATCAAAATTAAAGCTTTTATTACTTTCATTCCTCCCACTGTTAATTTTTTAGAAACACTTGGCTCCAGATTTATAAATGGGTAAGTGGAGACTATGTATTTCCAAGTCCTTTCTTTCTGCAATTAGGGCAGACTCATTTCTGAGTCCTTGGGATGGTTCCCAAGGCTATTAAATTCTATTCCTTAACTGATAACATTGAAGCAGTCATGACAAAGTTAGTGCTGATGGGATCAGGGATTTCTTTGGGCACCATCTAAGCTATTAGAAAGCACTTCAAACTGAGAGAAGAGCGGTTGCATCTCCCATTGAAGGATTCAGTAAATCTGTATCATTTAAGTCTTGTTTACTCTTGTTGCTTTGTTTTTTTGGGGGGTCCCACCTTATTCAATCATTGCTAAAATACTTTTCCATGTGCATCCATCAGGTAATCAATTGACAGTCCCAACCTTGCCCACAACGGCTCTCTTTCCTGCGTGTCTCTTTATCAATGTGCCCCTCAATGGCTGATCACCTCCCTTCCATTACTCTAAAATAAAGCCTGTAGTGCTAATGTAAAATATAAATCAGGTCTTAACTGCACATGGAAGACAAATGCAACAATAAATAATGAGAAAGCACCCATGAGGTTTGCTAAGACAAACATGGAATAAACACAAGGAGTAAAATCTCTCATTTTCATTCTTTAGCAATAAATACTGAATACCCAGCAGGTAAAACAGAGCAGGGAGATAATCATCTTTGGATACTGTAATGGCTACAATGCTTCTTTCACTAAGAAGTGAAAATGATGTTCTCATTTTTGTTAAATTTGTGGATTCTAAACTTTATATTTTTTAAAAAAAGAATTTTATGTATTTATTTTATTTATTTATTTATTTTAATGTTTACTTATTTTGAGGAGGGAGGGGCAGAGAGGATCCCAAGCCATGGAGCTCCATCTCATGAACCATGAGATCATGACCTGAGCTCAAATCAAGAGTCAGATGCTTAGCTGACTGAGCCACCCAGGCGCCCCTAAAAAAGATTTTAGCTCTCAGTCAACTCAATTAAAAAAATAGGCAGAGGACCTGCATGGACATTTTTCTGAAGACAACATACAGATGGCCAAGAGGCACATGAAAAGAGGCTCAGAGAAATGCAAATCAAAACCACAATGAGTTATGAGCTTATACCTGTCATAATAGATAGTATCAAAACAAATGAAAAATAAGTGTTGGCAAGGCTGTGGAGAAAAGGAAACCCTCATGTACTGTCAGTGGGAATGTAAACTGGTGCAGCCACTATGAAAAACAGTATGGAGGTTCCTCAAAAAATTCAAAATGGAATTACTACACGATCCAGCATTTCTACTTCTGGGTAATTATCCAAAGAAAATAAAAACAATAATTTTAAAAGATATATGTAACCCTATGTTAACTGCAGTATTTCTAATAGCCAAAATTTGGAAACAACTTGAGTAATGACATATGGATTAAAAAGGATAAAGAAGAGACAGTGTGTGTACACACACGTACACACACACACACACACACACACACACACACACAGTGGAATATTACTCAGCCATAAAAAGGAATTAAATCTTGCCATTTGCATCAACATGGATAGACCCAGACAGTATTACACTATGTGAAATAATTCAGAGAACGACAAACACTGTATGATTTTACTTATAGGTGAAATATGGCCTCAAACCTCCCTTCTAGAATTTGGCTCATATTCTCAGACTGTATTCTCCTTATCCTCCAAGGTTTACCATGCCTTCAGCTACACTGGACAATTCACAAATTTTCCAACTCTTTGCTTGCTTTCAAGCCTCTAGAGTCTAGACTGCAGTGTCCAATACAGAGAACCATTCAATTCTTAGAGGTGTCTCATGACACCAATATTATCTCCACTTGACAAATAAAGGGGAAAAATTAAACTACCCAAAGATCATGCAACTAGTAAGTGACAAACATGAGTTATGACTCTAAGTATGTCGTAATCAAGTAGAAGTTTCAGGAGACCACAGAGAGTGGCTATCCTCACTACTGCATGCCCCATCACCTAAGCAGCATCTGGAATATCATAGGGCTCAGTAACAGAGTAACTATCTTGCTCTGTGAGGCTAGGAACAAAGTCCAGCTCACCATTTCTTTTTTTTTTTTTTAATGTTTATTTGTTTGTTTGGTGGGAGAGAGAGAGAGAGAGAGAGAGAGAGGGGGGGGGGGGGGGGGGGAGGGAGGGGAAGAGGAAGAGGGAGAGAGATAGAGAATGGAGGATGGAAAGAGAGAGTAAAAGAGAGAGAGAGAACCCCAAGCACACAGAGCCCAATGCGGAGCTCGATCCTTTGAACTGTGAGACCATGACCTGAGCAGAAATCAAGAGTTGGACGTTTCAACACTTGAGTCACCCAGCCACCCTAGGCTCATTATTTCTGAACACCAAGTTCTCTGGCATGTGTCTGCTATAAGGGACATGCTTAGTTAATGCTGAATAAACCGTCTTTGAAAAGAGTATCTGGATGAATCTTGTAAGCTGGAATTTCTAGGTCACAAAGACTCATAGCTCAAAGAGTCCCTGGAGCATCTGCCTTCAGACCAACATGTTCATATTTAACATAGGGAAGACTTTAACCCATCAGTTCAGCAAACTTTCATGAAACTACATTTACATGCCAAGTACTATTATAAGCTCTGGGCATTCAGAGATGGGTAAGACCCAAGTCCTTGCCCTTAAGGAACTGACATTCTAGTACAAGTATGGGAAGGGAAGGGAAGGGGAGGGGAGGGGAGGGGAGGGGAGGGGAGGGGAAGGGCAAGGGGAATGGATAGGGGAAGATGAAGGGAAGGAAAGGCAAGAGGAAATGAAAGAAGGGATGTGAGGAACAAACAACAGGTAGTAATAAGAGCTAAGCAAATATTTTAAAAGAGTGAGCAGTAGCAAGCTCCTGAAGGCCACATTGGATTAGGTAGTCAGGGAAGACCTCTCAGAGGAGGTGACATTAAGCCATGGTCTGACAAGAAGGAGCCAGACTTTAGAAGATCAGGTGAGGAATAATGCAGAAAAGGGACTGCAAAGGCTCCAAGGCAGGAGAAGATCCTGGAATGTTAGATAAAGACACAGGTCCCGAGAGATCACATGACTTTTCTAAGAACACACCAGTCGGACAGAATCAGGACTTAACTTTAGAAAGCCAAGCCTCAGCCATGCATCCTCAGAGCAGTGAGCACAGAGATGTCTGAGACAGGTTAAGGTTTAAATGAGTTGCACCGGCAATCACCTGTTGGCCTCGCTCTGGACCTGGACTCACCCTTGTGACCATGGCCTTGCCAGAACAGGCCCAGCACTCTGCTTCAACACAGGGGTCTTGACAAGTCATTGCTCCAGCTGCCAAAACTAAAGATGAATAGGCCAGAGAGAACCGACATCTCAGACTTACTGGATACCACCTTTTGCTCACATAGGCAAATCCCCAGTATGCGTATATGAGTTATATGGTAAGGTTAAATGAACATGAATTTTGCACCACAGCCAGTTCCAGTTGCTCATCGGAGCTTAGCTCCTTGGGTGCTGTGTGACCTCAGGCAAGTTATGCAGCCTCTCTGAGCCATAAAGGAGAGTAGTGGCATCCCTCTTACACGATGGTTGGCAAGTGTGAATGAGGCAATATGTCAAATGCTGAACACTGACACTGGCAAGTCCTCAATCAATGTTAGTTTCAACTCTTTCCCCCATGATTTTCCTTAAACATTCCTTTCAGATCCACCAGTCCAAACTGAACTTTTTTTTCTTCTCCAGATTTCTGTCCCAGGTCATCTTTATACCAAAATACAGCCTGGAAACCATCTTGCTTCCCATGTCTATTTCCCAGGAGACTCCAGGAAGCCACATCTATTGCCAGGTCGGCCCTGCCCTCCACTGTAGCCCCTCCAGGGAGTCTGCTGTACGCAGCCTCTGTGGCCGCCCCCCAGTATGCTCCACTCCACCCCCACCCCACTCAGGGAGGTTGAGCTGAAACCTGATACCTGGTATCTTATAAATGTACACAACAGGGTGCAAGGAGAAGAAAAAAAAAATGGAATACAGGAGGTTCCTTTTTCTGCCAATACCCATCCCTATGCAAATGTGTAACAGAGACTGTTGACCCCACATCACCCCACTGGCTGGGATTAGAGCAGCCATCAAGCCTTTTGTGATTATGAAACAGCTAATGAGGGGCTGTGTTTCTGTGTAATCCAAACAGTATCCATTTCATGCCCAATCGTTTTTTAAACGGGCAACAAATCTCCCTGATGTGTTCCTTTCTCTGACCAACAGAAACCCTGTCTGGTCTCTTTGTTGGCCTGTCCAATCAACAAGGGCAAGTGGCCCTAGATGCCGATTCAAAGCCACAGGCACAAAGGCAGACCCGTGGGGCATCTCCCTCCCTCAAGAAAACTCCGCCTCATTGGAAGCTATGACCAGACCCAGGATGGTGAACAAAGACTGATGAAGCGGCCAATTTTTAACCCATTTCTAAGTTGCCAGTTGACAACATTTCCGACGAAGTTCACTCCTGTTTCAGGCAATGGCCTGAACAGACAGAATATGACAAAGCTTCAGAGGTGCCGTAGGAATCCAAACAGGGAGAAAGAAGGGGACCTGAGGGGTATATTCACAGGGCAGGACAAGTGCTCTGCATCCTGAGACATGGGGAGGGGCTGTAGCACAACTATCAGCAGGTATTGCTGCAAAACTGAAGTGACGAGCTGGCCATGGTCTGCCTTGCTCAGAGGGCGTCTGTTACCGCATGCTTCCAGGGTCATAACTACCTCTTGGCCCATCCCTTCCTCACCAAGAGCTGACAGAGTTCTCTCCTAGGGGACAATTCCTTATGGGAACACATCTCCTTAGCAACCAACCTCCTCCCCTTTGGATTTCAAAATGGAAATCAATAGGTCATGGAGATGAAAATAAATAAGTCGCAGAGATGAAAGTACAGCATAGGGAATACAGTCAATACTGCAATGACACTGTATGGTGACAGATAGTGACTACACTTGTCATGGTGAGCATTGAGTAATGTATAGAATTGTCAAATCACTGTACTATGCCCCCAAAACTAATATAACACTGTATGCCAATTATACTTCAGTAATAACAGTAATAAAAGAAATCAGTAGAAGGGGCTCCTGGGTGGCTCAGCCAGTTGACTGTCCAATTCCTGATGTCAGCTCAGGTCTGGATCTCAGGGTCATGAGTTCAAATTCTGACTTGCGCTCCACGGAGGGTGTGGAGCCTACTTAAAAAAAAAAGAAAAGAAATTAAACTACCATAGACTAAACTCTCTTCCTTTGAACATCCAGTAATTCCCCTATTTATTGATCAAAGACCCTCACTGAGTCCTACTCTGTGGCACGCATCATTTCGGGTGCTAAATAAGATAGGCCAGTCCCCATGCTTGTGTCAGTGACAGGCTCGTGAGAGCCATCAGGTATCTGCCACTCTGATCTCATGGGATCCATAAGCAACCCCACGAGGAAGGTGTTTCCATCACGCTCATTTTATCGTCAAGATCACCCGAACACCCCACAAGTGTGCTTTCGCCAGCCCATACAGGGCTGTTACAGTTTTGAGTAAGGCGCTAGCAGTAACAAGTGAGAGCACATCATATAAAAATCCAGTATACATTTGTGGATTATTTTTAATTGGAAGATGTGGCCACACTTGGGCTTTCATTCCCGTATGGCTGCCTCCTTTACCCCAGCATCGCCTGTGTCCCCTTTATGCTCTATTTTGCTTTCCTCTTTCTCTTTTTCCTTCTCTCCTATATTCAGGGCCTGCCTGACCCTGAAGGCACTGGTGTTCATTCCACCCACAGCTCATAAGAATTTATCTTTTCTTCACAAAATAAAGAACTACACCGTTCACATTTGATACTTCATTCACTTAGCCAAGACTCCCCAAACAAGTGGGGTAGAATGTTCCAGAAGGGTTCGTTTACTTGAGTTTAAAAGCAGTTACCAGTCCACAGTATTTCAGTGTTTGGCAAACAACTTTTTTTTTTTTTTAAGCTTTAACAGGCTGTCTAATTATTCTTCCTTTGAATTTTCACATCTGCATAATTAATTTAGCAATCCTCTGCCCTGGAGAATTTTCCCCTCTTAACAGGCTTTACTCTGCTTTTTTTTTTCTTAAGAGTCTTGACTGTGCTGAACATCAATCTTACTGTGGCCAGAGCCACAGAGGTGACTGTGGGATAGGAGCAGGTGGAACAGTAGCAAAGGGACCTCCTCCCCACTAATGTTTTCACCAGCCTAGGCTTTCACCCTCCTGAGTCATGCCCAAGGGCAGGGGAGGACACCTCCTACATACCTTCCCGATGTGTACAGGTTCCTGCTAATCACTTGGTCTGCAACTAACATCCTTTCGACATATCCCAGCCCACAGAAACCCCATTCCCTGGGCACTAGCATTGGAAATGATGTGAATGAACAAATTCCTTTGAATGAAAAGGAATGTTAACCAGGAGTCTGTGAACAACCTTCAGAGGGTCTAAAACCTGCATCCAAATTCTTACACACATTTTTTGTGATCTGAAGGACCCAGAGTGGATGTTCACCTTGAATCCTTCAGTCCCCTTGTAGCAGCACCCCATTTCCCTGTACTCATTCTGTCTCCCCATTGTGCAAAGGCTAGGTGGGACAGTGGTTCAGATTGCCCAACTCCCACTAAAAAGACATGGGTGATGGGCGTCAGGTGACTCTTCCCCTTCCTGCCCTTGTGTATTCAATCCCACCACCCTTCCTGCAACTGCATCCTGAAGGAGAGGTCCCAGGGCAGAGAGAACAGGGGGTCACTACTAGACTGTGTCTGCTGCTGCCTAGCTCCCTGGTGCTCCCTTAGCCCCACTTCCAACCCGGGTTTACACTCCAGCTCCTGAAGCCTCTGCAAGCCATAGATATCCTTCCCATGATGCGTGGGTCCGACTCTAGTGCCAGAGAACTCTTAGGCAAATTCATGCCATCGAGAGAATGTCACAGGGGTCTGAGGTTGGAAACCACACTTCGAAGGCAGTGAACGGTCCCTGTCGGTTGAAATGCAGCCACATATCAGTTAAGCCAGTTAATACACTGAGCCACCACTCAGAGTGACTGGGGTCAACAGAACCTCCTCAACATCGCAGCCCAGAGAAAGCTGTCCCTTGGGGTCATGAACAATATTGCCCATACCTCTGGAGTGTGGGTAGTGAGATTTACACAGAACACCCTGGGAAAGTCAGCGGGCAGGGGATGTTGTCTGTGCCATAAAAGGGCAGGAGTCCTGAGGATGCTGGGAGAAAGGACGGCCAATGGAGAGAGGACAGGCTGGGCTATAAGACCCCTAAGCAAACCTCATCCTTCACAGGGGGGCCATGTGATAACCTGGTCCACAGGGTGTCGGTGACCAGTATACCCAGGGTCTCATTCAGGAGAGCAAACCACCACCTTTTGGGGGCATCTCCAGGCTTCCCAGGGGGAAAGATGGTGGCACCACCTCTCAGATTAACAGGTGCATGAAAACACTGGCATGCCTCTCAGTCCTAAGACCAAATTCTTAGTCCAGAATCTGATCCAGCTGGAATCAGGTGTCCACCTGGACCCCATCATCTAGGGCCTGAAGTAAGGGTTCTGGTCTCAGAAAAAAAGCATGGCCACCAGGAGCTTACCCATGGGACTTTCTTCCTCTTCTTCTTCTTCTTCTTCTTTTTTTTTTTTTTTTTTTTGATAGAGATAAATATTCCTAGAGAAGGGGTAGTTTCAAGTTGGGAAGATACCTCCAAGGATATCAACCTCAGGAATCACACGAGGCAGGCAGGCATGCATGCATGCATTCGTGCATAAGTAAGTAAGGAAGGAAGGAAGAGCTTTGAAAATGAGATCGCTTCTGTTTTGAACAATCTGAGCCACTAGGGCAAATACCATAGAGTTGACTCTTGATGTCAAGTGCATGTTGTCTCACCAATTTCCAAATGCAGCTAATTTGGATCATAAGCAACCTCCAGACGCTTTAGACAGAGTACATCATGGTATCCCATGTTCTTCTGGAGCCCCCAAACTCTCTCCCCAAGTAAGGCTGACCACCCTTCCTGTCACCCGAGCTCACACTTCTCTTTCTTTGGGCTCCAATGGCAATTACTGCTTATGCTGTAAATGCATCACCACTCTACAAATTTAGTTATGATTTACATTTCTACCCATTTTTTTGTGTCACTTACCAAACTGGTAGCTGTGTCTTAAAAATATCTTTTTACTTCTCTCAGGGCATTCAGTATCATACTTCTGTTGATAAAACGTTATCAACAAGTTTATAATAAACACGTTGTTTATAATATCGTGGTACCACCGAAAATGTTTTTTTTTCCTCCAAACTGCTTTCGTATTCCACCTTCTCTAGGATGTGCCTACATCTAAAATGTGAGCAACGTGGAAGATTTTTAAAACCCATCTTTTTTCATCAAGTATTCAGAGCCACCACTACCCAATTTCCATGATGTAAGAATAAGATCCAATAGCTGTCACAGTCTGGGTAAGATCTAAGAGGTGCCGTTCCCTATTTGCATCTTTGGTGGTGTATTATATGTGGAATTAACTCATTGTGAATCCAGGGCCCCAGCACAATATTTTGGCTAGCTTTGTATTTTCACTTCCAAGCTGGTAAGGTAGTTGTTTTCTGTTTCTTTTCCCCAGCCCTAGGGAAAACGAAGTCGCTGATCAATAGACTATTCCCATTTGCTTGAGTCTCCTGAGAAAACCTTCTGTCTGCTTGCAATGTTATCTGAAGTAACACTAAGGAACAATTTGTGTTTAGATCAGGGATTATTTGCACACACACACACACACACACACACACACACACCCCTTCAGGAGACATGTGGCAATGTCTGGAGGAAATCTGTTTGTACATCTGGTGTCAGCAGGGATGGGGGAGGGCGGGGCAACAATACTATTGGCATTTAGTAGGTAGAGGTCAGAGATGGTGCCAAACATTTTACAATCCACAGGACCATCCCTCATAACCGAGAACTATCTGGTGCAAAATGTCGACAGTCCCAAGGTAGAGATACCCTAGCTTAGATACACAAGGCGTAGTGGCAAGAACTACTGTTTAAAACATTCTTTGGGGCTGGGTTCATTTCTATAGGAGGGATGAGAAGTGAGTGAGGCTAGCTGGAACTGGAGGCCTAAGAAAGACAGAGCAGGGGGGTGCCTGGGTGGCTCAATCGGTTAAGTGTTCGACTTCAGCCCGGGTCATGATCTCACAGTTCATGAGTTCAAGCCCCGCGTCAGGCTCTGTGCTGACAGCCTGGAGCCTGAAGCCTGCTTCGGATTCTCTCTCTGCACCTCCCCAGCTCATGCTTGCACTCTGTCTCTGTCAAAAATAAATAAACTTGGGGGCGCCTGGGTGGCGCAGTCGGTTAAGCGTCCGACTTCAGCCAGGTCACGATCTCGCGGTCCGTGAGTTCGAGCCCCGCGTCAGGCTCTGGGTTGATGGCTCGGAGCCTGGAGCCTGTTTCCGATTCTGTGTCTCCCTCTCTCTCTGCCCCTCCCCCGTTCATGCTCTGTCTCTCTCTGTCCCAAAAATAAATAAAAAACGTTAAAAAATAAATAAATAAATAAATAAATAAACTTAAAAAAAAAAAAAGAAAGCGGGAGCAGGAACATGGGGGTTGTCCCCAGAGAACCTATCTGTCCCATGTCAGCACTGGAAGGTCCTCCAGAAATTACGTAAGCCAATTTCCTCATCATACTATAGAAGAAACGAAGTCCAGAGGGGAGGAGACCAACTTTGCCAAGGCTTCTGGGCAGGCTCTAGCTGCAGAGCTGAAAAGAGATCCCCGATCTCGTGCTTCCAGCCCAGAGTTCCTTCTCCTCCATCACACTGATCCCCAGGAAAGGAGAAAAGGAGACACAGTTCCAAAACCACCACTGGTCTTTAAATTCCTGGGATGGGAAATAAGATGGGAACTAAGAAGAGAACTTTCTGACCCAAGAGGGAACAATAGGCACATTCTGGAGACTAGAAGTCAACAGATACACATTTAGGATCTACTGTATGCCAGGCACTGGTTTAGGTGCTGGAAATACAACAGTGAATGAGAGATACAAAATGCCTGGTGCCACGTGACTTCACCTCAGGCAATACAGGCCAGGGTGTCAGGCATGGCCACGAGGGAAAGGGAGAGAAGCTGAGGACAAAGCTAAGCCCAAGCAAACGCTGAGTACCCTAATATCCCCTCCAGGGCTCAAAGAGCTTGAAAAAGGCAAGCTCTCTAAGTACCTTTAAAAAGGATGATGCAACATTTTCCTCCAGGCTCTAAAACTTTCATAGGTCACTAGGTATTACATTACCTAGCAATTACCTAGTAATGCATTCCTAGGTAATATAGTAGTAGTGATGATAGTAATAATGGCCAACATTTCCTGGATACAGATATGTGTGCAGGATTCTGTGCCACGCACTTACATACGCCATCTCATTAAATCCTTGTAACAGCCCCGGGATGGAGGTATCATTACCCGGATTTACAGACGCAGAAACTTGGGTTCAATGATGCAAAACAACTAGTTCAAGGTCACATAGCTAGAGCAACTCACACAAAGGTCTGTCTACCACCAAGACCTAAGCTCTTAATGACTAGGCTGGAGGGTGTCAAGACTTCCTAAGCTTTCAGAGAGCTAAGGCAGAGCAGTCAACATGGCCAACACGTGACTCTCAATTTCTTCTTCCTCTGTTATGTATGACCCAAATGGCGGGCCTGCAGTTCATCCATAAGGTCTTATACAGCAAACAAACAGCTATCTTCATTAATATATATTGTATTTCTTTCTGTTCAATGTGGCTTCTCAGAAAATTTAAACTGTCAGCAGACCATATATTTCAAACTCCTGTATTTCACACAGACCATAAAAAGCCACCCAGCATGAGGACCACCTTGTTTGAAATGTAAATGTTCGTACGCTGTTAAAAACTGAAAAGCAGGGAGGGTATATAAAGTATGCATTTGCACTTTTGAACACCATCAGGCAAAACAGATTGCTTGCTGCCCCATAAATTTTCAGCACTAGATTAAATTTTGTTAATGGGACTAAGAACATCCAAAATAACCCATTTTTCTATGTGAATACTGGATCTAAGTCATTAGTTCTCCACCAGATTAAGGTTGGTGTTTTTTCAATCCTGTCAAGAATCTCATCAAACGTCTCTCTGCCCAGGAGCATGATGACTGGGGCTGGAAGGCCCATATACAGAGCGGCAGAGGCAAGGCACCATGGGATTTGGCACCACAAGCTGACCAAGTCAGCTGGGCCTATGAACACTTCAGGGATAAATGCATGAGAATCTCATTCAGCCAACATTGAGAGAATACCTGCTATATATCTGAAAATACAGGTGCTTTCATATGGGTTGCCTTATTTAAACCTAACCAGAAATGTGGGAAGTAAGAGTTACCTCTCCCACATCACTAATCACAAAAAAAGAGAGGCTCAGATGGGATGCCTGGGTGGCTCAGTCAGTTAAGCATCTAACTCTTGATTTCAGCTCAGGTCATGATCGCACAGTATGTGAGATTGAGCCTCGTGTCAGGTTCTGTGCTGACCGCTCGGAGCCTGGAGCCTGCTTCGGATTCTGTGTCTCCCTCTCTCTCTGCCCCTCCCCTGCTCACACTGTGTGTGTCTCTCTCAAAAATAAATAAACATTAAAAAATATTTTAATAAAAATAAAAAGAAGAGAACCAGGGAAGGTGCTCACCCCCTTGGTCTCCGTGTGCACGGAGGCAAGGCCATGTGAGGACAGGGTGAGAAGGTGGCATCTGTGAAACGTGCAGATAACCAACCATGCTGCCACCCTGGTCTCTGACTTCCGGCCTCCAGAACCGTGTTGTTCAAGCCCCTCAGGCAATGGCAGTGTATTAGGGGGGCTCAGGCTGACTGCTACCGGCACTATTACCATTATCATTTTGAAGCTAAGAAAATGGAGGTTCAGAGAGACTATGAAAGTCTCCTCAGTGCACAGAGTAATAAGCTTTGATTCAGACTCTACTGTGAGTGGCTACAAAGCCCTTCCCATTCATCACGTGTCCTACCCCCACCACATGTACAGTGAACCAGGCACAAGACTGTCAGCATAGCAGGTATGTAAATGCCTGTGATCGAGGGACCCAGGGATGAGGTGTCCTATGGGGTGAGCAGGGAGAACCCACAAGGGAACTCAGGTAGGAGCAACACTGCTTTTTCCCTGGACTGGCCCATCTCTGAATGCATTCCTGTCTCTGGACAGCCTTCTCTGTCTCACGTTCAATCCCACAAGCTTGGGAAGCCATGCGGTCATTTCTTCACTGCTGAACCGTACCTGTCTCTGTGCTCCCCCTGACTTCCCCTGCACCTGCTAAAGAGCGGGGGCTCCATAAACTGCCGGACTGGCAGGAAATGTTCTTGCAACCACCAAATGAAATGGTGCGACCATCACACCACAGCACAATGTGACGTGAAGGGTCAGAATCTAGCTCGTAACAGGTGCTCTGTGAACGTGTGCCGAATAAAGGAAACTCTACTCCTCCATTTTAAGCAACCGAGAGAGATCTGTGTTAACATTAAGACAGCTTTAACTTAGCCCCGAATCAAAGCAGCCATCACAAAAAATTACAAATGACAAAAGGAAGGAACTGAAGACAAGAGAGGCAAATCCTATGCTGGCACACAGTAGGTATTCAACAGCGTTCCCTGACCTCATGAACTTATCGGCTAACAATCCCTATAAAGAGAAACTCACGCTTGAGTTTCAACTGCCATTCCTATGTGAGGGGGGGGCGACACGACAACCGTCATGCCTTTCTGGTAAACATATGTTATCTGTGTGCCTCCAATTATAAAGGTGACTGCGACTTAAAATTCCGTTACAAGTACCAGAGCAGTCGCTCCGGTGCCCCGTGCATGTCTCACATATTAAATCACCGTGGACAATCTGCCTCTCTGGCCGGCAAATGGCCTGAGCATCTGGCCTTTGAATCACAGGTTTTCATACTTCTATTTAAAAAAAGAAGGAAAGGAAAGGAAAGGAAAGGAAAGGAAAGGTTAGGTTTCACAAGAAACTCAATGGTGATTGCACTTAAACCCTTAGTACCACAGAACGCAGCCCCGGCCTTCAACGCCAGCCCATGATATTTCTAAAATTTTCCAGATGGAGAAGAAAAACACAAGACAGTTGGCTCCACCGATTTCCAAAAAGATGGTCAGGTTGGCCCTCTAACGTAACCCGTAGGAAGTGCCCAATCCTGCAAGCTGATTTATGTGAAAACACCGATACTCGGCTGTGCCCTTCCATTCAATGTGACGCCTCGTGATGGCAGGATAATGAGGATTTGGAAAACAAGAGTCCATGAATAGCTAGGGCGTGATACAGTGAGGGGAACGGTAACAGGACTGCCAAGCCATCCTGGTTGCCATGTAGAAAAACCAATTATCCAGAGGCCCCTCTCCCCTGCAGGAGGACGAGCCTCTGTGCATCAATATTTCACGCACTGTCATCTGTGCATTATTTAATAAAGCAATTGAGGGATGAGTTTATTTTATTTTTCAACCTTTCCGCCAGAGACCCAGGCCCCCAGTACTCAAGGCTGGAACTCAGCTGGCAATCAGAGAGATCTATTTGCAGATTTTTTGAGGCCACAGGGCTGTTTCTGGTCTTAACTACACACTCCCAATGTCTAATACACATTCTTTACCCCAGGGACACCCAATCACCGTCTGTTCCTGCTGATGGAGGTGAACTCACTTCACAATCCAATCAACAGTGAGGCAATCAATCACCAGATCACCAGACATTTAGTGAGTGCCACGTTGAGGGATACGACACTTACAAACCGGGATCCCTGCCCTCATGGAACCTTAAGGGTTTCCTTAGAGACAATATGAAAACACACAGGTAAATGGTAGGGACTGCAAACCCGCTAAGCACATGACTATCACACTGGTCATGTGCAGGATCCAGCATGTCAAAGGCAAGGTCCATGTCTGTATCCTTCTTTCCATGCAAACTTTAACTCCCTTCCTTCTGGCACCAGACTCCCATCTGTGTGTTGTACTGGTGGGAATGCAGTTTCCACTCATTCTTGCCTGTCACCCTGTGGTGAAAGGGACCAGATACTTCTTTTTCCTCAGTCCTGGCATAGCTGTGAGCCATGCATGTCATATGAGCCCAGCCCCAGACCTCCTTTGGAGTCTTTAAGGAGTGACTCAGAAAATCCAAAGATCCGGCTCACCACAGCCCAGGTGCTAGCACTTGGACTTGACCATTTCCAATGTCTGGCCTTCAGCAGAACCCTCAGCTCCTACCCACAGTAGAAGCCCCTGCTCCCAGTAGTTCTTTGAACTCCTGCCATCCTTCTAATAAAACACCTGTTTCTTCAGCTTTCTTAAGCCAAGAAAATTGGCTTCTGCTTTTTGCAACCAAGAAGCTGCCTGTTCAAGAACTGTTTGTTGAGGGGGTGGGGAGGGGAAGGGAGAGGGAGAGGGAGGAGGAGAGAAAAGGGAGGGGGAGACGGAGAGGGAGGGAGGAGCTATGACCCAATTGCTAGTCAGTGCTAGTCAGTCTCATCATCAGGGGTAGACTAACCAACCAGCAGACTGAGCCTGTGCTGAGGGTCCGACACATACATGTGTAAGACTGTGGTATATCACAAACAATAAACACCACCAAGCTGTGGATTAGAATCAAAGGAAATGGAACTGTATTGCTCTTTCTTGAATGCGTTTTGTCGTTTAGCACTGTTTTTATTTTGAAGTGCCTATGAAGGTCAAAGCTTAGGAATCTGAAAAATTTTAGCCTGGCTCTGCTCAGTGAATAGTTCTCTCTGCATTTATCCCCTCTCCTTAATCACGATACTGACTCCTATGGGGAAAGGCTGGGCATTTCTGGTCCTAAGTATCTAGCTACCACCTATCTAGCACCATCTATGTGTTAGGTAGTTACCAAATTCTATGTATGCATGTTAGCATTTAATCTTCCCACAATGCACCACAAAGTGTACAATAATAGCATTTTATAGTAAAAGACACAGAGGTCAGAGAAGGTAAGGACCTGGTCCTAATTTACTTTTCTTGGTGAAAGGTCCAAACATACTCTAAGGGATTCAAGAGCTTCTGGGTCTAACCTAGCCAGCAAATTATGTCACTTAACTATAACTCTCAGGCATCTGTCATAGTCAAATCCAACAACCCAAGTCCTAGGAGCTAAAAGAAACTTGAGCTGTACCTAAGCCAGCCTCCAGTTTCTGCCTAAGCTTTCCCTCTGGAAAGGAGGCCATCTCCTCCAACCTGGATGTGGGCACTCTGTGGCAGCCTGTGCTGGAAGGTGACAATCCCACACTGAGTGGAAACCCTTCCTCTTGGAGTTTAAACATACTTCTCTCCTCTCCACGGGAAAGGGACAAGCTGACCTAACTCGGTGGCATAATTGGCTTTCATATGCTTCAAGACAATTACTAGGTCTCCCTGCAGGCTTCTTTTCCTGAGGCTACAATTCCTAATTATTTTTCACACATGCCCTAATTTCCAACTCCACAATCAAATCTGTTGCTCTCCTTTGAACCATGCCCTTGCTGTCCTTTGCAGTTAGTGGTCCTGACACATGGGTATCATGTCCCGGTGCCTGGTCTTGTCCATCCTCTTAGGCCTGACTCAGGTGCCTGGATCACCAGGGCAGAGGTGAAAAGGACCATCGTAAAAGGTGGCTGACAGCCCCCACCCCAAAAGGGAGCAATGACTTGATCACAAATTCCATTACAAAGCTGGATCATTGGCAGGTCCAAGCACCCAGAAGTTGGTAGCACAAAGGGAAGAAATACCATTCTGACTTGGCACCAGGGAAGTCCTGGCCCTTCATGAGCCCCTGATGTTCTCTAAGAAATGACAGAGACAGCCAGAAAAGAGGGGTCTAGCACATGTCCATAGGAAGCAATGAAGAGGAGTGAAGGGAAAAGGGGTATGATGCACCCCGTGGAGAAGGCATCACCTAAGGGATGGTGCACTGCCCGAGACAAGATGGCCACCACTGTCTTACCATACTGTATGTGTATGTGTACATACACACACATACACACACACACATACACACACACATAATGCAGATCTAATTCCTACTCCTTCCACAGATGTCTATGACTCATTTAGTCCCTGCCCTCAAAAAGCTTCCAAGATTACAAAAAGAAAGGGACCAAGTGTCACAAGGGAAAAATGACATTACTATGGCAATGAACGTTATGAAGAGAGAGAAATCACTACCTGTACCAGGCATGAAGGGGGCTTACAGACACGGGGGCAACAAACGTGGGGACAGTGGCAGTGGGTGCTTAACAGTGCATGCTAGTACAAGACACATGGAAATTGGGGGGGAGGGAAGCCATGCGACCAGCAGTGACAATAAAAGACCCAGTGTTTTTGGCAGGTAAAATTGAGTAAAATTTTGAGTAAAACTGTGATATAACTGGAATTGTACATGATTTACAAATAATATTGAACATAACATCTTTACAAGTGCAAATGTTCAACCTCTCTAATTCCCATGGAAGCCGCTCGGGGACAAAGTGCAGTTGTGCCAGGAAAAATATTGTAGAAGATTGCAAAGTGTTACATTTTGGTCTATCCGCTCCTGGGAATTGCTGGATTGCTCCATCAAGAGTTACTGTCAGTCAATATAGCACAGTGGGGGTGGGGGCACATGGGTGGCTCAGTTGGTTAAGCCTCCTACTCTTGATTTCGGCTCAGGTCATGATCTTGTGGTTCGTGGGTTCCAGCCCCGCAGTGGGCTCTGCGTGGACAATGTGGAGCCTGCTTGGGATTCTTTCCCTCTCCTTCTCTCTCTGCCCCTCCAGTGTGCATGTGCTCTCCCTCCCTCTCCAGTGGTTAAAAGCTAAGGCTCCAGGTTTCTAATCTCAGGCTTACCATTTACTAGCTGTGTGATCTTGGATGGGTTACTTAACTTTTCTTCACCCTCAATTTCTTTATTTTTGAAAAGGGAGAAACAATTATAGCCTTGTCACAGAGTTGTTGAATGAGAAAGCAGGCAATCCATGTGAAATACTTTGCAGAGTACCTGGCATATAGGATGTCCCTATATGGAGGGCCCCCTCCAGCCCTATCAGTACCCTCACCCATGACCATCCACTGAGATGAGCATGATTTAGATCTGCATATGTGGATATACCTCAAAACACACATGTATGTACACACACACTTGTTTGTAACAAATACTAAGCAGTGACTCCTTTGGGGGAAATGCATGATTTGTTCAAAGCTCACAATTAAAAAATGCATCTACAATTAAAGTGAAGGCAGGATGTTGGCACTGCCCAGGCCTATTTTTTGTCTCCACTGATGCTAACTTTAATGCTACAGAAAGAGGCTTCTGGACCAGGCTATCAACCCCAGGAGAATGCCAACAGCACTAAATTTTTACCCAATCTTCCTAATGACTGAATTAATCCGAGGCAACAACCATTAAAATCACCAGCCCATCTTGCTTTATAAGCTTCTAAAATGAGAACTGCCCAGCAAATCCCAAAACAATGTTTTACTTGTCTTCTAGGGAGGAAGATCCTGTCCCTTAATCACGTAAATGGCCAACATGCCTTCAATTCTCTTCGGCATTTGCCATCAAGGTCATCTCGAACAGGCTCAGAGGGAGGGCTCGCCTGAGGCCCTACACTACCAGAGGAAAGAACAAGTTCCATCCTTGGCAGGGGGTACACCCACAAGGGGGTGGTGATGTGACTTAGCACCTGCCCTAGACGCTGAGAAGATCCTTGCATGTCACCACGGACATTCACACTTTGGTAGAATGAACCTCAAATGTTGTCATTCAAAGGCTCAGAATCCTGCTGCTTGCTCTCCAAGGCCATTCATTCATCTCCATTCTCTGAGCGCACTATATATCCAGGCTTATGTTAATGTTAATTAACCAATTCCTCATCTCTGGGGTTTTACTCCTTTCTGTAAGTTGCACTTCCCGGCTTTGGGTGCTACCCAATAAGATGACAAAATATCTCCCTTCATTCTGTGTGTGTGTGTGTGTGTGTGTGTGTGTGTGTATGCACATACATATACACATATATGCACATGCACATATACTTTCCTAATTAAACTTGACTATAAGAACCCATCACCTGTTAAGTCCTCAGAAAGACCATTACTCCAACAAAAAAGGCAATAACCCGAAAGAATGTCCTCGCCAATACAAATCAGCCACAGGTTAGCAGGACAGGCTAACAGCTGGTATGGACAGTTCCTGCATGTGGAACTAACAGTGTATGGTTTGCCAAATGCAATGACAGTTGATGCACTGCCAACAAAATCCTAAGGACCACGCATCTCTGTCGTATGAGAATCTCCTAACGGGCATTCCCGGTGGTGGGCACGGGTGGACAGAGGCGCGGTGACCAGGTCTGCCGACCTAACGGCAAAACTACAATTCCCTTCGCTTTACTCCTCTGCAAGTTCATATCATGTTCTCTGCCACAACTTATTCGGTAGTACCCAAAGCCTGGAAATGCACCTTACAGAAAGGAGTAAGACCCCAGAGACAAGAGGAATTAATTAATTAACATTAACATAAGGGTGGATATAGTGTGCTCAGAGAACGGAGATGAACGAATGGCCTTGGACAGCAGCGTCTGTCCCTTGATAATTGAACGTTGGGTACGCATTCTTCTTGGTATCTGCAGAAATTCCTCCCAGAGAAAACCCACCATGTGGAGTTAAAGACAACATTTGTTTTCTTTGAAATCAGGGCAGCTTCAGCCAGTAGGCAGAGCAGGTGTCCTGTGGCCCAGGTGTGCCAAGGGCCATCCACATTATCAAAGGCATCTTCAAAGGAGTCCCAGGGCGGGATAAATAATGCACAGAAGGGAGTCCAGAGGCCGCTTCACTGGGAAACAGCCCCTGGCAGCAGCTGGGTTAAAGAGCTCAGGGCGCCCAGCGTGGGGAGAAAATAAAGCTAAGAGAGAACCAGGGAGGAAGGCACAAGGGGAAGAGGTAGGAGTCCAGAGGGAGTGACAAAGAAGAGGGGAGAAAAACAGATAAGGAAAAAGCAGACAAAGGCACTCTGGGAAAAGAGGCTTAAGGAGGTCAGGGAGGGGAGACACGTAGGGGTTTGGGAAGGAGGGGAAGGCAGATGGAGAGTCTGTAAGATAACAAAGTTTAAAACTCCTGTTCACATTAACACACATAAAAAAAAATCTTCCACAAAAATGCTGTCGGACTCAAAGATAAGAGGAAGGGGAGCCCCAAGCATTCACTTTGAAGAGTCTTTTTAAGAAATGTCTTTGGTGTCAGCCAGGAGAAATAAATGAGGAGGGGGAGGGAATGGAGATCTCTGACTTCGTGTGTGAGCGAGGCAACAGGGGAACAGAGTCCATCCAAAGCCTTCAAAATGGGGGTTAAAAGAAGAAAAGCCCGGGGAGCTCCCTGATCTCCCAGCCAAGGTGGAACAGAAGTAAAGGAACTTGTGGCCACCAGGCCAGGGAACTGGAAAGACCTCAAACACCACAGTTGGAAAGGGCAACGCACCTGCTCAGTAGCTCCCTCTGGAAATCACCTCCACGTGTCGGCAGGTGAGGAGAGAGAAGGCAGCAGCTTGGGAGAGGTGAATCTTTGAGGCCACCTGATCCCCAGCCCCGAAACAGCCCACCTCACTGCCCAAGGGGCCTCTGAACATCGAGCTGCTTTGCACAAAACTGCCCGGACATTAGCTCATCTTTGATTATTTAACACTGACTCCCCTCCTAGAAGATGAGTTCCATAGCAGAGGAACTTTTGTGTTTACGTCTCAATCCTCTGTGCTTAGCACATTGGTAAACACACTTTGTGGAACAAGCCAAAGATTGCAAGTCTTCTCTATGCAACACCCTCAAGGAAGACCTCACATGAGCACATAGCTCACATTTAAGGACACTGAGGCTCAGGGAGGTCAAGGGATGGGACTTTTTGCAAGACAGAAGAGCAGAGCAGGCATCAAATTCAGAAGCCCAAGGTCCTTTCTCTAGGGAGAGTGGAGAATAACAGAGTCTGGTCATTAACAGCCCATCCAGCTCCCTTCCCCTGGGAGACCACAGCTGGAGCCACCCTCTTACAGTCCTCTGCCCCCGGGGAGACAAGAGAGCAGAAATAAGCAGTGTGATGTTTTCAGACCCAGACCATCAGTGACCCACTTCTGGGCTGGCCTAAGGTTAACCAACATCTCTGACCCTGGATTCCCACCCCAAGGGATGCAGGGATCAACTGCGGAATGGCAGCAAATGTCACAGGAGAAGCTCGTGGGAGAGGTGGCATTTTAGCGCTACCTTGGTCAGAGAAGGGAAAGAAGGTGCCCTGAGCTTCCGAGAGAAGCCTGGGCTCCTTGAGAGGAGGCAACACCCCATCTCCACACCTGTAGGCCTCCCTTCACCTGAGTCCCCCACCGTGTGACTGCTCATCTGACATCACTTGTCCAGCAGGGAGCTCTCACTTAATGTTCAAAAGCAACACTTTTCATTCTAGAAAACCTGTTGTTCCTCACATCTTTTCCATCTCAGTAAACGACACACTAGCCCCTTGGACCTGAAGCCAAGGCCACATGGATCCCTCTCTCTCCCTCACCACCTACCACCAATCAGTCTCACTGGCCTTAAATATATCCTCCATATGGTCTCTTGTCTCCATCCTCATTGCCTCCCTGGACACCGGCAGCAGCCTCCTACCTGGACTCCTTCTTCTCCTCCTGGGCCCTACGATCTGCCCCCTGTGGGCAGCGAGAGTCATAGACTAGAAATGGGAATCTTACCTCAGCCCTGCCTTGCTTGACATCTCTCCAGTGACTTGGAAAACCTCTCCCATGACCTACAAAATCCTGTACAATTGGGGCCCTGCCCTCCCCTTGCCACTCATCTCTGGCTCCCTTACCCCTCTGGTCCAGCCACCACAGCCTGCCTCCCTTCCAACCCTTCCAAGAAAGCTCGTTATGTGTGGAATGCTCTTCCTCAGAGCTCCGCATGCCTTCTTGTCACTCACATTCTGCCTGCCTCCAAAGGGACCTCCTAGGCCACAGTTTCTCGAGAAGCTGACTCAATAATGTCATCCTGACTTTTCTTTGTAACATTTAGCACCATGTGATGTTTTCTTTCTTATCTCTCCCAGGAGAATACATGCCCACAAGAGCAGTGATCTTTTCTGGTGTTGTCAACCACTGTGTCCCCTGGGCCTAGGAAAGTGCCTGGAACAGGCAAGAGCTCAGTATAACCTTCACAAAGTGCCAACCACCCCTCTGCATCCCCAGGGACTAGCACAGCAGCTAGCGAGCCCAGATGAGCAAGTGCACTGAAAAATGCGGATGTGGTGGGCAGTGAACAGTGATTCCATTCCAAGCTGGCCTATGAAGTGCTCGCTTTGGCAGCCCATATACCAAGCTGTCCTATGAGGCATTTCTAAGGCTATTCAGGCTCCTTAAACTCTGGTATTATTTTTACTCCAATATTGCAAAGAGGTTTTGATTACAAAAACAGGACGGTGCAGAAAAGGCAGAATCCATCCCTACTCTGCTAAGATCCCATCCGTGGGTTAAGGGAAAAAAAAATTACAGGGACCCATTTTCTATCCATACCCAGTGAAAAAACAAGCTCTCTGTCCCCCTTTCCCCTTTTGATCTAAAAATAAAGGCCCGGCTCTGAGTTCCTGTGAGAGCATCTGATCTAAGATCTGATTTCGTCTCAAAAAAGGCATAGACATTCGCCTCCCCTTAATAGGGCATAATGCCACCAATTAGTTAACTTACACATTTAAGTTGTCCCACGGGGTAGATTACAAACTCCCAGGGATAGCAGACCTACAGGGGTCATCCTGTTCCCTCTGTGCATTGTTGGGGTACCCTGGAGGCCTGGGAACCATTCCTGTCTTTAGGGGAAGGATACCTTCTAATGACATCTATTTTTCCAACCACTTCCACAGCCAAAAAGTCCTTCTACAGCAGGCTAAGCCCTGCAGAGCAGGAACAGGTGACCTGCCCCGCTCTGTTCTTTCCACAGCAGAGACAGACTGAGGTTCTCTCCCCAGGCTGGGGAGCAGCAGTGCGAGGTAACAGACCTGCTCCAAGCCTCAACTGGGCCGCCTGCCAGTTGTGAGATGTAGGGCAGGCTCCTGACTTTAGCGAGGAGGAAGGATGTAGAGGACATCTGTGGACTTCTGTGAGGATACAACATAGACAAGGCCATCTGCCCCCTTAGGCCATGCACTTCTTGAGGCTTAAGGCCCTGCCTCCCTCCCACAAGGCCCCTGAGCAACACGGACTGTGCCTTCACTAAATGCCAGGCACCAGAGATTGACAGGAGCTGATCTCATTCATCCTCAGAATAATGCTACTAAGTGACCATCAGTGTCATGATTTAAGTGAAGAAAACGATTATCAGAAAGGTTAAATCACTTGCCTACGATCACATGGCCACCGAGGGGCTGAGCTGAGATCCACCAGATCCCGCAGAGGGGAGAGCTCCAGCTTTACCCTGCACCACCCTTGGCCACAGCAAGCCCAGAACATGGGCCACCCAGCACATGTGAGCACTTACCGAGTAGAACATAACATACTCTGTAAAGCAAGCAAGTACCACTCCACTATAAGCTACTACTAGTAACTTATATTACCTTTTGTAATGGTAATGTTTGTAAGCCTGCCCTGAGCCAGTTTTAAATAAGGAGGTGAGGTGGGAGAGAAGAAGAGAGGTCTGACTCTCTGAAGCACCAGGCGCCTTAGCTAAATTATCACGTCTTATTCCTCGAAGACTCTGAGCTAGACATTATCATCATTTTATAGGAGAGAACACCAAACTCAAAGAAACCTCTAGCTTTCTAAGCCTGAAGCCAGTGGGTTTTATTTCCCAAAAACCCTGCTGGAAGACTCTCAGGGATTAGTCACTGCTCCGAGGGGTGGTCTCCTTCCCGGGCACCATTCCTTGACCACTGTAGGGATGCCTCCAGCTATGGCCAAGACACTCCCCACCCTGCTACTCTTTGGCTGAAAGAAAACCAGGAGAGCCAGAAGTTCCAGAATATTCAGGTCAGAGCTGTGAGGTCTCCTTTCTCCTCCCTAGCTTTCCTCTTTCCCACAGGCTGACGAGCGCGGACTCAGAACAGAAATCCCCAGAGTTCAGGCACTGGGAGAATGGAAAAACACAAAAAGGCCATGAATGAGCCACTCATTATCCTGGTCCTCAAAACAAAAACCTGAAATACCATGTGATCCAGTAAATGGCTTGGAATAGAATACAAAATACATCCTATATACATGTGAGATCTTGGGCTGGGCACTGGCGGGAGAGATGGGGAATAAAGGTGACCTCCAGATCTTAAGCTTAAGGGTCTTCTGCCTTCAGGTGCCAATGACTCAAACCAAGTCCAAAAGCACTGATTGGGAAACATGGACAGCACTCAGCAGAAATGGAAAGGCTCCATGGGGCAACCAGTATTATGTTGGGCAAAGAAGACCACTTACAATTTCTAGCAGGTGGAAATGAGGTATTCTGGGTAGGAGCCGCAAGAGCAAACATGGGAAGGAGAAGAAACTGAAGACATGGTACAGAATGCTCTAGTCTGGATGTCTGTGAGAATAGAAGTTCTGCTTTAGACTTTATTCCATAGTCAGTGAGAACCACCGTCAGTTTCTTGGGAGGGCAGTGACACACAGGGATCTTCTTTATGATCCTACACTCCATCAGCCATGGGGACTGGAGTGGACTGGAAGCACCAGTCAACCGGGACCATGGTTCTGCTCACAGAATGGGGCTCTCTGAAACTCCAGCCTTAGAAATGAAATTCCAGGCTGGATTCAGAGAAGGAGAGATAATGTCAAAAGGCAAGACTGGGAGGGAACCTCGTGCTGGCTTCCCAATCCGAGAAGCTTCCAGCTTGCCATCAGCTTTGTGCCTCTCTTTTGCTGCATTTGAATACAACATTAAACAGAACTGGAACTGTGGTCCCCATGGAGGCTGGAAACTTTGGAGCATTAACCGACAAACAGGCTTGCTGCTGTGCAAACTCCCAGGGCAAATGCAAAGTGTGAGCTAATCTTGCCGCCATCACCAATTCCCTGAGCTGAGGATAAAGTATGATAATCTAAATCAGGCTGGGCAGACGTCTGCCTGGGAAATCTGATTAGGTTTGCTTGATGATTACTTTTCATCCTCCAGGAGACCACAGGACATGGTGGACCAGACCTGGTCATGAAGGTGACAAGCCCCCAGTGTTCTAGTCCCCAAGGCATGCATCTGCCAAACTTCCATTGTTGGCTAAAGGGGATACAAGGACAACAGTCTGCAAATAATTTTGCAACAATGGGTTCATGGGAAGAGACCCACAGAGCTGAAGAGTTCAGAGCCTCTCTCTGTATAAAGACCATATGTAAAGCATAGGCTCAAGTGTGCCACTTGTTTGCTTAACATCTTCTGATAGATACCATCAATTCTGAAACGGAGCTTAAAATGCTCAGGAGGGCACACCTCCCCAGCCCTCATCATCTGTGGCTCCCCACCACCTAAAACTTCAGTCTCTGCAACGAATGACCTGCCTGCGCCTTCTTTCCTATACCATACACACCTCCACACCTTTGCTCTACAGTTTTCTCCACCCCAAAGGCCCCTCTTCTCCTGGATAAATCTTAGTTGTTCTTCCAAACACAACTCAGATGCCTCCTTCTATGGGAAGCTTTTCCTGAAGAGTGTTGCAGCTCTTGGTTTTTCTACAAATATTTGTCCATGTTTACTGTATGCCCAGGACAGTACTATCATGATCCCCACTATGCAACGAGGGACCCCAGAGAGGTTAATGTGCCAGAGGTCACAGAGACACAGCCCAGATTCACCCCATACTCCAGTCTGTTTTTCAGAGCCCTTGCCTGAAAGACCTCCCCGTTCACACTTAACCTCTGCGTCAACATTTCTTTGGATCTGTCTTTCCCACCAAACTGTGAAGTCCCCAAGGGCAGAGATGGAGCAACCCATGACTCGGGCCAGTGCAGGGATAGTGACCTGCTGCAAGGACTGTCAGGATCCCCAGAGATGAAGGTCTCAAGCTGAAGGCCAGTGCAGCTGGTCATGGCGCCATCAGGCTGAGCCTCTAAACTCCAGATGTCCCCCTCTCTAGAGCCACATGCCCTGGACTCCTCCAGCCAATCACCTTCCATGTCTTCTATGTTCATGGAGACTTGGTCAAGAAACATGAACGTTTTAGTAGGGATGCACTCCCACGAGTGGAGAAACAACTTCTAGTGTATTTGTTAGGTACAAGGCACCGGCACTGGTGTTCTTGGTATAAATGGCATGAGAACCCCAGGGAGCTTCCCCAGTCTCTATCTGGAAAGAATAGGTAATGCTCTTTGTAAACACAGGACATTTAATTATGTATAAACACATACTTTTACCCATCCCTTAATCCCACGAATCTGTACGGAGTACTCACTGTGGGACAGGGACTGTTGATACACATGAGTACCACTATCTGCCCTGGGTGAGCATCTGGAAAGTGGGGAAAGCAGGTGTAGAAGTCTATACAAAATGAGACAGCGACCTGCATGGGGTCACAAAAGGAAGAACAGCCGATTCTACAAAGACCAAAGGGCCCTGGAAGACGTCCTAGCCTGCAAACCATCATTCCCAGTATAAGTATCTGGGTCCCTGTTCTCAAACCCAACTGTACAACAAAATACGGATTCTTAGGTCTCACTTCCTGAAACCAGAATCCTGATGGCAGGGCCCAAGATGCTGCACTTTTAAGTTCTGCAGGTGACTCTTGTGCATTCTGTTTGGCACTGGTCTAGGGACAGGATCTGGGAGCTACTGCTCTAGGACCTCGGGGACCTGGAGAACATCAAGGAGGGTGAGGGTAGCTCGGGGAAGGCTGGAAAAGGCCCAGATTAAGCCAAAAGACTTTCAGTGAAGTCTGGTCTCTACCTCTTGCTGCCTGTGTAGACAGGGGCAAGTCACTGTGCTCCTCACACCCTGTCCTCCCCAGCAGGCCAGGAGGCCCAAAGGGTGAAGGTCAGACCATCCAGATAAAAGTCCTGACTCCACTATTAAGCTGGATGAGTCTGGGCAAGTCACACCTGCCTTCTCTGTGAACTGGATGCTTATCTACCATCACAGTCAACATCATTGCGATGGGAAGGCAGTGCGGCCCTAGGAATGAGTCCAGCAACCACCAACGGAAGGGTTCTCCAGGCCAGGAACCAACTTTATCCAGTTTTTATAACAGAGCTGTGCTTTCTTTAATTACTATGTAAAGTACATATTCTCCAGTGAGCACGTGGAGTTTTGCTTTCTCCCAAGGGTACAGAGCTGTGTACAGGAGACTAGCAAAATAAGCTCATGAGTAAACGTAATCCAGATATCCAGAGTCGAAGGAAGCCCCTGAAGCAGGCACAAGCCTGGTGCAGGAACAGACGAGCCACTCTCCCTGAACGACCTAAGCAGCTGGCCACAGAAAGCCATTTTCTCTCCCAGCCTCCTCCCCTGCTCCGGGATGCCCCATCATCTCCTGACACCTGCCACCCAACACGGCTCGGGCTCCTGTCAGTTTGGGAGAAGGTAAGGAACTCCCTCCCTAAGCTTCTGGCTGCAGCTCTACAAGGTTTCAAATAAACTCAACAAGCTGAAGAAATCCAACAAGAGGCCACAGCCCAGTGCAGGGAGTATAAGGACAGCCACATTAAAACCCAGCTCCCAGCCCAGGGGATGAGTGTATGGAGGGCAAACAACATTGAGACAATGGAGTCCCTCCTGAGAATCCTGTGTTGGTGTGGTCTCTCCCTCCAGCCTCCTCCACCGCCCCCTCACCTCCCTCCTCACCTTCACCTTCAGTGCCCTGAGTTCTGACAGGATCCCCAAATTTGTCCTGCTCAGAGGCCATGGGGCCTGCTGTGTCCTCTTCCAGCCTTGTCCCTCGAGAATGTCCCATGCCTGGCTCTGACTCACTCCCCTGGCCTCTTCTGAAACATCTCCAGCTCAGAGAGGCCACTCGGACCATCCTTCCCTTCTATTTTCTGTCATTGTCACCTGTGCATTCCCTTCACAGAACTGAACCATGCCGTGATCACTCTGTCTGTTCTTTTGTCTGCCCTGTTGACCACTGTATCTCCAGCACCGGCAGAGCAGACAGCAGAGATGGGGACTGAAAAAGCCAACAAAGGGAAGGGGCAGGGGTGAAATCAAGGCACAAAGAGGAGGAAACATAAAGGTTCAGATGGAAGAGAGAGAGAGAAGAAAGAGAGAGGCTGGAACAAAAGAGAACACAAGAGAGACTTTGTTGTGTCCTGAGCGGCCACAGGGATATTTTTATTTCTTGTTCTCTGCGCATTGGAGGCCAGGAAGGCATTACACAGGTTCCACTGCTTCCATTTCAAATGTACTTGCTCCAGGGCTCCGGTCACCTTCTCCCAAGCCCCTCCCACCAGACATCAGCTACCAGCTGGCCCCTGTGCCCAACTGCCCTGAGGGAAGAACCCCGAGGGGCCTGAGCTGAGGCAGGGCCCTGGAAGTGCTCAAGCAGATGGCGCCGGCTCCAGCACTGGAAGAGTCTCAGCAATTATTTTAATTTGTTGACTTTCTCTTTCTAAGTCAGGAAATAGAAGCAAATTACCTACACCTGTACGACTTCCATTCCTGACAGTTTGGTAGCAATCACGTTTCTGATCCAGGGCCTTCCAAGGCTCCTGAGCCTTAATAAAGTAAAGAAAGGCCCGAAATTTTCTGAAAGGAAAGTGGTGAATGCAGTGGGGGCTGGTGTGTAATGAGGTGACAGACTGTGGCACCAGGGTGCTCAAGGGGAGGCCCTGTCACCAAGGGAACAGCAAACAGATGTGAGCTGGGCCCACAGCTCAGGAGGTACCTGCAGGACCAGAGAGAGAGAGAGAGAGAGAGAGAGAGAGAGAGAGAGAGAAATTGAGAGCGCGGGCAGGGAAGATGCAAGCCGGCCCTCTGCCAGCTAAAGCCTTTCAAAGCCCAGCCCTTGATCAAACACACAATGAACATGGCATTGCTACAAGACAGGCCGTCACTAACAGTGCTCCACCCTGACAAGTCATGAGAAACAAAGTTTTCCAGACACACAAGTGGGTATGGCAGAGTGTGGAAGTTGGGAGGATGGCCAGTTACTGCAACCTCGTGGAGGCTCATCGTACAGGCGAGGCTTAAACAAGGGCACATCTGACACAAGTGGGGCCCACAATATGCCTAGTCATGATCCAAGCATCAGTGCACTACTTTCAATCTCTTACAGTCCTGAGAGTTGGCAGCTGGGTGGACAAGGCAGTAAACCAGAACCCACATCAGCACTCAGCGTGTTCCTACCATCTCCACTGCTTCAGCCTCCACTCGGGCTGCATTCTCTATCATTGCGCTGCAAAGGGACTGTTCTCACCAAGAGGTGAGACCTGCAGGCCACCCTGAAGGCCACATCCCAGTCCTCACCTAGCTTGGCTCTCAGCTCCCTTGTCTGCTTGCCCCCCCGGCGCCCCCCACCCCGATCCTGCCTCCTACCCCACGTGTCTCTGCCCATCTCAGTCTACTTCTGGCCTCTCTGGCACCTCTTTGACCTTGAACACTCCTCCTACTTTTTATCCCTTCCATGCCACTGTTTCTTGGGATTCCTGCTAATTCTCTCTCAGTCTGCTCTCCCAGAAAGGGTACAGCCACTCTCCACCCCGCTGTATGGCTTCAAATCCCGTCCTTTACACCAAGGGCTCCCAGGCATTTCTCCAGGCCCACCTTTCCAGAAGACTGTTACTCCTCATTCCAAGGACGATCCACAAGCAGTATGACAGCAACTGGGGCCCTACACTTGTCTCACCCTTTTTCTTCCCAAGCCACCTCTTCCTTCTGGGCTCCTGTCTAGGCATTCTGACCAGAAACATGGTCAGCTGTAACCCTTTCCTTGTGCCAGCCTCCCACCCTTCACTCCATCCTCCAGTTACTCCCCTAGTCCCTCCCTACCACACCATCGTAGCTTTCCATGTGATCTACAGCAACAGCCTCCTTAGTGAGATCTCCCTGCCATCCACCCTCCAACCCACCCATCATCATCTGCCTAGAACCCGTATGTGCACTGAGCACTAAGGACAAGTAGGTACTTCCACTCTGGTCATGTTCCCAATGACTCTACATTCTAGACAAGACATAAGCAACCTATTAATTCAGTATTTTAAAAACAGGGGTCTATATGGAGTTCTGTGGGAGTCTGGAAGAGACTGACAAAGTCATTCATGTCACTTCTTATCAAGATCCGCAGGGACTCCCCAGTGGATGCCCTCAACAGAGCCACCAGCAGTGGCATCATGATATACAGGAGGGTGTGATCCATTACAAGGTATCCCAAGTAATTAGTGAGCCTACATTAGTGAAAGTAATAATGGCCCAAGAACATGAATTTTAAAGATCGTTATCTTTTTATACATCAGTGAGATACAAGGCCATGTGATAATAACATCCCTTTTACTTACTTGCAGACTGAAGGGTGGGAATTACTATCTTACAAGCTGAGTAAGCCCCAGGCTAGGCGAGTCCACAGGACATTCTGAGTCAGGGTGTCACCACAGAACAGAGGATGCCTTTCAGACATTCTCATTATGGTGGCCAAGGCTCTTATAATATGGCCCCAGCCTACTCCCCCCCCCCCCAATCTCATACCTGTCTCCAACTTGCTACAGTCACAAATCACCACCATTTTCTGACTATAAGACTTTCAGACCTTTCCCATGCTGTTATCCCATGCCTGAAATGTTTTTTCCACAATGTCTACCATCCTTCAGGATGTATGTTACATCCCAGGAAAGCTTGACCAACTGCTTCCCTCCTCAGGATTCTCATGTCCTCATTTGCCTGTGGTCTTGCTCCCCAACTCCTCCGAAGAGATCCAGGACAGGGCCGGGCGGGGATGCTGTCTGATCCTGCCCTGTCTACTTTGAGCTTACTTCAGCCCCAGCAATGGACACAGCTCCATGTAGAGTTCCTGAGCAAATTAAGTAGTATTGGGTCTACCCACTCAGAGCCTTAAAAAAACAAGCATTTCCAGGACAGGAGAAGGGAGCTTTGAAAGAGCTTCCTATCCACGTTCTACCCTTTTCATCTGAGGATAGAATGTTCTCGGCTGGGTTTTTTCCTTCTCTTGGTTCTTCCCACACAGAGGCCAAAGAGGGTGGGGACCTAACAAACCGAGAAAAAAGACTCCAACTCTTCCTGCTTATGTGACCTTGAGCTGGTTATTTAACCTGAATGTTTCTGCTTCCTTAAATGAGAAACACAAAACATCCCATACATGGGATTTATGAAAAATAACCTAACATGTGATTTACAAAGCACATAATAAGTCCTCAGTTAATGGTACATTCCTATCCTTCCATCCCCCTTTTGGCAATCCTTGCTAAGCAAACCACAGCATCTCATGCCTGCCTGTGTCCAAAGGAGGCATCTCGATGGTGGGATCCCTGCTACAGTCGACTCCATGGCATAGCATGTATTTGGGGGCTAAGCTGTTAAGTTCAACGTACTTGGGTTTTGGACATACAAACCTTTGTTTAAAGTGAGCTACGTGTCACCTAGTGGTTCAGAACCTTTGCATCAAACACAATTTTCCTTTCTGGAGACTGCAGAACCTGACCTGTAGTATGAATATGTCACACATATCCTTCTAGTATCCACGCAGTATCAATGGCCTCTCAGGTAGAATTGCTTTGAGCTGCTTCTTTCTTATGAAAAATGGGTTTGCTAGGAGCCATCCACTCCACTGACTGGGTCTCGTGGCCTTTAGACAAGGTCACTGGAGACAATGAGGAGTGGGTTAATTTGGGTGAAGCAGTCCCTAAAGTCCATGGGTCTTAAAGCTGAGGTGCTTATCTCGAGAATGTTCAAATACCTACACTGCAACAAACTCACCATGTGCCCTTACATGAGAGATCTAGGAAAGGGGTGATCAAAAAGAGAGTGACCTGCAAAACCAGCTCAAAGAGACTCCTTCCAAGGACAGAGGGGGAATGACCCTTGTAGCAGAGCCCAGCATACATGATAGCCTGGCAATGGTGCACAAATCCAGCTCTCTAGATGTGAAACCCATAGCAACAGAGCCCAAGGTTACCTGTTAGTACCCCCCGCTAAGAGGAGCCACTCCGGTCAGAATAAAGACAAGCCTAGGAAGCCCACAGTTAGTCTAAGTTAGAAGGATTTCTCCCACTCCCAAACTGCCTTCCTTCCTGATGCCTGCCTGTGTTAGGCTTACAGTCACCAGCGTGGGCACAGCCAAATGAGTCCCTATGGCCTGGGGCAGCCTCCTCTCCAGGCACCGTAGGACTGTAGGCAAGGGAGAAACGCCATCTGATTTATACTTGAAAAAGATGACTCACTACCTATCAACACAAGGATGGACAAATGAATCATGCCCCCAAAGGACTACCAGCAACTAATGCGAATGAGCTGGAACTGCGTGAAATCAACAATCAAGGTATGAAGTTTAGAACATGTAAAACACAGCACACATGTTTACTTACAGATACACACAGAGGGAAACCACAGGGCTGTAGTACTTTAGAGAAGAAAGAAGAGAATGAGATCTAGGAAGCAAACACTGGGGTCCTCACTAACAAATCTATGTTCTCTTGTTTCTTTAAGTAAATGATCTGTAGCCAATAAGCTGTGTTAAAACTGGTGGGCAGACAGAGTTGTGCTTGTCAATGTGCCACTTAGGAAGAAGAAAGCATCACTGTGGGAGGCTGTGTGGCAAGCATGGGTGGGGGCGAGAGGGGAGGCAGGTGGGCCAATTGGGAGGTGACTACAATTGTTTAGACAAGAGATGGAGAAGAGAGGAGTGGCAAGGGGAGATAATTCTTCATGTGTCTTGAAGATTACCCAGCAGGCCTCAGGTATTGATGGGATGTGGGGGGCAGGTGGGAGCAGGTAGATGGGAAGGAAGCACTTTGATGTCCTGATTCCTGGTCACAGTAACGGGGTGGTGGGAGCACTGACATTGGGTGAAGGCAGCGGAGGAGAGCCAACTGGCCAAACCATGGATATCCAGAACCAGCCATCCTCAACACTGTATTCTACCCAACAAAGTGAGAGACAGACATCTCCCCAGACCAATAATGGGCCATCACCACAGAATATCCTGAGAATTCTTTTATACATCATGCTTGGTGCCTGCCTTTGATGAAATAACCCAATTAAGAAAGGGATGGAAAGGACAGAGCTGAAGCCCCGAGTAGTAACATAGCCTGCACTTAATTCTGCCCTCAAACCGCTGGGTAAAACCAGCAGAGAAAAATGGGAGGTCGAGACGGTGCCTATGAATACTTGATAGCTCAATATAGCTTTGGGGGTGCAAATGACTATGACAGATGAACAGCGCCTGACTGCCCCTGAGAAGTTACATTAGTGGTAATAATGGCAGGCTATAGGTACAGAGTGCTGGTAATTTATTTCCCCTTTAAGGATATGTTAGGAAAGGCAGATTTAATAGTGTGGAAATGAGAATGGGTGAGACAGAATGGCGCTATTATGTAACCAACCCGTCAGGCTGCCCCAGCCCCACCATAGCCCAGGACCTGCTCTCTTCTCCCAGAGGCAGCTCTGAGGCTTCTTATCCCCCACAGACATGCTGAGAAATACACACCTCTCCCTCTGTTGGGCAGAATGGGCAAGTATATAGGTGCTCATCTAATCCCCAGGCTGCTTGGGGTCTTGGTTTTCAGGGCATCTGGTATGCCAATGTGCCCGTTTCAGACAGAATATTCCCAGAAGGCAGGGACAGAGTGTGAGCCTGCCATGCCATCACCAACAGACGGGACAAGAGATGGGTGCAACACAAGTTCTTTTCCTTCAAGCTTTAGAATCAATAACCCCCTTTTCATCATCAAGGGGAGAGAAGCCGAACGGAGGCCTTCATCATTCCCGTTCATCAATGAAGTATTGAGTTTGGACTGTGGCAGGCGCTGTACCCAGCTCTCCAAGTGCTCGCGGTGAAGAGGACAGACAGTGGAAAGGCAGTAAGAACGGGATGAGAGGCTCTGCAGCACAGAGGGGGGACATGTAATGTCTAGGGGAGACCACTCCACAGCTGGCAATTCTTCCTAGGAGAAGCTAAGACCTGAAGGGCGCGAGAGAGCGTTAGCCAGGTGAGAGTGGAAGAGTGTTTCTCGCACATAGGCAAAGGTGCGAGAGTAAGAGACCACGTGGCCTGTCAGTGGAACCACAGCCATTCAGTTTTGTGGAAGCAGGTGGAGTGTGCAGAGACGACAGTGGAAGGGGGAGCAAGGGCACCAGTCTCTCTTTCTCAGGACTCAGTCCTGTGCGGTTCTGTCCTGGGAGATGGAGAGTTGTGGACAGCCCTGCCCTCCAGGAGCTCACAGAGCATAGCCAAGTCTTATTTCCACACCCTCCCCTGAGACCCCCACTCCCCAGAACCAGGGTCTGCTGAATTTGCCTCCAGAGGGCAGCTCCCACCCCTCCACTAAGAGCTCCTGCTGACTACGATCCTCCCGCATCCGTAGGAAAACCAAGGCTCAGTAGGAAAATCCCATCTTGTCCCTCCACAGATCACTCCCCATTCCTGGTCACAGCCTTCTGATGAAGCATACTGACACTGCATATGGCAGCACCAGGGATCCCGTCCTGTCCGCTCAGGGTCGACAAGCTTAACCACAGGGAAAACAAAATGCTAAGAGTAGCCACTCTCTCCCTGATGCATTTCAGTCTCCCTCCACGGTCAGCGTGTGAATTAGGAAGACAGAAGGGCCTGGCAGCAGTCCGTGATTAAATCCACCATGCAGCAAAGGGCTCATCCATCACTGCGTTTCTTTTCTTCTCACCCAAACAATGTCAAATGACCCTCTTAAAATCTCAAGTAAATAAGGTGATTCGGCCTCTCTCTTTAATTCCCCCTCACTGTGAGCATACCCACCACATGTGCATGGTTTCCAATACCCCTCCCTCAAGGTTTACTAGCTATCTTTCCAACTTTAATGATTCTCTGCCCACATAGGCCATCTGGATTCCAGTGCTCTGGTTTTGTCTAACTCCGATTTTTTGTTAAGGATCTCTTAACAAAGCGAACACATGGCCATAAACTTAACTGAGATTCAGCCCTAACATGCATCGCTATCACCCCACTAGGCAGGGGGCAGAAGAAGATGTGGGAGCAGGGGCAGTGGGTGAAGGATGGGGCCAAGGATCATGGCTACCCTGTTTGGCCACAGGCTACAGCAGGTCAGCCTTGAGCTTGGACAGCTCCCAGTGGGCGTGGCATGATGTGGGGGTGACCCACAGTTCCAGATACATGAGCTTTATGTCAGTCATCATCCAGACTGTCGGCTCTAAGGGAGGTGATCAAGCCCAGCCAAGTTCACTGACCCCTATCGTTGGAAATGAGAAGACAGTTGTGACTTCATGCTGATGGGAAGCACCAGGGTTTACATCTCTCCAGGCATGGCTGGCATAGACTCCTCTAGGAAAGGGAAGCAGATGTTAGCACTCCAGGTGGCAGTAACTATGCATAATGAGGGGCACCTGGGTGGCTCAGTTGGTTAAGTGTCCGACTTCAGCTCAGGCCATGATCTCATGGTTTGTGGGTTCGAACTGAGCATCAGGCTCTGGGCTGACAGCTCAGAGCCTGGGGCCTGCTTTGGATTCTGTCTCTCTCTCTCTCTCTCTCTCTCTCTCTCTGCCCCTTTCCCACTTGCACATGCACTCTCTCTCTCAAAAAGAAATGAATAAACATTAAAAACATTTTTTAAATATACAAAATCATGGGGACCCCTCTGAGATACAGTGATATAGAGCAGGAAATATAATGGTCTTTGACCCACTTCCTGACAAAGAGCTCCTAAAATACCTGAAATTTCCTAGGTAAGGAGAGTGATAAAGGCGTCTCTCATTATATTAATGAGGGGCCTTTGGGAAAGCACTTAATGATGGCGCTGGTCACCCTGAGAACCAGCCATGTGATTGGACAGCTAGAATTTGCAGTTCCGCCCCCACGCCTCCAGCTGGGAGAATGACTCAAGAATGATCTCAACCTGGGGCGCCTGGGTGGCTCAGTTGGTTAAGCGTCCAACTTGGGCTCAGGTCATGATCTCGCGGTTAGTGAGTTCAAGCCCCGCGTCGGGCTCTGTGCTGATGGCTCAGAGCCTGGAGCCTGTTTCAGATTCTGTGTCTCCCTCTCTCTCTGACCTTCCCCCATTCATGCTCTGTCTCTGTCTCAAAAAAGAATAAAGGTTAAAAAAAATTTTTTTAAGAATGATCTCAATCATCCAAGGCCCATGATTGAATCAACCATGCCTAAGGAATGGAGCCTCCATAAAAATCCTAAAGGACTGGGTTTGGAGAGCTTCTGGGTTAGTGAACACATGAAGATTTGGGAAGGGCGGTGCTCTGGGAGAGGACGTAGAAGCTTCGCCATGATCTGACTGTTCCTGAGTTTTGCTGTTTTATAACAAACCAGTAATCTCATCAGCACAATGTTTCTCTGAGTTCTGTGAGCCACTGTAGCAAATTCATTAAACCCAAGGGTGGGGGTTGTTGGAACCCCTATCTAGAGCCAGTTAGTCAATTGGCATCTGGAGTGGTTGGGGAGGGGGCTAAGGTAACTAGGAGGCTTCACCCTGGGGAGGCGGGAAAAGTTACTGAGGGATGAGGGTGACTCTTCTAGGCCACCCAAGTGTCCCTGAGTCCATCAAATGAACATTTACTGTGTACTCAGAGCAATGCTACATGCTGTGGAAGATTCTCAGAAAGAGGAGCCTTAGAAACTCTCTTTTCATACTTAGCATTTCCATCAACTATCACCTCGGTCCCTCCTGTTCCCTCCACCATACTGACTCCATCTATCCCCTCGCATCTCCAGTACCACTCCCTCCCAGTCCAAACCAAAACTTATCCACAGCAACAATCTCTCAACCGTACAACCCCAGCCCCAGCCCTCCTTACGCAGCCCAGCCTCCACATGGTAGCCAGTGAAAGCTTTTCAAAACACAGATCTGTCATTTGGGTGTCCACACCCACCTGAGAGCCCTTCAGTGGGCTCCCACTGCTGCTAAGGTAGTGATACATTCCCTAAGGTGCTCTGGCTCCAGCCAGACCCTCTGAACTCTGGCCTTCCTTCAAGCCCTCTTAATGACTACACTACTTTCCATGAGAGGGCATTTCAGCATGCTGTTCCCTCTGGCTGCAATTCTCTTCCTTCTCTGCTTGACCAATTCATCTCCCTCCAGTCTCAGCTGGAATGCAACTTCCCCAAGGAAGCCTTCCCAATTCATCTCTATGTCAAGCCGTCCTCTTATAACCATGTGGAACACAGTGTGCCTACTTGACATTTACCATTGTCTATGAGCCATATTTACTTATGTAACCACTTGGTTAATAGGTCTCCTCCCTACACTGTAAGCTCAGGGACAGCAAGAGATGACCTTGTTTCTGTTGTTATTCTGTGGTCAATACTCAACATGGTGTCCAGCACCAGGCGCTATGAGCTTAGTGTGTATTTGTTGAGTCCAAGAATCTTGACCCCAGCGGTTTGCAATAGCTGGTCTAGTTATGATGATGATTCACACCTCATTTCAAAAAAAAAAAAGGACATTCAGAAATGAAAATAAAAGAGCCACCCAGAGTAGATGGAGGAAGACTTGGGTGTTGAGGATTCTACCTGCCCTGTGACTTCAAGAGTACGTTCTGAGCAGGACACCTATTAGAAGACCATCACCTTCATCTTGACAACCCAGGTGGGATCCTGGGTCCTATGGGCCACTGTAGACTCACTGATTCTGCAAAACCTCCAGATCACACTCCAGCATGAATCTCTCCACACTGTACAAGCCCAAGTGACTCTGGACCTTCCAAGTGCAGGAGCTCTGGGAGCCCTGGGCCTCCAAATGAGTGACTGTCCTGAGCAAGCCTCGGATGCCGGCTTGATGTTGCTCTGCTGAAGAAGAGAGGTCACTCAGAAAACGCTCAAAGAGAGATCACGATACTCCGTGAAATGCGGTATGAGAGGACCTGATTAGAATGAAGCAGGGACACTCCCAATCCTAGCTCTGCTATGCACTAGCTGGGTGACCACCAACAGAAGTCACTGTGCCACTTCAGGTCAGTTTGCTCATGTCAAAAGTCAGGATAAGAATCCTAATATCTACCTTCTGAGGCCGTTGTGAAGATAAATGAAATAATGTGTGTAGCATGCCTGGCACAGAGTACACAAATTCCAGTTTCCGTTACAAGAGAAAAAAATCCCGATTCTACTTCTCTACAAAAGTAGATAAGCTTAAAAATCAAATTTGGGAACACATTGTATTCCTTTAAAAAAAATTAAGGTTCTTCTTTCCTGACTATCACAGTAATACATTTTCACTGAGAGGCAATATGGAGTAGGAGATAAGGACCCACCAAATGGATTCAAATTCAGCACCATTTCCTAACAGCTGATTAGCCTGGGGCAAAAGCTACTTAAGTTCACAGAGTCCAATCTCCACATCCATAAAATGAAGATGGTAATATTTCCCAGTTTATAGCCTAGCTGTGGAAATTAAATGAGATAATTTATGGGAGATTCTTGATACAGCAAGAGACACCTTGTGAGGACTCCGTAAACATTGTTTCAGTGGCCATCACCAATCGTCACTACTGTTGACACCTTTGAAAGGCAGAAACATACAAAAAATAGGAAATGTAATTTATAATGCCACCATCCGTAAACAACATCTGAGTGGGTTTTTTTCCTTAATAATCACCCAGTAATGTTTACAAAATTGAAGTCACACAATATAAACTTAGCTGTATTCTGCTATTTTCATTTTTATGTCATAATTGCTAAGAACATGATGTGAAAGGTTCCGTAATATTCCATCATACGGTAGCATTAAACATAACCCATCCTAATAATTTTTGCCAGATGTTGGTCTTATAAATAATGCTGCAATAAATGTATTTCTGCATATGTCTTTGTCCTCGTTTCTACTTATTTCTTTAGGAGAGACTTCTAAACGATGAATTATTATTTAATAGAGCACATAGATTTTCTTTTTTTTAAATTCTTAATTTATGACAAAGTGCTTTCCACAATTTATGTGGTGCCTGCCACATTAGTTAGCATACTGAGGGGCTGGATAAAGAGCTGTCAGAGGGAGAAAACAAAGTAAGCGTTGTCTTTTTAAAAAATACAGGCTTACTTAACAGAAGAAAGATTTTACCTTTTGTTTTACATTTCTTTGAATGCCAATGAAGTTTAATACTTTTCCTTATTATTTGTCTATATATCTTTTATGAAATTTTGTACTCCTGTCTTTGGTAAAATTTCTTTATCTTTATTAATTTATAAATGCTTTTTATATATGAAAGCTATCACCTCCTTGACTTACTTGTGACAGTATTTTTCTTAATTTACTTTGTGTTTTATTTTTGACACAAATTGTAGCTTGATTTTAATGTAGTCAAACCTTCTAATTTTATTTACCAGATCTACTATTCTTGGGGTTAGATGAAAACTCAACCATGTGCTCTGCTAACTTTTGTGTGTGCTTATTTTTTATGCATAACTCTTCCAGATAAATGTGTTTTACTGGTTAGCATGAGATGACTACCTATCTTAAAGTACTCTGCCGAATTTCCCAGCACCATCTGCAGAGTAAATCTGTGGTAGGTCAAAGACCTACCAGTGACTACTGGGATTTATTTCTGACTATGGATTCTAGTCCACTGTTATGCCCAGTGAATTTTATATCATTCACCCTGAGCTCTTAAGGGAAAAAATTCCTGTTCCTCAGAGCCTGAGTCAGTGGATCCTGCCATACTGTGACCCAATATGGACATAACATAAGGACATAAGGACATAACATATTGCTGCCTTCCTTCAGATCACAACCACCTATCATAGAACCAGCCTGGGTATTAACACGAAGACCTCAGTGTGCAGATGAACAAGGTATCAGTCTGTCACATGTCTTTAGTATCATTAATACCATTCCAGCTGAGAACCTCACCTCATGAATTCTCTTCCAACCCACACAGTTCATGTTTTCCTCTGTATATATTCTCTGAAGTCCATATTGGTCAGGAAAGAGCCTGCGGGGGTGCCTGAGTCACCACACAGCTAATTTTATGAGCAAAATGTTGAGGAGTCAAGGATGGTTCTCACCTACCTAGGGCTACCACCTAAACCTCATGGGTTTTCAGTCTCTAGTTGCTCCATCAGCCTCATTAACCCCACTGATCTCTCCATCTTCCTTCCACACTTCCTCCACCTGGGCCTGGGACAACACACTCTCCTGGTTCTCCTCCTTGTTTCCAGTTTTTTCCCTCTTAGCCTTTTAGTACCTCCTGCTCATCTTCCGAGCTTCTGCATGTTGGAGATGAGTCATTTGTCCTAGTCATCAGACCTCTTTGCCCTTCTGCTTATACTCACTCCCATGATGATCTCATCCAATCTCAGGACTGTAAGCACCAAGTACAGGTTGATGACATTTCCAACGTGGGTCCTTCCCCGGATATTCAGACCAACGTATCCAACTCTCAAGAGCTGGACTACTAACACGTCCCAAAGTGAACTAACCTTCCCCAGCAAACCAGCCTCTGCCGCAGTCTTCCCCCCTCAGAGTCCATCAGCAAATCCACCAAAATAGAGCCCGAATTCAAGTGCATCCTTCTGCCCACACTACCACTTCCCTGGAGTGAGCCATCACCAAAAGTCTCCCAAATGATTTCCCTGCTTCTGTCCTGTGACCCTCTTCAGCGTAAAGTCGAAGTCCTTACCAAATCATCTCTCTCTTCTTATTTCCTAATATTCTGCTCCCTCTTCACATTTCTCCAGATTCCCCTGTGATTCCTCAGACAAGCTGGGCGCACCCCGTCCTCTGGCACTCAACGCCTACTGCCCGTCGCCCCAGCAGTCCTTGCCCACAAATCTACCTCCGTCGGGTCCTTCTTAATCACCACCTTCTCCATGAGGCCTACTCTGGCCTCAACAAAAACTCTTCCAAAATAAAAATAAAACAGCAACTCCCTACTTTGTACCCCCTTTTCCTGCCTAATTCTTTCTCTTTAGCGCTCATACTAAACAGACTCAACATATTAATTACTTAGCTTGAATTCTGATTACCCCCCTCACTAGAACCTAAGCTCCATGAAGGCGGGCAGTTCTCTGTTTACTGCAGTACCCATGGAACCAGAACAATGTTTGGCACATAGTAGGATCTTAGCTACCCAGTGCATGAGTGGATGCATGCATGGGATGGCTATACAAATCCCTCTTTTTGCAAACAAGGAGGCAGAGTAGTCAGAGAGTCTCCTGGGTCAGAATTTGAATCCATACTGGCTCTACAAGGGGGTTTCTGTCTACAACCCTGAGAAAAGGATGAAAGAGGTTAAGACGGTGATGCTATGGACAGAGACCCGATCTATTAACACAGTGTGCTCTGTGTTACACTGCAGGCCAGATGCCCACTGTCTACATCTTTAGAATGCAGTTTTTTGGGGGGCGCCTGAGTGGCTCAGTCGGTTAAGTGTCTGACTTCAGCTCAGGTCATGATCTTATGGATTGTGGGTTCCAGCCCTCTGTCAGGCTCTGTACTGACAGCCCGGAGCCAGGAGCCTGCTTCAGATTCTCTGTCTCCCTCTCTCTCTGCTACTCTCCCAAACAAGCTCTGTCTTTCTCTGTCTCTCAAAAATAAATAAACGTTAAAAAAAATTAAAGGATATAGTTTGGGGAAAATATTAAAAGGGGAACAAAGTAAATCTCAAGGCAACCGTCTTCCTGAGTTGGCCCAGGAAGGGAAAAAGGCATCCGCAACACAGTGCCCAACCCTGACTGAGACAGCAAGTGACAGATCTGACTGACAGACAGACAGAAGAGGTATTAAGTCATCAGAAAAAAAGAGACCAGAATGGATGGACCAGCAGAGAAACATGGTACACATGTAGGGGCCCCATGGATGAAATGGTGATTACAAAACAAAACAGTCCTAATAAGATTACAGCCGATAATGAATCTGCTACAAAACTCTGGAACGATGTTAGGATTTTAATAAGCATCCCCCAAAGATCACTCAGTCAATTTCACAAATGCCCATTCTCATCACTTAATTCTAAGAGGGGCGGGAGGCGGCTCCACCTAGCTGTTTCTAAATTAATAATGTGCTTCATTTCTGTTACGCCTCAGAAACAAAGCCACTGTAACATTTCAAGCTGTTTTGGGAGAATTTTAATATTCTCCCTGCTGATATAAACAGAACCTTATTAACTAAGTCCCAGAGATGCCACATTTGGGATGTAATCCAGGCCCCGCTGCCAACTGCAATGTTAACATTTGAAAATACCTCATGTGCACACTTCATTTGAACAAGTACGGCAATATAAGCTTTTCCCCAGAAAAATGGAAAGGAAAAAAAAAGGTAACTCTGTATCCCCTTGAGAAAGGCCGCTTAATCCGGATTTGGACAAAGAATACAAGAAAATGGGACACACTGTTCCTCTTTTTTTTTTCCTCATCATTTTTCCTACCATCAGCTCTCCCTCAGCTCTCAAGGACCTGTGTTGTAAATACAGCCGGGTCCGTTCCACGCAGGGGGGAATAAAAAGAGAAAACCCATGTGTCCCACATCCGGGTGGAAACGACATCACAGGAGGCCACGCCCCCCCTCAACCCAACTGAGGCCCGGATGTGGCTCCCTGGCCCTGGGGTCCCCGCCCGCGGCTTCACCGTCTCCGCCTGAACACCCATCGACCAGGGTCACTCAAGGCTTCCGGGCACAATACGCTGCCAGTCATGTGAGCAGAATGTGGCTGTGTGTCACCGGATGCAAGCATTTCCAAGTAACCCTGATCCCGTTCTTATGACTCAGCCTCTAACGACAGCCCAGACACTTGCAGCAGCGGCAAATCCTCATGACTTCCCATCGCAACACAGGAAAAGCGAGTCACAGAATGCTGAAGAGGACAAAGAGACATGAAGAAAGCAGCAGGGAGGGAAGGTACAGTTGTCTACTTGTACATCACCTGCACAAAGTACCTATCATGTGAACACACTGCAAACAGACACTTAACTTTTAATGTTGTTCTTGTACTGGGAATTAAAGGGAAAACCAGACAGTGTCATGCAATGTGACAAACCAGAGACGCCAGACTCAAGCTCAGGACAAGCTTGGATTTGTCTCTACTTGAGACCTGATTTAAAGCATCCTGAAAGGGGTGCAAACAAGAGTGTACAGCCAATGCACATGACATACCAGTTTCCTGGTGTTTCCAGCATCTACAAATGCCTCCAGGAGAAGCAACGGGCAAAAACTGTGTGGAACAACACTGAGAGGCTTGATGTGAGTTCAAAAATAAATTCCTCCAATTGTAAATAAGTTAGATGCTCACAGGCTGAGATGTCTCCTTCATGTGAGGAGCTCAGACTCCGTGAAGGAAAATAACAACAAAGCATTCTTTTCCTTGAATTAAAAATCAGGTCACAGTAAACTCAAAAATAACTTTGTAAAGGCTAAGGATGGGAACAGAAGAGTTATTCTATAAATAATCACTAGCATCCATATTCATTGTGAGCCTTTGAAAGTCGCTGGACAAGAGGTTTCAGAAAAGCAACGGCTGATCTTGCTTAAAGAACGTCATCCATATTCACGTCCTGAATGCACCCTAATCAACAAATCCAAGTGCTCAGCTAATTAAATGCTGATTGCTTGTTACACAAGGGTGAAAGTCAACCATCTTAGCCAAGGTTTGAGTTATTCTAAGAAATGATGATAGTTAAGCTTTTTTGAGCCATTTTATGCCTAATGAGTACATTACTCTTAATGAAACTTCATTCAGGATAATGGATTACCTTGGTTTAACAAATAACTAACAGATGACTTTCTGGTTTTTTATTCCCCAAATCCTGTAACTGACACTGTAGACAGGGCTGATAAACTTTGAGCACTTTTCTGTTCTTGACCAGTGAAGTCCAAAAAGGATCTGGTGACCTCCCGCGTCACTGCTCAGTCTCGTGATGGAGGGCAAGCGAGGGCTAATCTGGGGCCAGAAATGACCGCTTCAGTATCACCACCCATCCGGGACGACAACATTTCCCAAAATCGAGGTGGTGAGGCGGACTGCACGAGACTTAGTCCCGAGGTAAAAAGGGCAACGAACAGATTGCAGGCCTGAGCATCTTCTCGTGTCGTCCCTAGGGAAGCCCCGGGAGCCGCATCTAATTACTGATGCTCAGCGTATGATTTCCTTATCATTACTGCTATTTACCCTTTTTTCCTTAGGATGGCATTACCATGTTTACCTGAAAGGTAATGCATGCTTTAGCTAAATGAGAAAATCATTCTCTCTTCTCTGATCCTTAAGAATTTTGCATACGATGCTGCTTAAGTGAATTTAAAGTATTTCACCAAGTCGTCAACAAAAATTATTCACTCTACCTGGCTCACAACTTTTTGATTTACAGGGTGCTTTCTAACTTGCATGTGTAAACAAGAACCTACTCAGATCAGGAGCAATGTCATCCTTGCCTAACTGTCTCTCCTTCAAAAATTAATCAAGCTGACTGGAGAGACATAACGGGAAATCCTTCTTAAGTAATGTGGATTAATGATGTGCTGCCATTTCCCACGGGAGGGAGGATGTCGAATTCTTCCAAAATACAGACCTCTGGCAACATGGGAAATAACTCTGCCTACTGGGTAAGAGCTTAGGCTCTGGATGCTGACAAATCTGCATTCTAATCCCATACTATGCGTTTGTTTGGTGGCCTTGGCTGGTCCATTAACCAACCCAAGCCTTGGTTTGCTCCTTTGCAGTACGGAAATCATTACCCTCCACTGTTGGCCTGTGATAACGCACCAATTAATATGCCTACAAAGCCTTCAGCACTGGCTCGATAAATGTCAGGTGCTAATACTGTTAATTTTATCTGTAATGTCAGTGATATGATATCCAACCAGTGGCACGATGGTTTTGAAAACATCAGAGATGTTTGTAAACCTGATGGAACAAGACCTAAAGACCTTCAAGCATCCCCACACTATGTCTGGGAGAAAGCCCTAGCCTGCCAGAATGTCTTCTCAGAGAAGCAAGGCAGCAAACTGACAAAAGGAAATATATCGATTGGTTTCTAAGAGTCAACAACAGCCACCCCACACGTCATAGTCAAGGCAGCAATCTAGGAGCCATCTGTGATTTTTCACCTCTTTTCTTTCATCTTGCAGTCCATCATTCTGTACCAAAAATTCTACTTTTAAAACCTATCCCAAATTCTCCCCTCTCCTCCGCCTGCACACCCAGTGCTCTGCCCTAGGCCCTCATCTGTCTGCTCACCTGTGAGAAGGCAATGAACCCTGTAACTAGTCTCCCACTTCTTACCTTCTGTCACTCCCCGTTCCCCCACCCCCAAATCCAGTCTCCATCCCGCAGCCAGACTCTGCTTAACAACTTTTAATGGCTCCCTACCACCTTGGGAGTAAAGCCCAAATCCCAAACAGGCCTCTGCCAACCCACATAAGCTCATCTGCCACCAATGTCCCTCCTCACTCAGCACATTCTCAGAGCACTGCCTCCATTCCTCAAACACGCTCAGCCTGTTCCCACCCCTGGGCTCAGGCACAGGTTGCTTCCTCTGCATGACAGGTGCCTCCTTTGCCCTCTGCTTGGCGGGCTCCCTCCTTGCTGACAAGACACAGCTGAAACATATCCTCCTAAGAAGTGACTCTCCCACGACTCCTAAGAAGATGACTTATTCCTGTCACAGTACCCCATTTCTTTTTTGACAACAGTTTTCTCCATTTTAAGGCCGCTTGTACTTTTTTCCCTGGGTCTCTCCACCCTGCTGCTGGCTTCCCAGGAACCACGGGGGACATCTACACTTAGCACAGACCTGGGCACACAGCAGTAACTGGGTCCAACAGGAATTACTCGAGGGTTAGGCGTGGGCAAAGTGAGGTTTGGGCTTTATTCTGCATGGCCGCAGGGTGAAGAGAAAACCCACATGAGATGAAGCTGTGTGGTAGCCGACACATCTCAGGGAAAGGAAGGCACCCTTGTCTCAGAAGAGCCACCTGCCTTGTGGGCAGAGGAGTGAGGTCCCCATCCTGGAGAGTGTTCAAAAGCAGGGTCTAGTCAACAGTCTCAAGGAAACAGCTGACTGGACTGCATGACCTGGCAGGGGGCTTTCGCCCCCAGGATTCCATGAAATTTAAGAGTCCAGCCCTTGGCAGTGATGAACCACCCATCCAGGGCAGGGGCGGGTGGGAAAGGAGGTGGCTGAACACGCACATAGTTTCCTGACCCTGGTTTTAGAGGAGATGCGCAATCAAGTCACAGCCACTGCTGAAGGCCAAACGACACTCCTTACATGCTCGCCAGACACAGAGCACCACCCTGTGCCCAGCCAGCCCCGCTTGTCTCTGGAAAGAGACACACGGAAAGAAAAGGGAAAAAAATCACAGCTGAATAATCTCTGCAGAATGCTCAATTCTCACTCATCCAGTCTTTCCCAGAGCCCCACGAGATGGACACCGTCAGCACCATCAACGGATGGAAGAGAACACCAAGATGCCAAGAGAGGTTAATACACAGTGTCCAAGGTCAAATATGCTACAAGTAAAGCTGGGATGAGGACCCAGGTAGGCAGACACCTAACCCGGCCACTATCCTGCAGCATGCCACCTGGAGAGACAAAATGCAGCATGTACCATCCTTTTCGGTTCCTCTAGAAGAACCATTGGTGGCATTCAAGAACCCACTCAACATCCGTGCTAAGGCCGCCAGATGGAGAAGGATTCCAAGAAGCGAATAAGACCCCTAAGTCAGAGTACGTTGAAGGTTAGGTGCAGGGAAGGGGCTCCCGAGGATGCAAACACAAAGCCACAGAACGCCCTGAGAGACCTGGTCCAGCCCTGGAAGCTTCAGGCACCAGGGCTGCACCAGCCCCCCAGAGGGCCCACAGGGAGTTCACCTGTGCATCCCCACAAGGGATTCCAAACTGCATGTGCCTGCCGGACAGACTAGGAGACCTGTGTGAGTCTCTACTCCATAGAAATGCCAAACAGGGGGAAATGATTTAGGAGGGCACATGGAGGGGTCGGTTAAACCCAAGGAGGGCTCAGTTGAATTCTTAGCCCTACTATTTACCAGCTGGGGCACATAAGGCAAGTGACTTGCCCTTCTGGGTCTGTTTCCTTACCTGTATTACCCAACTGCTTCTTAAGCTGTTAGCATATCTAAGTTAATAGATATACTGAGGAATTGCTAATATAATCCTACAAGTTAAAATGGCTTGTACTATGTTACAACCAGTGTAATTAAAATAAGCGGGAGAAACTTCATATAAATATCATCCTAGTTGACATTTATCAAGGATTAACTACATGCCAAGCAACATCGTACGCAATATCCTTGGGTTGTTGTATTTAATTCTCAAATGCCCCATAAAGATAGGACAATTAGCCCCATTTCACACATGAGGAAACTGAGAACAAGAAATTTAAGAACTCTGCCGAGGGACACAATGCCTCGTAAGTGTCAGAGACCAGATATGAAGCCGGTGAGGGGACTGCAGAGGCCATATGCTGAACCACAACCGTATCAGCCTATCAGGAACATGAGAATACGGCACGTTGTCCCCTCAACATACACATTTTCACAAGCATCGTCCTCTGTCCTGAGTGACAAGATCTCCTCAGATTCCATCTGCTGTCATCCGGGTTCTCTGGTATCCAGCTGGACATCACTGAGTGGCCTGTTGGCAGGTCCCTTCCATGCCTGTCACAGGCCAGCACTGCTGTCCTTCCGCCTGGCTGATGGCATCCCACACTCCCCGTGAATGGTCTCTGCAGGCCTGCGACAGGCTTCCTCGCAGAGAGCCTTTCCAGTGGGGGCTTTTCTAAACTGGAATATGAACACCGGCTCCAGCATCCTCTTGATTTACTGTGAAGTATAAGGGATGGTGAATAAGTGATTTACAGGCACACATGTATTTCCTTCATGGTTTTTTCAGCCAAACTTCTTTAACTGTCAGGAAGGAGGGACAGACTTCAGCTGGGTTTACATGGGCTTTGCCTGCAGATCACAGCCAGTCACCTGGGTTCCTACTGGCCCAGTGTTAGGTTGTCAGGGGAGGCATCACCAGGGCGCAGGATGGCAACACGCAGCAGGAACAGGGGACAGGAGGTGGCAGGTAACCTGGTTGCAACTCGGAGCAGAGGAAAGGGGTCAGGTGTGAATACTTACTGAGTATAAGAGCAGCACTGGGCCCTGTGCTAGATGCTTCCTGGGGCTGTCTGGGGAAGAAATCAGATGACACACCTGAAGGGCTCAGCCCCAGGCCTGCTCTGCACATGCTTCATAAATGATGTGTGTGGTTGCTATGATTTACTACTGTAATTACTAATTTGGGCTCTGATTACACTTGATAAATATGAAGCCCTACAATGGTTTAAAATCAGAGCACACACAGCTTATTCATTTAACCTTAAAATATAATTTCAGGACCCCTGGGTTGCTCAGTTAACCATCCAACTCTTGATTCCAGGTCAGGTCAGGATCTCACGGTTCATGAGAGCGAGCCCCACACCGGGCTCTGCACTTACAGTTACAGAGCTTGCTTGGGATTCTCTCTCTCCCTCTCTCTCTCTCTCTCTCTCTCTCTGCCCCTTCCCTGCTTGCTCTCTCTCTCTCTCAAAATAAATAAACATTTTTTAAAAAAGGAATCTCATCCTCAAATGTCTCTGAAAGACATCTGAAAGGATCTAAATATACCATCTCTGCACCTCTGATCAAAACCCCATCCTCTCCCAGTGATTCCTCTCTCCAAAGCAGGGCTGGCCTCATTTATGTGCACGCCCCCCAAATCCCTCCTTCACTCCCAATCTCAGTGTCTCTATTTCTTTGCCCCTAATTATCCTGAGAGGCTTAGCCTCTCTTCCAACCAGAAAAACACATTCCCCCTATGTACAAAGAAGGTAGGGGAGAGAAAATGGGGTCAACAGTTACAGGTCTCTCTTCGTTCAGTAGCTGGGAGAGCAGGGACCTCTGTGGACATGGCCCTATTAATGATTTTGTCCTGTCCTAGGATCACGAATGTAGACAACCGTGTCATTTGGGGATACTGCCCCCATTTTTAGATGCAGGGATGAAGTTTACGAGGGAGGTAGACCACCTGCATGCCACAGACTGAAAGGTGGAAGTGACTCCATTCTGCCTCCCTAACAGAACGGTGCCATCCACAGGGCCTTTTCTGTATGTGAAATCGAACCACACAGAATTCCGCCGCTGGAGTTAGGGAAGGAACAGGGATGCGGAGGTCGCTCTTCCAGAGTGTGAGGCCCAGCCTCACTCCTCCCTGACGGGAGTTACGGTCAGTCCACTAGTTTCCTGATGCCTTTCCCCTCTGTTCCCTCCTTCACAAACCTGGGGTGGTGATACTGGTCTCAAAGGGTTGTTGTGAGAATCCAAAGAGCACACTCAATAAAGGATATTTCCTCCCTTCAACCTGAGGAGCCAGCTTTAAAAAAGTATCTATACATAATGATCTCCCGAACGGGGAAACAACTTTCTCTCCCGTTCACTGTCAAATCCCACACCATGGTAAGAATTACTTGAAAAGGGTGTTTACTATTTCCTATTTCCAAAATATATTTTCCATTAGGTAATTCAAAGCTATTAAGGCTGCCAAAGCCCTAAATAACCAGGCCACATCAGAGCCTGCACTGCATGAACCACACACTACAAATGAATTGCTTCTAAAAGTAAGGAGATACGGACGTACTTTGATTTTGCTCCGATATGACTCAAACTGATAGAAACGCTGTAAATATCCCTCCCAAAGTTGGAAGCAGACAACATCACCATCGGCAGCAAATGTGAAACCATTTTCATAATAATTTGTTGAGCCCAGAACCACAAGACTGGCTTGTGTGACAGATGAGAAAGCACCGGGCTTGACTGAATCAGACTAACCACATATTTTTGGACTGTACTCTGATTTTATTATGGGTCCCCCGAGAGTTCAATCCCAGTGTCAGTCATCAGACACAAAACAAGAACCCAGCCTTTCAGCTTGACAATGTCCAGGAAAGTGAAAAAATGATTCATGTAGTCAACGAGCATACAATTACTGGGATCGAGTTTAAAAAGATGCATATGATACACTCTGTACACAAATACAAAACCACAAGAAATGCGGAGAAATATGAAGTCTTCCAAACACTAAATGCAATAAATCCATACTTTATGTTCTTGGCCATTAAGACTCAAGCACTTTTAGTGATTTCAATGTTCCACTGTAGCCTTTTCAAACCTGTGTATTTGCCAACACAACTAGATTTGATATTGATTTTTTGTCACAAAGCCAGAAAGTGAATGAGCTTGGAACCAAATCTACGATCCAGGGTAGCCGGTTTTGCTCCGTGCATTTCCAATGCCATAGAATTTGAGGGTGACACATCCACCCTGTTGTATGTGGGACAATCAAGCAAAGGGATGGGAGATGGCAGGTGTGTGTTATCTGTTAAGTGGGTTTCAAATTTATTCCATGTTCTATACAATTCTCTTCTTCTTTCACACACATACACCACACACACACACACTGCAAAAGCAAAGGAGCCAAGTTTTATATGGTTTTACCTCAAAGAAACACTGACAATGGCCTATCTGAAGAAATCGTCCCCAGTCTTCTTGTTACTTCCAAGGCTAGAGCTGAGGCAACTATCTAACTAGAGGACTCATGCAGCATTATCACATCTTAGTCTTTGGAAAGTTAAGAATAAACCTGTTGCACATATTTCTGAAATGCTCTCAAATAATCAGCTTTATTTAAGCGTCATGTCATTCTATTCTTGAGAGCCTCCCAGCAGCCCTGCTGATGGTCTGAGGGAGGTACAGGAGAGAACTGGGAATCTGAGACACATCTGCAATACAGGTTGGGCACCAGTGTGGGACGAGGGGAGGTAAAGTAAGCCCTTTTGCCAGCAGGTCATCACTGAGCATCCCAGAGATTTCCTATCCTAGAGGAGTCAACCACCAGCTAAAGCATGCAGGAGCAGGGACGGTTTGCTCAGGGTTCCATGTTATAGCTTATATCTCCTAACCGCCTCATCTGTACTCGCCCAGTACCATTTTAGGTCAGTTAAGAGAGAGAGGTAGCTAGATCCAGAACTGTCAATGAGTTTGGCCTGCATAGTGTGACAGGAACGTGGGCTCAGTTCTACATTCTACTTCCCCCAGTACTCTGTCCACAAGCCAGTTGGTTATGATTCTCACCAGTGAGCCAAAGCCCTGTATAAGGGCAGTTCTCCTCACACCAGAACATCAGCTGCAGGGACGTGAGCTCGGCTTAGTCCTGTGCACACCGGATGCCCCCAGGGAAAGCAGACCTAGCATGACCACTCTGGAAGAGACCTCCTGAGACCCAGCTCTGCGCTATTTCTTCAAAGATGAGGAAAGTGAGGCCCACAGAAGTAAGGGACTGTCACCCCACACTGGACCTCCCATTATGCAGGGTCACATTTCAGCATAATAGTTAAGAGCAAGGTCTTCAAAGTTAAACCCGTCTCTGAAGTCCACCTCAGCTACCCCCTAGCTGTGTAACCTTGATCACGTCTTTCAGCACCTGAGATTGAGTCCCACAAATGTGAGCGTGGGGACTAACGGTGCTCACCTCACTAGGGGTGTTGCTAAGAATCAGAGATTGTTGACAGGAAGGGCATGCTGCCTGGCATGGAGGAAGTATGCAATACGCTGTAGCAAACATAATGATGATGATGTAATTTTATCCTCTCGAACAATAATCCTTTCACGATTAATTTTCTTCAATGCAACCACTATATCCTGAACATACTCCGGGCCATGCACTGCATGGACTCAGCAATGAGGAGCAGGCAGCAGGCTCTGTCACCAACCTTGGACTCAATGGCTTGCATGGTGCCTCATTAACAATCTCATCTTGGTCACATAAGGGCACCATGCGGTTACCTGTTTGATCTATGACTGACAACAAAGCCCTGGGCCAGGAGCGAGGAGTCTTAGCCCTTTGGACTGCATTTCCAGCACTTCCTAAACTCTTATCTTGTGTGTTGCCAGATTTGCTTCCCCAGCATCCGAGATTCCTTGCAGTGGACAAAGTCAGAGGCTTCGCCTCTTGCACACGGGTAACAGTTCCAGGTGGTGGTTGGACCAAGGATTCTACACTGTCTATTGAAGGAAGAAAAGGGGAGGGGAGGGAGGTATCCACAGCCCAGGGCTCTGCCTCTGGCCTTCCAGACACTAGATGCTGCCATCTGGGAGGTGAGCGCTGAGATGGGTCAAGGAGAGGTCAGGCAATGAACCCTGGTTTCAGTGCACTGCAGCAGCCTCTGCCCCTCACAGGGGTCCTCTCAGGAAGGCAAGAGCCAGCTAACGCAACAGCTAGACAGCATAAAAGGTGCTAGTCGGAGTCACAAAGTCATGGGTTTCATTCTTGATGAGGGAAGAGGCGCAAAGTCCAAAATCACAAGCATTGTTGTCAGAATGATAACTTGTTAGGGCCTATTTGTTTTATTATTATTATTTTTTTAATTTAAATCCAAGTCACTTAACATATAATGTAATAATGATTTCAGGGATAGAATTTAGTTGATTCATCACTTCCATATAACACCCAGTGCTCATCCCAACAAATACTCCTTAATGCCCCTCACCCCTCTAGCCCATCTCCCCACCCAACACCCCACCAGCAACCTTGAGTTTGTTCTCTGTATTTAAAAGTCTCTTATGGTTTGCCTCCCTCTTTGTTTTTTTCTTATTTTTCTTTCCCTTCCCTTATTTCATCTCAAATTCCACATATGAGTGAAATCATATGTCAATGATTTCAATAACCAATGCTATAAACATTGGGGTGCATGTGTCCCTTCAAATCAGCACTCCTGTATCCTTTGGATAAATACCTAGTAGTGTAATTGCTGGGTCGTAGGGTCGTTCTATCTTTAATATTTTGAAGAGACTTCATATTGTTCTCCAGAGTGGCTGCACCAGTTTGCATTCCCACCAGCAGTGCGAAAGGGTTCCTCTTTCTCTGCATCCTCGCCAACATCTCTCATTTCCTGAGTTGTTAATTTTTAGCCATTGTGACAGGTGTGAGGGCAGGAACTCATCGTGGTTTTGATTTGTATTTCCCTGATGATGAGTGATGTTGAGCATGTTTTCATGTGTCTGTTTGCCATCCGGATGTCTTCTTTGGAAAAGTGTCTATTCATGTCTTTTGCCCATTTTTTCACTAGATTATTTCTTTTTTGGGTATTGAGTTTGATCATTTCTTTACAGATTTTGTATACTAACCCTTTATCTGATTTCTCGTTTGCAAATGTCTTCTCCTATTCTGTCAGTTGCCTTTCAGTTTTGCTGACCGTTTTCTTCCCTGTGCAGAAGATTTTTATCTTCTTTAAAAAATTTTTGTAGCATTTATTCAATTTTGAAAGACAAGGAGAAACAGAGCATGAGCAGAGGTGGGGCAGAGAGAGAGGGAGACATAGGATCCCAAGCAGGCTCCAGACTCCAAGCTGTCAGCACAGAGCCTGACATGGGGCTTGAACTCACAGACTTAGAGATCATGACCTGATCTGAAGTTGGACACTTAACCAACTGAGCCACCCAGGTGCCCCAGATTTTTATCTTGATGAGATCCCAATAGTTCATTTAGCACCTGCTATTTGGACCACATGTGTTAATTATGACTGTCCCCATTTTACTCAGAGGATGGTGAGGCTTAGCCAGGATGGGTAACATGAGGACACACAACAAGTTGCAGACACAGGCTTCACACATAGGCGGCCTCAGAGATTCTCCGCACGACTACAGTGACATTGGCTATACCAAGGGTTTGTATTCATAGACTATGAGCTACACTCTGCATGAAGCAATTACATTCTCTCATTTCATCTCCACCAAACCTCTATCAAGTAGGTGCTATTTCTAATTTTGCCTAAGAGGAAACTAATGTGCAAGTCATGTCATACAAGTGGCTGGCAAGGCTAGGGTCTGACTCTGAGTTCCCAGGCACCATGCAATAGAGAGGACCAGATTAGGAAGTGAGCAAACTTGGTTCAAGTCCCACCTTCACCTGTCTTGGACAACGTGCTCTCAGCTAAGTCAGTAACACTGAGGGGTCCCTGGTTCCCCATCTGTGACATGGGGCAACTGTGCCTGCTTCCTGGAGTTAGAGCAAGGCTCCAATAGAAGGGTGCGACATACATCTGAAGGGGGGGATGTTTACTGCAATGATGGTGACCTCTCTCTCCATCTGGGGTGTTTCTGGATGCAACAGGGTCAGACCAAACCTTGTTTTGGTGCTATCATTTTAACTTCCCCTATTCTCAAAGCAATAACAGTATCAACAGGATATTGGGGGTAAGCGGGAAGCCACATGTTTAATATACTCACTCATGGCAGCATTCATTTTATACCAACACTTAGGAGACTCAGACCAGGAAGACTGTTTGCTACCAAAGCTCTTTTGTAAAAGCAAGGGCCTTTGTCACCATATGCACATATTCCCCAGTACTTAGCAAATCACCTAGCCCAGGGTCAACTGTATATAATAGGAACACAAGTATTTCTAAATGAGAGTAAATAGTTAAAAAATTACTATCATTTAGTGCTATGAACCAGGCATTGTGTTATCCTCACCTCTTACAACTATGAAAGAAAGATCAGTTTTACTCCTATTTTACAAGTGAGAAAATGGAAGCTCAGAGAGGAGAAGATGGCCAAGGTCCCAGAGCTGGTAACTGGTAGAGCCCGAATTCCAACTCAAGTCTGTGCGAATGTAACCCAAGGCTCCTCCACAACACTGCCATCCAAATACGGTCAGAAACACTCAGTCTGCAGAAACTTAGGTCACTTCTAGAAGAGTGAACATGCCCTCACAGGGACACTGGGTTCATGATTCATTCAGAATGAATTAATTTCCTCAGAGTCTAGCACACTTTATGCACATCTTGCACTCAACAACAACAAAAAGTTCAATGACTGACTGAATAAGTGTTTACTGATAGCTGTGGTCTACAAGGGCACACCAATTCGGACAAATAATAAGACAAAGGCATAAAATGGTAAACAAAAACAATGCCTCCACACCAAGTGCCAGATTCAGGATACCAATGATGAGGTCTAATGGGGATGGAAGGAGAGATTACTGGGGCCTCAGGAGGTCAGAAGACTGAACTCGAGCTGAATTTTTTAAGGAAGGTAGTTTCTGATTAAGAGATGATATGAAGCAGAATTTACAGCACATTAAATCATGATCATTTTGTTGTAGAAATATTCCATTCCTAGGCAAATATATACTTTAATTAGCAAGTTCCACTCCCAATTAAAAAAAACTCAATGTTTCCATTCCAAGGGAAAAATAATATTTGCTCCTTAATTAGGTGTGGACCAAAGGAATAGCATGTACTAAGGAAGCATCAACAAACAATGACCCTTGCAAATGAAAGATACTGGATAAATATGGCCTGGGATGGACAGGTGCAAGGTCTACTATTTCAATGGGAGAAAACATCTTTGAACATTCACTAAGTGTCAAGAACCAAGCTTTTCATAGGACCCATCTAGAACCCTTGAGGTAGCGGTTTTTACCTCTATAGAGAACAAGTAAATCTCTTCAAACTTAATGTCAAGAATCTGCTTTCCACCTAGATAAAGAAGCAAAATGTCTTCTCTAAGCAGCCTCATCCCCTGGGTGAACTCACCCTCCACCAAGGTCTGGTCTTCTGCCCAGTCAAGGGACCATGCTCTGTAGGCCCCTGAGATCCAACTTCCTCCACTCACCTGGAGAGGACTCACATCAAGCAAGCTCTCAGGGACACGATTAAAAGCCAAAGCACTACCAGAGCTTGTGTATAGTGGATGCTGAAGCATTCCTCCCTAGAATGTAGATTTAGTGGGTGGTCATTTTACATTATTTTCATACCAAGAAAAACACTGATATATATTAAGAAAAAGATTTCAAAATGTGTATGAATTTTTTAAAGATGAAACCTGGGACTTCAAAGGGATTTAAGATTTGTGGAAGACTGCTTCAGGCCACACTCCAGCAATATGGCTCATGTTTCTCCACCATGGGGCATTGATGGGAGAAAGTTCTCTAAGGCTCCAGCTAGTAAAACATTGCAGATACAGAAGCCGCAAACAATCTCTGGGACAACTGCACATTTCCGATCTGGCCCTTGAATGTTCATTTGTAATTGCATCATCTCCAGACACTAGGCGAGTTACAAGTTTTGGAAACACAAAACTACCTAGTCTAGAGATAAAGAAATTGAGATTTAAAGAGCTCAGCATCTTATCCAAGTCAAAAAGTGGCAGAGCAGGGGCCCAGTCAAGGCTCAAATTCAAAATACAACTCCTCTCCTACAGGAGCAGACAATTCAGGGGGCACACTGAAGTGTACAATGAGAAGATGGCTCATTGCAAAATGCTCTCCAGTAAATGAGTGAGTGGTGATGGCATGATGATCCAAGGCATGGCAGAGATGGGGCACCCAGGTGGTAGACCCTAAACAAGAGGAAGGACTCAGATGGGTGAGGAGAATGGGAAATGAATCTGGCAGGTGAAGACTACCTCGGACCAAGTCTGGTCACCAGGTGTGACTTTCATTCACTACAGCATAAGGCAGGGAGGATCTGAAATCTCCCACCCCGCACGCAAATCCTGACGCCATCACTAACTAGCCAGCCCTTCACACAACTGATTCTCTCTGGCCTCAGTGTTCTCACTCTCAAAAGCAGACCCCAACTGACACTACTTCACAAGGATCTCCAGATAATCAGATGAGATATGTATACATGGCCCAACATGAGCCATTAGGGCTCACTCAATCAGACACTCAAATATGGATTAAAACCTTGCTCTAGGACAGCACAACACCAGTGATGGGGAATAAAGTATTGCACAATACAGCATTATTTCCTTTAAAGACTGTGCAATACATTAGTAAAAGAAAAGAGCAAGGAGTACAGAAGACCATATCCCAGGCCAGTTCTGCCTGGAGGGGTCAGGGGTCAAGGATGGGGAGGTTCTGAAGCCATCTCTGGGGAAGCCTTCAAAGTGATGACATTTGGATTGTCTTTCCAAATAAAGAGGAAACCATAAGGAAAGGGGAGGCGGGCAGGCACTCCAGGAGGAGAGGAGGCTCGGGCAATGGCCTGGGGAGTGCTCTCAGTAGGGCTGTGCTGGAGTGCAGGACAGTTGCAGGGGGGTGAGGAGGCCATAGGGGCCAAGGTTTAATCAAAGGCATGTTTTGAAAATAAGCATCAGACTTTCAACAATAGCCAAATTCTGGAAAGAGCCTAAATGTCCATCAACTGATGAATGGATAAAGAAATTGTGCTTTATATACACAATGGAGTACTACATGGCAATGAGAAAGAATGAAATAGGGCCTTTTGTAGCAACGTGGATGGAATTGGAGAGTGTAATGCTAAGTGAAATAAGTCATATACAGAAAGACAGATACCTTATGTTTTCATCTTATGTGGATCCTGAGAAGCCCAACAGAAGACCATGGGGGAGGGGAAGAAAAAAAAAGAGGTTAGAGAGGGAGGGAGCCAAAACATAAGAGACTCTCAAAAACTGAGAACTGAGGGTTGATGGGGGTGGGAGGGAGGGGAAAGTGGGTGATGGACATTGAGGAGGGCACCTGTTGGGATGAGCACTGGGTGTTGTATGGAAACCAATTTGACAAAAATTTCATATTTAAAACAAACAAACAAATAAATAAATAAATCCTATTGAGATTCAAGGTAAAGTTTGAAACAACAACAACAACAAAAGAAAAAAGAACAAAGAAAATAAGCATCAGGCAGGAATATGCAGGCTTGAGGGCAGGGAGAGGGAGTCTGGACAGAGGGAGGTGAGATTTTGAAGGCCTCATTCTGCATGGATGAGACATGGAGCAGAGACAAGGCTGGGAAGGGAGAAGTGACAGGATGCCTGTGGGAAGCCACAGGGAATCAAGATAAACCGACAAAGAAAATAAAACTCAGTTGACTGAAGCATTTCTTTCCGGTACTAGAGGCTCTTCTCAAACATAATGAATAAATAAATATGCTTCCAATGATTACAAAGCAGCACTTGGCTTCCTTTCAAATCACTCCCCAGAGCCAGTCTCTGTAAGAGCCCCAAGTGAGCGTGCATCCCACTGAGTGGCACCTCCTCTTGTGGTAGAAGCCCCTCAGCTGGGCAGCTAGAAGCACACGGGAGAGAC